>NW_006786304.1:1895544-1902038 GCF_000442215.2 Lipotes vexillifer | reverse complement strand
GGGGCACGAACCCGTGTCCCCTGCATCGGCAGGCGGACTCTCAACCACTGCGCCACCAGGGAAGCCCATGGGTGTTCTTTTGAAGAGGGCAGGACTGGGAGGTGTGCGAAGCCTTACAAAAGGTGGACGAGGCAGGAGCCGAGGAGTCCCGGAGGAGCAGTCGGGGCTGCCGAGGGGCCATCTCGGGCCTGTAGGTCTGTACCAGCTGGAATGGTGGTGGCTGCTGTTCTCAGAGCGCCCGTTGTGTACCAGGCGCAGCACTGAGTGCTCTCCATGCGCCAGCTGGTCCTGTGCGCACCCCGTCCCACCAGATAGGTGGAATTGTCACCCCACTTCACAGATGAGGGAGGACCGTGAGTCGCAGAGGGTGGAGTCCAGCTCTCCCGGCTCGTCCCCCAGGAGTCTGCCGCCTTCAACCCTGTGCGGCGCAGTGGCAGCAAGCGGGCCTGCCTGGAGCGCTGGGCAGAGAGCTTTCCCTCCCGTGTGCCTGATTCTTCTCGGCCCCCTGCAGGGTGGGGAGCAGCGCTGCCCGCTGCAGGCGGGATGACTAAGGAACAGCGCTGCGTGGCCCCGGCGCCACACCTGAAAGGCCCGGCCGGGCTGCTCCCTGGAGGCCTTTTCTCCTGCTGCTCTTGTTGGTCCTCATTTGTCCCCAAGGCTTCACTTCTGTGCCCTTGGGTGCCCAGCCCTGGGTAAATATTTGTCTTCGGGCAAGCAAGAGTGGTACAACCTGTGTTTCCGAGCCAGGAGGCAGGGGACAGGTGGAGGCAGCTGGTTTGCAGCCAGATGCTTGGGGAACCTCCGGGTGGAGCTGAGCACTTTGTTTGCCCTGTTCTCATCCTGCGTCCGCTCTCGGCGGTGCTGCCGAGGCGTCCGGCTATGGGCCACTGCTGATGGCGACTACAGGTTAACTACGCACCAGCCTTATGCCAGACGCTTCACACGAGTGATCTCCGTGACTGCTTCTAGAAGCCTCTGTGTGTGTGTGTGTGTGTGTGTCTGTCTATCTGTTTCATTGGCTCCATTTTCCAGAAGAGGAGACTCGACCGTAAAGAGATTAGGGCCTTCTCCTGTAGCGGTTAGGATCTGTTTAAGTTGTCAAGGCCAGAATCATCCACTTGGGGCCATGTGAGGTAAATGAGAGTGTTCATTGGAAGGGCACAGGGGCCTCTGCCAGTTCCCGGGGCCGGGGGGAGGGGGTGGGTGCCTGAAAGCCGACGGGAACCAGAACTGGTTCCAGCTCTTTGGGCCACAGGCACTGCTGATGTGTTACTCTTTCTATCTGCTCATGAGCCAAACAAGCCTGGCCGTCCTGGTGGTCAGGACAGGACTGCTCAGTCCAAGTCCCTGGCCCAGGAGGTGCATGCAGACTTAGCAAAGATCCCATATCCTTCCTGTCAAATGGGGCCTGAGAGGTCCAGGCTCACCCTCGTGGGGGCTTGGGGACAGCTCTCAGAGAAGGGGGCCTGGGCTCCGCAGACGCCCCGAGCAGGCACCGCTGAACGCATAGTCTGCCTCCAGAGGCCACGCCCTCCAGCATCGGCTGCACTGTTCTGTGTTGAGAAGGCAGGTTCGTGCCACGAGGCAGAAAGTCACCAGTGTCCTCAGATGTACACGTCTCTTTGGGAAGCTCCTTCCAGCTGGAGGCTCATGGAGGCCTCAGCGGACCTCCCGAGACACACACACACACACACTCCAGAAGAAAGCCCTCAATCAGAGGCACAGTCTTGGAGACTTGTGTTGGGTGGGTGTCGTTAGGCTCCACCCACCCAGGGTTGGACGTGTTTCCTTGGTGGTTCAGGTGTCAGCCAGTATTGAGCTCTATGCCTGGACCTGTGCCGGGGATGCAGCAGGGCCAAGGGAAACGTGGCCCCTCCTCATGGGCTCGCGGTCCAGAAGGGGAGTCGAGAGAGACAAGTCAGCCAGGCTGCCAACACAGACCCACACGAGGGGGTGGGAGGACACGAGCCCAGGGCCGGGATAGAGAAGAACGTGGTGGGGCCGGTGGGCCAGTACATGGCTTAGGTAAGAACATCAGACACCTCGGACTGTCCCACCCCCTCCCCGAACCTGATGAGTTGGACTCCAAACCCAGGCCTGTCTTTGCTCTCGTCTCTGTCCGGGCTGTTTGTCCTTGGCAAGTCCTCCACCTCCCTGGGCCTCGGTTGGTTTCCTCTTCTGGAAAGGGTGGGGGAGGGATATCGTACCCCAAACAGTAGCTGTGGACAGAAAGGTGGTCAGGTTTGGGTAAGAGCAAAGACTGTGGAGCCAGACTGCTTAGGCCTGAATGCCAGCTCCTCCCTCACTGGCTCTGTGACCTTGGGCAGGCTCCTTAACTTCTCCGGCTTCAGATGTATTTTTCACATGGGGAGTAAATCCTACCTCATTGGGTTGTTAAAAGCAGTAAGTGGGGACTTCCCTGGTGGTTCAGTGGTTAAGAATCCGCCTGCCAATGCAGGGAACACGGGTTCGAGCCCTGCTCCGGGAAGATCCCACATGCCGCGGAGCAACTAAGCCTGTGCGCCACAACTACTGAGCCTGCTCTCTAGAGCCCGCAAGCCACAACTACTGCGCCCGCGTGCCACAACTACTGAGCCCGTGTGCCACAACTACTGAAGCCCGCGTGCCTAGAGCCCGTGGTGCTCCGCAGCGAGAGAAACCACTGCAGTGAGAAGCCGCGCACCACAACAAAGAGTAGCCCTTGCTCGCCGCAACTAGAGAAAGTCCACGCACAGCAACAAAGACCAAACGCAGCCAAAAAAAAAGAAAAAAATTAAATTAAATTAAAATAAATTTTAAAAAAAAGCAGTAAGTGAAGTAATACACTAGCAAAGTGCTCTGTGTCTGCAATTGTTAGTAGTAATACTTTAGAACTAAAAGTTGCCTGTCACACAGCTGGCACTTGGGTCCTTAGTGCGCCCTGTGCAACTGGGGACCCAGGGATCGAGGCCTTGACTACCCGCCTCACCCTCCAGCACTGTTGGCTTTATCAGACTCCTACTGAGTGTGAGGCTCCCTGGCGGGCCCAGGTAAGTCATATGTGGTTTGGAAAGCTGCAGGCACCTTCTGACTGCATGTGTTTCTGTAACAGGATCTTCAGCTGGGCCAGGCAGCTTGGAAGGTCCGGATGGAGGTGTGAGGGTGCAGGCCGATGGAGTAGGCAGGTCCTCCCTCTTCCTGGCTGGGGGCCCGGCTCCTGGCTGGTTGTGTAAGCCCAGCCCGACCCCTGCAGCTGGCCATCCTACAGCACATAGTGGTGGCACCGGCTCCCCAAGTCACGATGCCTCCCTCCCAGGAGCGGGCAGGGAAGACCACTCTTGTCACCCCGGAAGCTGTGGGCATCACGGCCCCTTAGCAGGCCCGGGGAGGGACACGGGGCCTGAGAGGAAAGGACTGGCCATCCCAGCCTCTCCAGAGGGGCCTCCTGTCCAGGCCACAGTGTGGTTTCCTGCCTCTGTCACATGGTTCTCTGGGGAGAAGGGAAGGTAGGCTTTGTTCAGTTCACAGAGCAAGTCATCTCATTCATTCACTGCAGGGATGTCCCTAGACTCAGGGAGTCCTTGGTCTAGGACAGAGAGTGAGCAAGCAGACAGGTACAGGTCGGGTGTGTCCCATGAGGACTCAGAGGGAGGCAGTGGAGAATAATGGGTGTGGGGGATGCTGCTTTAGAAAGGGGCCCGAGATCCTATGCTAGTGAACTCACTCTTTGCCTGTTAAAAAAAAAAAAAAGAAAGAAAGGGCCAGAGAAGGCTTCTTAGAGGAGGTGACCTCTGAGCTGAGACCCGAATAACAGGTTAGGGAGAGCTGGGGGAGGGGGAGCTCTCTGAGCCGCGGGAGCAGTCTCAGACCTAGAGGCAGGAGCAAACAAGGTTAGGGCTGGGGGGGCGGTGACCGGGGAGGATGGGGTGAGCCCGTTGCAGGGCTGAGTCAGGGGGCCTCATCCTGGGGCAGGTATTGGCCGTTTCAGTCCCAGTGCAGGGACAGACAATGGAGACAAAAAGTGCCAGAGCCCAGCCTGTTCCTTGCCACGGTCACCATGAGCTCCTTACGTGCCCGCCTGTCTGAAGGGCAGGGACTGCGAGGTGGTGGGTTTCCCTTTCCTGGCGGATCTGCCTGGAGTGTCCCTGCACATCCTCACCAGGTTCTATGCGCAGCCCGCCCTGGCGTGCGGTTCTGAAGGTGCAAACCCAAACACACCACCTGGGGATCACCTCAGCCCACCTCGGCTCTGGCAGGGACAGGCAGAGGGGCCACCCGAGCAAAGGCCCAGCCTCGTAGACCAGGCTGGTTGGAGTGAGGCGGGTGGCAGCCCCCTTCCCTTCCAGAGGAGCTAGTCCTAGAGTGGCCCCTGGCATTGGTGTGGCTCCGGGACAGATCGAGCTTGACATCACCATTGGCAACATCGTCTCTGCTGGGTGGGCACGCGCTGCTGGGAAAGTTACTGCTTCCGCCCTCGACGTGATTTGTGCTCCCTCGGACCCTCTGAGTTGCTGCAAGGCTGGTGGGGGTGGGGGAAGCCTCAGTGATTTCGTCATTCGGAAGAATAACTCATGACCGGTGTCCCTTCACTTTTCCTGAGGAGTCACAGGCAGAGGTTTTTCCCAACGGGCCGAGCTGCTAGAAATCCCCACTGGCTGCTCCCCTCCCCTCCGTCTGGGCCCATCACTGCCCTCATTCTGTGTCCAGGCCTCCTGGCACCCAGCCGCTGTCCCCCAGAGCACCCTAAGGGAACAGGTGGTGTACTGATCTCGGCCGGGTCCTGGGGGAGCCCCCAGCCTGGCAGGGGACAGGTCCTCTAGGGGCAGTGGGCTCGGAAGCCAAGCCTGAGGGGCTGTAACTGCTGTGGACGGGGGCATCCAAGGACGCTTCTTCCTGGCGGGTGGGTAGCCGTGGAGCTGACTTAGGCCAACTCCGAAGGCCGTAGTGGCCCAGCAGTGAAGGAGGAGGGCCCGTGGAGTGCGGGGCCTGCGTGGTCACTCACGTGTCGCCACCTCTCTGAACCTCCTTTTCTTTGTCTTAGGTTGGAGGACTGTGAGGCTTCAGCTAGGGCACATGAAGGGGCTGCCCGAGGTGACAGCACAGTAAGTGTCACTGTCAGTGGGCTCCCTGCAGAGCTCAGGGATGCCGCCATCACCAGGCTTGCGCTGGAGCCCTTGGTCCCCCTCCCTCCCCCTCATGGTGTGCCTCAAATTCCCCCTGACAGCCCTCCATCTAGCTGTCCTGTCCCTGGCGCGGCTTTGCGTTCCTTCCTTCCTCCGGGCCATATTCCCTGAGTACCTGCTGGGCCAGGCCCTCAGGAGCCACCCAGGGTGACCGCCACCACTGGACGCCAGGCCCAGCTTTGTAATTAAGGTTGTCGTGAAAGGCTGGCCTTGGCCTAACGCAGGCTTCCAGCCCCAGGCGTGAACCAGACTTTCCTCCCATCCCAAATGCTGCCTCTGGGCCCCGTGTGGACCACCAGCTCTGAGCGGCTGCTCCCCGCACCGCCCTTTAACTTTATTACGGAGATTTCCAGACATGTGCAACAGTAGGAGTATAATGACCCAGATGAACCCACTTCCCAGCTTCAGTAATGACCAGTATGTGACTGATCTTTATCCTCCGTGCTGCCCCACCCCCATTATTTTGCAGCAGATATCCTAGATATTGATCATCTCACCTGTACATTTTTCTGAGTTGCTTCTGAAGCTGTGGGGACACTCCGCCCCAAGCCAGCTACCTCTGTTCCTCTGCTGTCATCTCCCCCCGGGCCAGGATGAGACCGTGCTGTCTTGTGGCCCTGCACACGGTGGGTGGCTGTATGTGGCGCTCGGGGACAAGCACAGCCTCCTCCCGCCGAAGGAGGCTCCCACCCCAGGACGTGGCTTTGGGGGCTGCCAGGAAGCCCAGTGGAGCAACTGGGAGCCTTCCTGCTCTGATTCCTGAGTGGCTTCGCTTGCTGCTCCATCTCTGTGTTAGTCTGCATGCTAACAGCGAGCGCTGGTTTTTGTTTTCTTCCTTTATTTCCTAAAAGGTGGCATTCACCAGCACAGCGTTCTGCACTGTGCTTTTTATTTTTGTCTGCGTCGGGTCTTAGTTGCGGCTCTTGAGCTCCTTGTTGTGGTGCGTGGGCTTCTCTAGTTGTGGCGTGTGGGCTCAGTAGTTGTGGCGCGCGGGCTTAGTTGCCCCGTGGCACATGGGATCTTAGTTCCCTGGCCAGGGATTGAACCGGCGTCCCCTGCATTGCAAGACAGGTTCTTAACCACTGGACCACCAGCGAAGTCCCTGCACTGTGCTTTTTCACTTGATGTGTCTTAGATGTTGTTCCCTATTGGCTCAGAGAGAGCTGCCTCATTCTTTGTGGCCGCAGAGAGTTCCTGTTCACGGGTGGACCAGGGTGTATTGACTGCTCCCCTACTGATAGGTACTGGTGTCAGTTCAGGTCTCTGGTTGCAAACAGTGCTGCCATGAGTAACCTTATAGGTATATAAGTTTGCACCTTTTTTTTTTTTTTT
>NW_006786304.1:1888770-1894986 GCF_000442215.2 Lipotes vexillifer | reverse complement strand
CCTCCCGGACCAGGGCATGAACCCGTGTCCCCTGCATCGGCAGGCGGACTCTCAACCACTGCGCCACCAGGGAAGCCCAAGTTTGCACCTTTGCAAGGGTATCTGTAGGATGAATCTCCAGGAGTGGCGTGGCTGGAGCAAAGGGTACATGCATTTGTATTTTGGAGTTTTGACTGGTGTAGCCAAATTGCTTTCAAAAGGGGTTGTACCGGTTGCTGGGGACACCGCTGCTCGAGGGCGCGCCTGCTTCCCACGGTCCCCAGCATGTGCTGTCCAGCTCGTGGGTGTTGGCCTCTCTGGTAGGTGAAAAATCTGTCAGCATACTTCCGTTCAATTTGAATTTCTCTTTATTCTGAGAATCACTGAGTGTGTAAGAATTCTGCACCTAGTTTCCATCTTTGGGGAATGGACTGGAAGAGGCCTTCTTGGAGGGGCAGAATGGGGAATTCAGTGAGCTCCCACAGCGAAGGGCCCCTCCCCAGTCGAGCAGCCAGCCCAGCGGTAGGGAATGCAGGAGGACGGCAGATGGGACCAGCTCCTGCCTCCGCTTCCAGCTGGAAAAGCGTCCTTGGGCAGGTGACTCGCCATTTGCAGCCTCATCTGGAAGGCAGTGGGCTATAAGCCCTACTTCTCAGGGCTGTTAGGAGGCATAAATGAGATCAGGTTCGTAAATCCCTTAGTCTGTCTGGGGGTAGGTGCAAAACGATGGCTTTACCAAGCACCAGAGAGGCCCCTGCGCACGGTGTGTTCCCTCCCCTCCTTCTCTGCTGTGCGCCGGAGAGGATTCTGGGTGTGGAGGGGGGTGGGGAGGCCACGTTTGGAAATGCAGGGCATTGGCTGGAGGGATGGGGTCAGAAGCACGGACCTGGATTTAAATGCCCCCCACCCCCCGGGCTGAGGAACTTTCCTCCTCGGCGCCTCTGTCTCCCCATGTGTCAGGCCTGTGTTCTCGGTTGCAGGCCCAGAAACGGACCCCTGAAGGACTCATAGCAGAGGAGTATATGGGGGGAGGATGTCACCAGGCAGGTAGAGAACCAGGCCTAGGAGGGGTGGGAGCGGGCAGCTGCACACCTAAGGTAGGCACTTCCTCAAATACAGGGAAGGGGCTGAGAGTGCCTCCCCCACCCTGGAAAAATGACCAGTGCCACAGTGAAGAATGACAGCCGCATCGCAGGGTTCTCATGGCAATGACCTTGGAGGCGGCCATGGACAGAGGTGAACAGGTGGCGTGATGCTTGGTCTCCTGGGGTCCCTGGATGTTCACAGTTGGATGCCGGGTGTTCCGTGGCATCCTTCCGTGGCTGCCCACCAGTCCTTGAGTACCCGTGGCCTGGTCGAGTGAACTACTCCCATGCGAAATGCCTGGTCTTGAGAAGCCTCTGAGGCCCCCGCACACTCTGATTCTGTGCCCAGGGCAACACGGGTCAGGGAATGAGGAAGAGCCGCACGTGGGCAGCATAAGACACGTGGCTCTGCAGAGACAGGGGCCGCAGAGCTTCATATCTGCAGCGGTGGTGGGACCCCGCCCCCAGCTTTGTGGGTGCTCCCTGCCTCCTCCCTGCTTGGGGCCCCAGGAGCCCTTGCGTTGCTCTGCCTCTGTGGGGCGGCCCAGGCCGTGGGAGGGATGTGTGTGGCATTGTGGGAGTGCAGGAAGCATCCGGGCCCCTGAAGCAGATGTCTGGAAGTGGCTACTCTGGGCTAAGCACGCCCATCTGTGACCTCATCGCACGCCCACCCTCACTGCCTGAGTAGGGGGCGCTGAGAGAGAAGGAATCTTCCCTGAGTTCACCCGGCTGGCCTGGGCAGAGCTGGGGACTCAGCTGCCTGTCCTTCTGGCTTCAGGGACCCACCGCCTGCCCCAGCCTCTGCATTCATTTGCTCTGTCAACAAATGTTAAACACCTGCTGTGCACCCAGTATGTACGCTTCTGGGGATGCTTCAGTGAACAAAAGCAGTAAAATCCTTGCCCTCCTTGCAGCATAAGCACACACAGATCCTAAAGCTTTATGTTGGGTCGTGAGAAGGGCCACACAGAGAATGAAGCCGGGTACAGGGATGGACAAGGACAAAGGGGGCTGTTTTCTGTAGGGTGGTCGGGGAAGGCCTGAGGAGGTAATGTTGGAGCAGAGACCTGCAGGCAGAGAGGGAGAGGAAACCATGAGGATATAAGGTCGAAGAGTGCTCTGAGCAGAGGCGCAGCAGGTGCAAAGGCCCTGAGGCCTTATATCCAGGTGGCTCTGTCACTGATGAAGATCGGGTGGGGACCTTGACTACTGTAGCCCCTGAGCCGGGTCTGCCCTCGCACCTCACCTATGTGCAAGCACTGCCACCGGCACCTCTAGGAAGACACCCCCAGTCCATGCTCAGCGGCTGAGGCCTCCATGGGTGGCCTCCCCCAGCCTCCTTGCTGACCCCCTCCTCTCACATACCCTGGACCCTCCCAGTCCTGCAGCTCACCACCCAGACGCACCGTGCAGTCTCTGCTTCTGTACTTTGTCCGCAAAGCTCCCTCTGCCCAGGATGCCTTTCCCCCTTTGCTGTCTCACTCTTCAAGACCTTCTCTGGGAGACGTTTCCAGATGCTCTCTTCCCAGCGGATCCCAGCCCGCCTGTCCTCCATGCCTCCGTGATCCCTCCTCACTCCCTCTTACGGCTGGTGATGCTGCCTTGCGAATGCTTCTGGGTTTGTCTCCTTGTCCACACGGGGGCTCTGGGATAGGGCCAGCATGTGGGGGAATTGGTGGCTGCTTACTAGGGGACTTTGGGGGAGGGGAGAAGGCTGTCCCACACCTGCACTTCTGACCTGAAGCCACTGGTACCTGTGGATATCCTATGGAGACCCGGTCTCAGCAGGCGCTGTGAGGAAACCCCAGAGGGCGTCCCTGCTCAGGGCAGGACTGGCTCTCCAGGCCCCAGAAACCACAAAGAGAAAGACGGATCCCTCTGGCAACCTCCCTGTCCTGCTGTTAGAGAAGGCTGCGTTTCTGCCGCCCACCAGACCCCTGTGTCCAGCCTGAAGCTGAGGGGCCTGAGGACCGCAGGGCATCAGCGTCAGACGGGAACAGTCCTGGCTTTGACACCCCACCCCTTCCCAGCTGCATGACCCTAGGAGACCAGTTAGCATCCCCAGAGGTTTCCTCCTCTGTGCATTGATAGGTAGTGGGCTCGGGGTATCTCTGCTCTGCGGGGCTCTGATGAGGATTAAAGATTCAGCCACAGGGTGCCTGGCAGGATGCCTGGCAGGGAATCGGGGTGAAATAACGAGCACCTTGCACCTTTCTATACAGGGAGCACTCCGAATTTGAGAGCCTGCCTCACAAGATGAGTAGTTTCTGGCCGGGTGTGGGCCTTGGCGTCCCTCTCGCCTTTCTCCGGGCTTCCTTGGTCTTCTGCACGTGGAGCAGGCCCCCACGCCCACCCCCTGCCCTGCAGTGTCAAGAGGGCTCAGTCTGCCTTCGAGGCCTGGGACACTGGCCAGATGACAGCTCCTCCGTCTGTCTGTCACTCCTTCGCCCTATCTTGGTGCCCTCTCTGTGCCTGGCCCTGTTCTGGGCAATGTTGGGGACACGCATGGACCACAACCCTGGGGCTCCTAGTCCAGTGGGGGGAGACAGACTGGTCCCTTAGACAGTGACAGTTCAGTGTGGGCAGGGTTGAGATGGGGGAGCCCAGAGGAGGGAGCCTGACCAGCGGGGGGGTCATGGAGGGCTCCCTAGAGAAAGGGACCCTTGAGCCGAGGGTTGAAATGAGAGTGTGATGCATAGGAGGAGGGAGAGAATGAGGTGTGATGAAGCACTGGGAGGAAAGGGTAGAGTTTGGGGTGAGGCTAGAGCACAGTGCCCGGTGGTGGGGGGAGGGTCCCGTTCGTGGACAAGGCTCCTAGCTCAGTCCGGAGCCCTCACAGCACCCTTCGAGGGCCTCCCTGGGTCATCTGCATACCCCCCTCCGCAGATGAGAAGCCCTGAAGGGCAGGGCACCCGGTCAGAGCCTCCCTGTCCTCCTAGTGCCAGCGCAGAGCTTGGCATGCAGTCGGCCTCGGGCGATATTTACTGATGAATAGTAAGACGGAATCTAAGTTGGCATTCTGGATAAGAAGCCTAACTCCAAGGGGCTGAAGCTGAAAGGGGGAATTTATTGGCTTATGGATCTGAGGAGCCTTGAATAGTTTGACTTCAGGCCTCGCTGGATCCAGGGTCTCAGACAACGTCGTCCGTCGGGACTCTGTCTCTCTTCACCTCTGAGGTCACCTTTCCTGTGAGTCGGCTTTGTTCTCTGGGAGGTTCTCTCCTCTTGGTGGATGCCAGGGTGGCTGCCAGCAGCTCCAGAAGTGGGAGGCAACCTCAGCGACCCCTGTGGGCAGAGAGCTCTTATTTCCCGATAGTTCCAGCACAGGCCCTGGGAGGGGCTGTGGCTGGTCCTACACGGGCCAGCCTCCTGTCCTCGACCAGTCACTGTGACAGGGGCTTTGGGAGGACAGTGGGGAGTGGAGGTAACATGGACGTCCCCACCTGGGGTCCTGGGATGGCGTCATGAGGGAGGTGGTGGGACCAGTGCCCGTCTACCCAGGGAAGCAGGAGTGGAAGCGGGCCGGTCGGTGCTTTCACAGGCCAAGGCAGCCTCACCACAGGGGCAGGTTGTGCGCCTGACGCGCCGTCTGCCTGGGAGACTGCTGGGGGTGTAGGCTTTAGCTCCCAGCTTCCATGTGCCTTTTCAGCACTGGCCTGGTCCCCTCTGAAGGTGTGAACCCAAGCGGCCTGGGTAGGGGAGGACTGTGTTCCACAGACGTCGAGTCGTGGGAGCACAAGAGCCTGGGGAGTCCTGCAGGAAAGAGCCTCGAGAGCCGGGGTCCTGGGGTCCACGTGGGCCTGGTCGCCCACTTGCCACGAGACTCTCAGTTTCCACTGTCAGGTGGGGTGACGGTGATGGTGCCCTTCCCTCTTGGGGTAGGAAGGGCGTGACAGGTAGCCTCCCAGCGTAGGCTCTGCTGATGCAGTGGCCAGGCCCTGGGGAGTGAAGGCCACCTGTGGTTAGCTAATGGGGGTGGTCAGAACCCAGGCCTGGCTCTGGGCCGCCCAGTAGCTTCAGCCTCGCTCGTCACCTCTGGCGTGACCAGTCCTGGCGGCCTCCCTGTTAGGGGACCCGGTGGGCTCCCCCTCCCCAACCCTGGTCTCCTACAGATTCAGTCCTCCCTAGACCTCACGTAGTTCCTGGCGCTGCTCTGCACCAGCCCCGGTGGCCCCTTCTCACACTGAGAGCAAAGTCCTTCCTGAGGCTGTGTCCCCGTCGCCTCCTGCCTCCGCCTCCTGCCACGCTGGCCTCCTGGTGCCTGGGATCCTGCCAAGCCTGTTCCCACCCTGTCACACCTCCCCTGCCCACCGCTGTATTTGTATCTGTCTCATGCGTGTCTCCAACTAGCTGTTGAAGCCCCAGCAGTGAGAGTTGGCCCCCTACCCCTTTGTCCCCACTCCATCCCCACCCCCCACTGTTGCTTCCTGGCTTTTGACTCCCACTTGAATGAATACCAGCTCCAGGCTGGCAGGGGTGGCCTGAGTCATCGCCCCCTGGTGCCCAACCTGTCCTCTCATCTTGTGGGTGCCTTTGCACCTGTGTGCAAAGGAGAGACAGACTTTTCTGCCTGTCACCTGATGCCTGGCCTCGGGTTTCTGTCTGTCCCTTTGTGAGGGCAGGTGGGAGGGGAGCAGTCTCCGCTTGCCCCACAGCCTCTTCCTGGGAGACTGGTGCCCGCTGCACACAGCAGCGTCCCTCCCCAGGGCTCAAACCTTCGTCTTGGCCCCAGCCCCTGCCTCCCGCTGAGGCCTGTCAAGGTAATGTGAGAACGAAGCTGTGTTCCAGTTACAGAGCAAGACAGATCTGGGTGTGCGTTCCAGTACTGCCACTCCTGGCTCCGTGACCTTGGACAGACGGCTTGCCCTCTCTGAGCTTGCTTCCCCTTATTACGAAATGGAGATATAACTGCCAGTTTCATAGGATCGCGCAGCTGGCTGAATGAAACTGCGTAGAAAGTGCTCAGAGTGGTGTCTTAACGTGGAGTAAGTGCCCGATACCTGGAAGTGGTGACCACGGCCACCACCATCGTCATCTTTTTTTCCAGCTCTGTCTCCTGTTGAGTGAGGCCCCGCACTGGGCAGCTACTTGGCAGGTGCCCTCACATCCCTTATCTCCTGAGACCCTACAGATGTCCCTTTCAGAGAGGGAA
>NW_006786304.1:1864286-1888713 GCF_000442215.2 Lipotes vexillifer | reverse complement strand
GAAAGAGGTTGTTGAGAATGTTTATCACCGTCTCACCAGGACAAGGATTGGAATGCAGGTCCTCTTATTCAAAGCCGTGACCTCTGCACATCTCATCCCCGGCACATGGGGCTGGGCGCCCCTCACGTCACCGCCCCTCCTCTCTGACAGCCGCTTAAGCCAGCCCCTGCATAAGTCGGACCTTCGGAGCCGTGGCCTTGGGAGCTGAGGGAACACACACTCACATACGTGTCCCCCTCGCACACCCATGTGTCCTCCTGGTCTCGCCAACCATTCTGTCGCTGGACAGGTGCTTTAGCAAGTCTGTTCTGGGTCCCTGCCTTCCAGTGGGGGACACAGCACGACAGTGATGGCCAGCCTTTGGTGAGCACTCATAGGCGTGTGCTAAGCCCTGGTCTGAGGGATGGACTTGTGCTAAATAACTCAGTCACCACACTTACCCTGGGAGGACTCACACTCAGCCCCGTTTTCAGGGTAAGGTGATTGAGGCACACAGGTCAAATCGCTTTGCTCGGAGTCACGGAGTTTAAGTTGGGAGCCAAGATTCGGCCCCAGGCGCTCTGGCTCCGGAGCCCGTGCTCTCAACCGTGCTGCGAGATGCCCCGTCTCTGGTGGGCAGCGTGAGATGCTGCCTGGGGAGGGCCTTCCCGAGGTCGAGCTCGCAGAGTACGGGAGGGAGGAGCCAGGATCCAAGCCCCCTGACTTCGGGCTGGAGTGGGGCCCTCACCTCTTTGCAGCCCCGCCCTCCGGAACCTGGCCCCAGAGCTCCGACTCGGGCCTCCCAGCCCGGCCCACCCCTAGTGTCCAGCCAGCACACTGCATGGGCAGCCCTCCTCCTCCCCAGCTCACCGCTTGCCCGTTGAGTCCTCGGGGTAGACCGGGCACACATGCATGTCTGTGGGTGCCGAGCTGCAGCCTGGAGGCCCGGGCCCCATGCTTCGGAGCCGCTGCGGCCTGGGAGAGCGGCCCATTGACTCGCCGCAGCCTGTGTGGTTCGCTTAAGGCTGGACAAGTCGAGGGCGGATGACCTGAGGTAGAGGTCTTGATGATTTCGTCACAACATCACAAATGAACAAGTGTGTGGCGGCCGGGGCTGAGCCAGCCGGCCTGGGCAAGCCCTGCCAGCTTATAAAGTGCTTGGGTGGCGCCTGGCACAGCGGAAGTGCTGTCTCGATGCTCCATGTTATTTCTCCGAACCACCTGTACTGCCGTTTCCTTACCATTTTTTTTTTAATTGGTTCGTTTAAAAAATTTGAATATGTTTCATCTCATTCATTTCCAAGTGATGGTTTTGAGGTGATAGTTCTTTTTTCTTAGTATATGAATGAAACACACATACGTAATGATTACTGCGAGGTTCTTCCCGACCCACCTGACACTTGCGTGTGCCCACTGGTGACGGGCCAGGCCTAGGGACGTGCTCGTGATGCTGTTGGAGAAATCGAGACAGGGTTGGGGTGCCTGCAGGCTGCCGAGCCCACGCCACAGTGCACTGACTGAACCCCTGCTTCTGTTCCTTTAGTGTCTTTCCCCAGTGCTGTCCCCACCTTGAGTATGTGTCTCAGCATCAGAGGGAAGTGACAAGATGCACTTGTCATTCTTGTCTCCAGTTGCTCTGGGCCTTGGACCCCCATGTCTCTGAGTATGTCCATCTTTCCTACCCCCTGCTCTCAGCTTCCCCTGCTGTACATGAGTGGGCAGATGCAGCCTCCCCGAACCCTGGCTGTGACCTTGTGTGAGGCTGTGCCTGCATCCAAACCCCATGGGCACCTGGCTGAAGGGGTGGCTGGATGGTACCTGTGGCTGGTATGGAGGTGGCAAGGTCAGAGACCCTGGGCCTTGAACTCACCAGGAGGCTCGTCAGAACAAAGACCGACCCACTGGGCAGGATCCCAGGGGACTTCAGGAGCTGAAAGTCCTAGGCGGTCAGGGAGGGCTTCCTGGAGGAAGGGATGTCAGAGCTGAACACCTAAAGGACCAGCTGCAGTTTGAGAGATTGCTTAGGGCTCTTATTCCCTGTAGATCGTCTAGGACAGCGGTCCCCAACCTTTTTGGCACCTTTTGGTTTCGTGGAAGACAGTTCTTCCAAGGACCGGAGGTGGAGCGGGTGGGGGTTATGGTGCAGGCGGTAATGCGGGTGATGGGGAGCGGCAGATGAAGCTTCACTCGCTCGCCTCCTGCTGTGCGGCCCGGTTCCTAAACAGGCCGCGGAACGGTAGCGTTCCGTGGCCCGGGAGTTGGGGACCCCTGGTCTAGGACACCGAGAACTGCTGGTGATGACCCCACATGTACCCAGTACCCTATTTCATCCCCGTCTGACATGAGCAGGCCGACCCCACCTTGGCCTGGGGGCCTTTATTGAAGGGAGCATGTCTAGGGGAGCAGTTTTTGCCCTTTGGCCATCTGATAAAACCTGTGTACCCTTTCTTGGAGTGATGATTTTTAAAGGCAAAAAGTAGGATTACAAAGGATACCAGTTAAAATACAGTTTATTAAATATTTTAAAAACCGTGACCTAGTAATTAACGCTCTTCGTTGTTGACACCTGAGATAACAGGATATAGCAGCAGCTTGAATGACTTCCAAAGTAGTGATGAGCATTCAGAATCTGCAAAAACTGTTATGTGATGTGAAAACACCTGCCGTTTCTATTGAGGACAAAGTCCCAGGGTCTGCTAAATATTTCTTTTTTCTTTCTTCTGTTATTTAATGTAAAACCCCCTGCCGTTTCTATTGAGGACAAAGTCCCAGGGTCTGCTAAATATTTCTTTTTTCTTTCTTTGTTGTGCTGTGTTACTAAGAATGCTGAATTTCATTTCAGTTCAATTAGTGCAAATAAAAAGGCAGTTTTTCCCCACTCAAGTTCATGGACCCCCTGGGGGGGTCAGTGGCCCCTTCTTGGCTGGACTCCCTGAGGCAGCTGCAGGCCAGCTCCTGTTCCTGCTCCCCCCCTCCACCGCCCTCCCAAGAGCTGGGAGCCACCAGGCACACGATTGCGATTGCACGTCAGAGAACTCCCTTGCTAGGCCTGAAGGGGGGCAGCTGACACTGGGGAAGGCTGCTGATCACCTATAGCTTCACCCAGGCTCCATCCCGCCTGCCTCCACCCAAGGAGGAAGAGAGGGGCAGAGGACTGGGCCTGACCTCTGGGAAGCCTGGGGCCTCTGTCGGCTTCTCTCTTCCAGCAACCCCACCCAACACAGTGGAGAGAGTTCTAGAGAAAGTATTTGACTCTGCCCTTTACCAGCTGCCTGACCCCAGGGAGGCAGCTTTCCTTCCCTGGACCTTGGTTTCCTCCCCTGGAAGACAGGGTGCTGCTTGATGAGGTCGGGGCATACGTCCCCCGGCCAGAGCAGTGGCCGGAGGGAGCATCCTCTCAGAGATGCTTGCCCAAAAGCTCAGCAGGGGCTCCCGCTGGCCCATCTGCTGCTTGGCTGGCCCTGAGAGCTTTCTACTCCCAGGCCTGACCCTGTCCCTCCCCTGCTCAGAGCCTTTTCTTCCTGCTCTCCTGGTTGCCCCAGCACAAAATCCAAGCTCTTATAGCCAAAAACTGAAAAGAATACAAATATCTTTTCACCTGGCGAATGGATAAACAAAATGCATACATCTGACAGTTACTACGTAGCACTACAAAGGGACCGAAACTCAAAATTGTTATGTTCCAGAAAGAAGCTGGCCACCAAAGGTCACATACTGTTTACCACCATTTTTGTGAAATGTCCAAAAAAGGCAAATCTGTGCAGACAAAGGCCAGCCTTACCTTCCACGTGGTGACAGGCCCTGAGCTTCCCGAGGACAGGGCTGTGCAGTTGTTGGGTTTGGGCTGCATCCCCTTGTTCATTTTGGGAGCCACTGCCTGTAACCATGGGGTACCAGGGCCGTGTCAGGGACTCTGACGGCTGCCATATCCCTGGGACAGGAAGCCCCGTCCTGAGTACCGTCCAGGAATATTTCGCTGTTGAGGGAGCGGTGAGTCTGAGAAGCCACGTGGCATCTCAGTTAAGAGCTGAGTTCCGGCTCCACGGCTTAGCAGCTGTGTGGCCTTGGGCAAGGTGCTTCACTTTCCTGAGCTCTACTTCCTTATAAGGTCAAAGTGTGGATTCATTCTCTCATTCAAAAAACCCCCCACAAATCAAAACACCTGCTCTGGGCCTGGCCCTGTGCTGGACGGTGTTGGGGACACAGTGGTGACCAAGACAGCCCCAGCCCTGCCCTTCTGAGACTCGCAGTCTAGAGGGGGAGACAGCTGACAAGTAGAAAAATGGCATGATAGTAGTTGTGTATTGTTCACGTGAAGGTGTTTGGGGAGCCTTGGGGAGTTGGGGAGGGTGGCACTGACTTGGTTTGGGGCCATCTGGGGACACCTCTGCAGAGCAGCAATCACAGCGAGGCACCTCAAGGCAGTACTGAGCTCAGTGGGTTGCTGGAAGGAAGGTTTATCATGGAGGTTGAGGGGGAGGGGGAATGGCACAGGCCAGTGGGCAGGAGTGGGGGAAAGAGGCCCAGGGTGTGGAAAGTCACAGGCCTGGGTCCTCTCTGCCTGCAGCCCAGAACGTGACCGTGGATGAGGTCCTTGGTGCCTACAAGCAGGCCTGCCAGAAGCTAAACTGCAGGCAGATCCCCAAGCTCCTCAGGCAGCTCCAGGTATGCCACGTGCTGGGGGCGTGGGGGGTACTGGGGGGCAGTGCCTGGGGTGACGCTGCCCTCACCCCGCCCCCCAGCCCCCTCCAGGCCTGCGGTGTCCGCCCCGAGCAAGAGAGGGTGTACAGAACACTGCCCCTCCCGAGCCTGGTCGGCCAGCCAGGGGACTGTAGATACGTCTCTGGAAATCCTCTTTTCAACTGTGAAAGTAATCGGGCTCTTCCTGAGTATATAAGCAGCACAGAATTATGAGAAGTAGGAAATTACTTGTCAAGAGTCTTCCACTCCCCAGAGCAGTTCTCTGCCCCAGGGGAAAAGCCATGTATACAAAATTTAAAAGTCTGAATGATGAACGTAATGTATATTCTCTGACTTAAAAAAGAAAGTTAAAATACTACAGATATAAAAAGCAAAACCTGTTTCTCACTTCTTGCCCAAGTCCCATTCCCCAGGAGTCCCTGCTGGTGACAGCTTGGGGTTTTCGTCCCCTGGACTTTCTGTGCTTTTATAAATAGAGAACGAGTCACTGTCTAGAGGTACACAGACGCGAGGGCAGTTTCCGTTTTTATATGACTAGGGTGTTGCTGTACGCCTGGCCTGCTCGCCCCCAGCCGTCTCTCACAGGTGCCTTTCCTGCCACCTGTCCAGTCTGGTCGTGCTGGTAAAGCACTGCCTCAGTGCCTTCCCTCTGGATGGGTCATTCCAGAATGTTCCAAGGTTGCTTGTTTCAGAGCCCCGGCTGCCCCACTCTCAGGGAGGTCCAGCCTGGCGCCTGCAGGTGTCCTCCTGCCTTAACCACCATGCGCTCTGCTTTCCCAGGAGTTCACGGACCTCGGGCACCGTATCGACTGTCTGGACCTGAAAGGTGTGTGTCTGGACGGGGCCGGGGGGCCCTTGGGTAGCGGGCAGGGAGGTGTGGGCGCCCTTCCTGAGGTTAGCCGTGGGGAGGGGCAGAGGACCTTTCCTCCCCCGCTTGGCCCGGAGCCCGTGTTTCCACCCAGCCCAACCCACACGCAAGTGTACATGCACAAGGGGACTCGTAGATGTGCACGCACACGGCGCTCCATATCGTCCCAGGTGAGAAGCTCGACTATAAGACCTGCGAGGCCCTGGAAGAGGTCTTCAAGAGGCTGCAGTTCAAGGTCGTGGATCTGGAGCAGACGAACCTGGACGAAGATGTGAGCAGCCTGCCACTGCCCATACCCACTCCCTGAGCTCCCTGCCTCTTAGAGGTTTGGGGGGAGGGCACGGCAGGAGAAGGGAACCGCCTTGGACCAAGGCTGGGCGGTGCCTCTTGAGGGACAAGACTGGGGAGATGTCCACTGTGGCCAGAGTGAGCGGGGGATGTTGGACTGTGTGTGAGGCCCAGAGAAGGGTCTCACAGACCCACCCCAAAGGCAGGGGCTTTGTAAGCAAGGGAGAGACTTGGGGAGCCAAGCCGGAGGGGAGGTGTATGACCACCAGGAAGGAGCCTTTCAAGGAACGCGTGCCCCCCCGCCCGCTGAGAATCACAGTGCCTGCAGGGGAGAGAGTTTAAGAAACATTCTGAAAGCAGCCCCCCTGTTTATGCCCAGGTGTCCTCACCTCCCCAGGTCCGGAGGCCACCAGGAGCCCGGGGGAGGGCTCCTGGAGACCTGAGGCCCAGGGACGGCAGAGGCCTGTCCTGGTCGCGCAGCACATCACTTAGACCGCTCTGGGGGGCGAGTAAGAGGAAGCAGACTGGCTGCAGCAGGACAGGGGAAGGGTTGGTTGCCGGAACCCAGAGGTGCCAGAGCAGCATCAGGGCTCTCCCGTCCCCAGTCGCTCAGCCCCTACCTCCTGGCTTCCCCGGGCAGCTGCACCCTGAGGCTGAGCCCTGCTGTCTCTGCCCAGGGTGCCTCAGCCCTCTTCGACATGATCGAGTACTATGAGTCGGCCACCCACCTCAACATCTCCTTCAACAAGCACATCGGCACCCGGGGCTGGCAGGCCGCCGCCCACATGATGCGCAAGGTGGGTGCCCCCTACCCATTCCCTCTCCAGGGCCCCCAACCTGTAGGGCCTCGGTCCACGAGCCGTCAGAGGGTGCTGGGCCCTAGCTTGCAGGCCAGTGAGAAAGCAGTGCCAAGAGGCACCCTGCTCCAGGCCCACTCCGGCCCCTTCTCTCCCTTCAGGCGTTTGCCCTCCTCCTCCACTTGCCCGTAACGTGTCCCTTGGAGGCGGCTGTGGTCACCATTCCCGTTTCACTCACATACGGGGCATCTCTGCCACACAGGAGTCAGCGAGCTCAGCTGTCACCAGCACTGCCTCGCTCACCCCCACGGCCCCAGGCTGGCCTTCCCTCACCAGCCAGTGTCCCCAGCCATAAAACCAGGTGGCCCTGCTGCTCACGGGGATACTGGGACGTGGGGCGGGAGGTCCCCCGGAGCAGGGAGGGCCAGGGCCGGCCTGACCCAGCCCCACACCTGACACGCAGACAAGCTGCCTGCAGTACCTGGATGCCCGCAACACGCCCCTGCTGGACCACGCGGCGCCCTTCGTGGCGCGTGCCCTGCGCATCCGCAGCAGCCTGGCGGTGCTACACCTGGAGAATGCCAGCCTGTCAGGGCGGCCCCTCATGCTGCTCGGTGAGCCCCAGGGCGGTGTGCTGGTGGGCTCGGGCTGTTGGCCGGGTCCCCTGGGCCTGGCCAGTCACAGTACCCTCCCCTCCTCCCCCAGCCACGGCCCTGAAGATGAACATGACTCTGCGGGAGCTGTACCTGGCCGACAACAAGCTCAACGGCCTGCAGGACTCGGCCCAGCTGGGCAACCTGCTCAAGTTCAACTGCTCCCTGCAGATCCTGGACCTCCGTAACAACCATGTACTGGACTCAGGTGTGTGCGAGGTCCGCGCGCCCCCGCCCAACTCCAGTTGCCCAGCACCCACTGTGTGCCCAGCCGGGTGTTCGTGGTACTAGAGGCACAGTAGTGGCCGAGACAGTCCCGGCCCTGCCCTCGTGGTGACGCCTCAGACTGGGCTGGGCTCTGGGAGCCCAGGGCAGGTGTCTGACCCAGTCTGGGGATCAGGGAGGAATCCTGGAGGAGGGAACATCTCAGCTCTCCCTTCAGGATGAGGTGGGGTATTGAGCAGATAATTGAAATAATTCAATCTGGGGAAAGTGCCCTGGAGGAAACAAGGATGTTGGGTAAAGAAGGGTCAACCGAAAGCTGTTTAAGGTGTGCAGGAAGGGGCCTCTGGGCAGTAATGAGGAGGCTGGGGTGGAACCAGCCATTTTAAAAGCCTAGGCAGAGAATCCAGGCAGAGGGAATAGCAAGTGCAAAGGCCCTGAGGTGGGATAGAGCTTAGATATTAGATATCTGGGTGGGGGGAAGAGCCCTGGTGAGCCAGGAGGTGAGTGAGAAGGGAAGAGGGAGTAGTCAGCAAGGCCTTGCCAGCGGGAGGAATTTGATTTCGTCCCTGTTCACCGTCGAGCAGAGTCCCCTGGCCTCAGTGTGAAGATAGGGCTGCGGGAGGGGGTGCAGAGTGGGACAGTGAGGCCAGTGCCCTCCTCCAGGGCAGCTGGGCCCGGACACCACGTGTGCTGAGCACCTCCCACGCTCGGGGCCTGTCGGCTCTGGGTTCACAGCCGTGAGTGCGGCAGGGGTCTCTGCCCTCAGGAGAGACAAAGCCAAGATACATTAATGGAATGCTGAGTCTGTCGGATGGGGACATGTACTCTGGAGAAAAATAAAGCAGTGATGGTGGGCTGAGCTGTCTGCTGAGGTTAGGCTGGCCGGGATTGTCCCATGAGAGGGGGAGATTTGAGCAGAGATCTGAAACAGATGGCGGAGGCCTTCATCAGGGTGTCCAGAGGAGGAACGTTTCCGGCCCAGGAGTCGGGGAGCTAGCTGTGTGTGCCAGGCCCAAGGCAGGGTGGGCAGTAGCAGGAGGTGTCAGGGCCAGAGCCTGTGGGGCCGGGCAGGCTGGGGCAGGGGCTTCTGAGCGCTGGTGGGGTGGCTCCCGGGCCAGTGTCCCCCGGGGAGATTCCCCGGCCACAGACAAGACTTGCCCCCGGGCCTCCCCAGGTCTGGCCTACATCTGCGAGGGCCTCAAGGAGCAGAGGAAGGGGCTGGCGACCCTGGTGCTGTGGAACAACCAGCTCACGCACACGGGCATGGCCTTTCTGGGCATGACGCTGGTGAGTCGGCCGGAGAGGGGAAGGGCGGCAGCGCGGTCCGGTCCAGCACCTCTCCCACCCCCGGCTCTCATCTTCTTCCGGCTGTCGCGGCTCCCCATCTTGCTCATCCTGCCAGTTCAGGAACCTGCTCTCTTCCTCCAGCCCTGTTTGGTCTTTCTTTCCCTTGAGGAAAGTAGCCCTTCTTTCATCGTCTCTCTGCATCCGGCACCATAGCCCGGTACAATGCTTTGTACGAGGTGAAAATGTTTTGCATTAGAAAGTTAGCATTTCTGGAAGCCATCAGGAAGTCTTAAATCTTTTCGTTCTGTGGTATTTAAAGCCATCCCACAAAGACTCAGACCCAGGTTGAGAATTATCCACGGTCAGGCCTGTGTCCAGAGTCCTTGGGATGCCGGCGAGGGCAGAGGCTGGGCCCGGGCTGTGGGGACGGGGGCCTGGCTGGACGCTCGGAGGGCTGCGGAGTGGACGGGGCAGCTGGCTCTTGGGAGACTTCTGAGTACACGAGGGATTCGGCCCGAAGCGGGAACGTACCGGTGTTCGGACTGGGGGGCCCTGCCGAGGAGAGAGCGTGTGTGTTTGCCTCGTTCCTGACTGGCCTCCTGGGCCTTTCCTGGCTCTCGTGCGCCGCTCCCTCCAGCCGCACACACACAGCCTGGAGACGCTGAACCTGGGCCACAACCCCATTGGGAACGAGGGCGTGCGGAACCTTAAGAACGGCCTCATCGGCAACCGCAGCGTGCTGCGCCTCGGCCTGGCCTCCACCAAGCTCACGTGCGAGGGTAGGGCGCGGGGCGGGGCGTGGGAGGCGGGCCGGCCAGGCGGGGGGGCGGGGCGGCCAGCCGGGTGTGGGCCCGTGGCCAGCCCCTGCGGTCCCCCTCCCAGGCGCGGTGGCGGTGGCGGAGTTCATCGCCGAGAGCCCCCGCCTCCTGAGACTGGACCTTCGGGAGAACGAGATCAAGACGGGCGGGCTCATGGCACTGTCGTTGGCCCTCAAGGTGAACCACTCTCTGCTGCGCCTGGACCTTGACCGCGAACCCAAGAAGGAGGCGGTGAGTGCGCTCTTCCCTGCGGGCAGGTTGGGGGCTGGCTAGCCTGGGGCGGCCCCAGGACCCGCTGGGGGCGGGCCACCCAGAGCCCGAGCCAGGCCCACTCTGCCCGCAGGTGAAGAGCTTCATCGAGACGCAGAAGGCGCTGCTCGCTGAGATCCAGAACTGCTGCAGGCGCAACTTCGCGCTGGCACGGGAGGAGCAGGGGCAGTGCCTGCAGCCGTCGGCCTCCATGGCCGAGATCGCCGTCTCCGAGCCCCAGCCAGATGCCGGCGCGCCCGCGGAGGAGCCTGCCACCGAGGCGCAGGAGAACGGGGGCCCGGGCCCCGGCGCTGGGCCGGACTCGGACTCAGACTCAGACTCCGAGGGGGAGGATGGGGAGGAGGAGGATGGGGACAGGGCTGAGGCCCCCTGCCCCGCCCTGGTGCCCCCCACGGACTCCCTGGGCCCTGGGGACAGGAGCCCCCCAGGCTGCCCCTCCTCCCCCACGGAGCAGCGCATTTCCGTGTCCAGCCCGGGCCGGGGCCACAAAGTGTTTGTGGTGACCCGGGTGGAGAGTCCACCCGAGAGGGCAGAGCCTCCTGTGCCACCCACCTCTCCTTCCCCACCTGCCCCTCCTCGTCCTCCATCCCCACCTGCCGTATCCTTCCTGCCCACCTCACCTGCCCGGACGCCAGCTGAGGCCGTCAGCACTAGGGACCCAGGGTCGTCTGAGCCTCAGCCTCAGCCGGAGCCGCCCCAATCAGGGCCACCGCTGCCCAACGGCCTGAAGCCCGAGTTCGCTCTCGCACTGCCCCCGGAGCCGCCCCCAGGGCCCGAGGCCAAGGTGGGCAGCTGTGGCCTGGAACACGGTGAGAGGACCTCTGGGGCCAGGTGACTGGGGCCCCTGTGTGCTGTGTGTGACCCCGGCCAAGCACCTGCTTGTTGGTGTGCCTCGGTCTCCCCCTCTTTAAAATGGCCCTTGAAGGGGCAGGGACAAGTGGGGCTTGGTCCTCAGTCCCCGCCTTACTTCCCTCGGATCCCGGGAGCTCCTCGGGGGCGGGGCACGCAAGTTGGGTTGACTCTGAGTCTGACGGTCTCATTGGTACCTGGGCCTGTGCTCCCCTGCGGCTCTGGCTCAGGCAGGGCTGGTGCCCCCCAGCCCAGCCGCCTGACTGGAGGCCGCCCACCCTTCTCGCGCAGAGCTGAGCTGCTCCAAGAACGAGAAGGAGCTCGAGGACCTGCTTCTGGAAGCCAGTCAGGAATCTGGGCAGGAGACACTGTGACACCTGAGGTGCGGTGAGGGCCTGGGGCCCCGGGAGCTGGGGAGCCAGCGACGGAGCTCCTGGCTCTGACAGGTGCCCCCCTGCGATCTCTTCTCCCTAAGTTCCCTTCTTCCGGTCCGTCTTTGAAGAGCCTGAGGCCAGAGCCATGAGAATCTGCTCACCCTCACCCCCAGCCTTCCTGAGGCCTGGGACCCCAGGGGGTGGGGGGCCTTCCTGGGGACCCCTGCCCCCCACAGCAACACTACACGGGGTGCAGGAGCTACAGGGAGTGGCCCTCCCCGCCCTGACTTAAGCACTTCTATTTATGTGTCTAACACTCGAAGACTGGGCTGGGGGTGGATGGGAGGAGGACGGGGGGGAGGAGTGGATACCGGCCACAGGGCCGGGCACCTTTCCCCAGGGCTCCGTTTGGCCAGGCTTGCCCCCTTCGCGGTCAGGAGTCCTAGGTGGTGGCGGGATGATCCCCTGGTGGCCCCGGGCACAGGACCAGGCAGGAGGCATGGCTTGGGCGGGGCGGTGAGTGCTGGTGGCGGTTGGAGTTTGTAGAGCAGCCCCGGCAGGGTGTGGGCCTGGGCTGGGGTGGGTGGGGGAGATCAGAGCGTCAGAGCTTTCTTTTTCTTAAGTGCAATAAATCTATCAGGGAGCTGGGGTGGGGAGCAGCCAGGGCTTGGAGACCCTGCTGTCCGGGCCACTCGAGGCTGCGCCCTGAGAGGCACTACAGCCCAGGGTGGGGGAGGCGTGGGTGTGGGGTGGGGGGCGGTGGGGGGAGGGCTGCTCCTGTCGGTGCAGGTCTGCTCACACCTTTTCTAATAAACCAGAGCTGGGTTACCCACTGGCCTGCTCTCTGCTTGTGCTGATCCTGGGCTCCCCGCTGCGGGGGTTCTGGCACAGAGACGGGGAGGGCAGGGGCCAGGCGGGTCGTGGCTGCAGAACATCTGCTGGGGCGTGTGTGGATGGGCCCCACAGGAGAGGCGGGACAGGCAGGCCCCTTCTTGGCGCGCGCACCCACACTCCTGTGTCTGACACAGCTGGCCATCTCGTGTATGATCCCACTTCCACTTCCCTCTCTTCAGAGGAAACAGCCCCCAAATACCTTCCAGCTTCCGGTCCAGCTTCTCAGGGTGGTGGACCTGGCATGCGGGTCCAGAGGTCATTCCTCTGCCCGGTCACCTGTGGCCCAAGGAGAACAGACACCAGCCTGTGGCCGGCAGCCCTAGATGTTCAGGCAGGAGGGCACTCTGCCCCGGAGCCTGGCCGGTCGCCTGCAGGCGCCGAGGTGTGCCCAGAGGGCTCTTGGGCATTTCTGGGAAATGAGTTTCATCCTTCAGAAAAGGCGAGAACCACTTAAGGGGAAGGCCTTTGTGCCCACTCCTCTCCTGCATGGGAGGCCGGCCCGGGGTGGGTAGAGACGTGGTGGAAAGGTTATGAGAATCACAGCGTTGCTGATTGGGAGCCCGTTTGGTTCCAGCACAAACCTGGGAGGCTTCTGCCGCAGCTGCCTGGGTGTCTGGGATGAACACCTTTCCTGTTTAGGCCACTTTCTGTTTGCCCTTCAGTTACCGACAGCTCCGGTGTCCTGACCGCTCCTTAAGGCAGCCACATTTGGGGCTCCCTCTCATCTGGGCGAGGGGCTGGGGGAAGCCACGCATGTCAGCCAGTGGCACCCGCCCCGCTGGCAGCCGGGGACACACCCGCACAGTGTCATCCTCCGGCTGGCGCAGCTGTGCCCAGGTGTGAGGTGGGTGTGGAATGAGCCCCTCCAGGGTGCCCTGCCTCCTGCCCGTCTTCTTGGGGAGACTGGGGAGTGCGAGGTTTGCTTCAAGATGCTGAGAAACCGCAGTCCTTTGCCAGGTTGGGGTCTGTCAGTACAGTCCCCTAAGAATCTCAGTAGGCCTTTGGTCACATCTAGCCATTGCTCAGGAATCCACCCAGGTGGGGGCTCTTGGCCCTTACAGCGGTGTTGGGTGCTCGCCCATCCCCTTTGCTCTCTGCCTCCACCTGCAGGCCAGGTGATCAACAGATGGCTGAAGGGAGGGGCGGGGAGGGTGCCTCCCCATCCTGTGGTGCCTGGGAGGGCCTGGGGTCCTGTTCCCAGCCTTGTCCCCGCCCTTCACTTTAGCTTGTGGTGAGGAATTCGGCCTTTTCCACTGTCCGTCCAGGGTTGAATTGTGCCCACCTCCCCACCCCCACAAGATACGTGAAGTCCTGATCCCCAGTACTGCAGGATGGGACTTTTCTTTGGAAATAGTGTCTTTATCGAGGTAATCGAGTTAAAAGTGAGGTTATAGAGCGCCCCAATCCAATATGCAAAGGGGAAATTTGGAGACAGTGACAGAACAGACATGCTCAAAGGAAGGATGTGAGAACACAGGAGACCTTGTGAGGATGGAGGGCTTATGATGCAACCCCAGGCCAAGGACGCCAAAGACGCCAGCAAAGCACCAGAAGCTGGAAGAGGCAAGAAAGCGTTCCCTTATAGGTTTCCGCGGGCGTGTGGCCCCCACAACTCCTTGATTTTGGACTTCTGACTTCCAGAGCTGTGAGAAAATAAATTTCTGTTGTTCCAAGCTACCCAGTTTGTGGAACTTTGTTACAGCAGCCCCAGGAGACTAATAGACCAATTCTGCAATGCTCTGATTTTCCGACCTTTTAGGGGTCTTGGATCACAGAGTTAGATCCCTTTGGCCGAGTATTTTCTTACCTTTGCCTTCAGCCATCCAAGTATCGCCCAAACTAGACGCTGTACCACATCTTAGATCTCGATGCCCTAACGTGGGAGATGTTTGTTTTCCTGCATGTGGGTGTTCTGGGTGACAGGCACCTTCTCTCCACGAAGTGACTCCTGAAGCCAGGCCCCCGCGCCCTCTGGTGGCTCTGACATCTCCTAGGGCCTCAGGGGACCCTGCATCCAGCAGGCAGGTGGGGGAGAGTGGAGAAGGCAGACCTGCCTCTTAACTCGTTGCTGCGATGGGAAAGGGACACACGTCACTGCCACTCCCTTCTAGGTGCAAGTCCCCAGCAAAAGCCCCATACTATAGGGGCCCATGAATGCCGGGAGACAGGGAGCCATCTTGGCCACACCCAGCCCCTCTGACATACTGTTTTGTTTTTTTTGTTTCTTTGTCTCCCAAAGCTCTAGCTTTGGCAGGCATATGGTCAGAGTCTAAGATAAATCGGGCACCAGTTTGACCACTGCTCGGCATCATGTAACGGGGCGCAGCTTCCTTCTGGGGCCCGGGGGTGTCCTCAGTCCTGCTCCTGACCTCCAGCCAAATCTAAGGGTTAGTCGTGCCTCCCCAGCAGCCCACACTGCTGGGGCCAGTTTGTTTCCAGCCTGGACTCTGGGTGGTAAGAAACGGAAGCCCAAGTCAAGTTGGCTGAGGGAGCTGCGGGAAGCGATGTACGTTGTCTCCAGTAGCACGTCTACAGAGACGTCGGTCTAACAGCGTCATGAGGACCCGTGCATCTCTGTGGTGGCTTCATTCTTGGGCAGGCTCTCCCTCTGCTGTTGGAAAACATCTCTCAGCACGCCCAGGGTGGTGCCACTGGCTCAGCCATGCCAGGACTGCCAGGGCTTCATATGCTCCTCAACTTCCCTGTCCTCATCGAGGGGCTCCTTGGGTGGCCCTGGAGTGACCCGTAAGGCAGGTACCCCCTGGACAATTACTCGTCTGGTGGAGGCGGCGCTGCCGGCCCCAGCTGACCGGGGTGCTGTCGAGGCCTAATTAACCCATTATGCCAGGGGAGGAACCACCCCAAGAGTGGAGCAGCCTGCTGAGGTCACTGGGGACACCACCCTCGGAAATGCCAGCTCCTGCCCCACCCACAGAGGGGCAAGCTCAGATGTGGGGACAAGGACCTGGATCCCCTGAGGCCTGGGTGCGCTCCACTGAGTCAGCTGGGCGCATCCCTCTGTCCATCTTCCCTGCCTCCGCAGCGTCACCCGCTTTCCCCACAGCCACTCCCGCCTCTGGGATGCCAGGGAGCAGGCTGCCAGCTGAGGCTGCCCGACTCCCTGGGGATGAAGTGGGCTTGGCAGAAAAGGGCAGGCCTGGTGGCCAGTCCTCACTGAGCTGGGGAGACTGGGGCATGAAGACCAATCTGGGGTTTTCACATCTTCATTTATTGCACTTGAACCCCGAGTTCCTCATGGGTCCTTCTGCCCGGGCTCTCAGATGCTGTCACTGATACACTGCCCCACTCCTGGTGGCTACTGCCAACAGCTCTCTCTGGCTCACAGATTCACCTGGGGAATGTGGCCACCACAGGCCTCATTCCGGACACTGGACCCTGGGACTTGGGCCCAGTTAGGCCCCCTACACTCTCATCTGGGCAGAAGGAAGTGTTGCCCTCTGCTGCGCCCAAGGTCTTCCATTCAAGGCCCACCTGGGCTAGACTGACCCCAAGTGAAGGGCACTCAGGCCATGGGTCTGGACTTGCCCCCGTCCTGGGGTTGGTGGGCTTCGCAGTCCCGTGCGAGGCCCAGGCCGCCCCGGGGGCGTGGTTGGCTCCGCGTGCGGCGTGCGGGGCTTTGCGGGCAGGGGACTTGGGCGGGCGGGGCGTCTTGAGCGTGCTGACGGCCCGGATGAGGCCCATGCGGCGGCGTATGGAGTGGTCCAGGTTAACGGTGCAGCGCAGGAGGCTCTGCGCCTCGGCCACGGTGAAGGGGAAGTCAGCGGCCAGGAAGCGCCGGAAAAGCTCGGGGTCGCCGTCCAGGGCGAACACGTTCTGCAGCGTCGCGGTCATGGTGTGCAGCTCGAAGCTGTGGTCGCAGAACACGTCCCAGAGGGGCGCGCAGGCTTTGGGCGCGCTCCCGGCCTGCTGCTGGTCCTCCAGGCACTGCAGGGCCCAGCTGAGACGGCACGGCCACTGGTTGGCGAGCACGACCCAAGCCACGGCCTGGCGCGGCGAGAGGCCCCCAAAGGCCCCCTGCTGCTGTTGCAGCAGGCGCACGGTGATGGGCACGGTGTTGACGATGCGCCGCATGGACACCACGTTGTCGGGCACGTAATCGATGAGGCAGTCGCACTCGTCGTGCAAGCAGCAGAGCGCCTCCTGGATGCTGCGCGTCGCCTGGACTTCCAGTAGGCTTTGCACGTTCTCGGCCCGGGCCGGCCCCTCCATCTCCAGGAGCGGCGCGACGTCTCCGCCCCCCGGCCCCGCCCCCGGCCCCGGCCCGCCCCCGGCCCCGCCCCGCGACCTCACGTTTAGCGTCATCCGGCGACAGAGCAGGTCGTCGCGGCTTCGCACCACATCGCGCAGGAACTGCAGTTTGGTGCGGCGGCCCATGATGGGCACGGAGAAGGGTAGCGTGACGGTGCGGTTGAGGAAGAGGTAACCGTTGTCGGCCGTGCCCTTCATGGAGCCGGCGTTCTCGAGGCACGCGGCCAGGATGCTGGGGTCCACCACCAGGATGAAGATGAAGGGCGCGTGGCAGTCGGACAGCAGCGTGTTGATGGCGTTGAGCACGCCGACCACGCGCTCCGGGTAGCACGTGTCCAGCCCTGTGATCTCGAGCACGACGCGCAGCCGGCGCCGCTGGTAGATCTCCAGGAAGCACAGGAAGTCGGTGAGCAGCCCCACCTCCTTCTTTACCTCGCACATGAAGCCCAGATGGCTGCTGAACTTCTCGTGCGACACCAGCCGCTCAATTCTCTTGCGCTGGCTCACGAACAGGTGCTTGCCCACCGAGTACATGGCCATGGGGGGGCGGCCCATGATGGGCACGGAGAAGGGTAGCGTGACGGTGCGGTTGAGGAAGAGGTAACCGTTGTCGGCCGTGCCCTTCATGGAGCCGGCGTTCTCGAGGCACGCGGCCAGGATGCTGGGGTCCACCACCAGGATGAAGATGAAGGGCGCGTGGCAGTCGGACAGCAGCGTGTTGATGGCGTTGAGCACGCCGACCACGCGCTCCGGGTAGCACGTGTCCAGCCCTGTGATCTCGAGCACGACGCGCAGCCGGCGCCGCTGGTAGATCTCCAGGAAGCACAGGAAGTCGGTGAGCAGCCCCACCTCCTTCTTTACCTCGCACATGAAGCCCAGATGGCTGCTGAACTTCTCGTGCGACACCAGCCGCTCAATTCTCTTGCGCTGGCTCACGAACAGGTGCTTGCCCACCGAGTACATGGCCATGAGCAGCCCGGAGCCCGAAAGCGTGGTGGCCGCGCCGCCGAATGCCCGGAACAGGTTGCTGTGGCCCAGTATGTGGGAGCCCATCGACAGGTAGAGCAGGCTCATGCCCAGGCTGAGCGCCGCCAGCAGCGCCAGCAGTGCCAGGCACACTTGGCGCCGGCAGTGCCACTCGCGCTGGCGGCAGCCCGGCCTCGTGGCCACCTTCTTGCCCAGCACCGAGTACAAGCTGAAGGGCAGTGCGCCGTATTGTTGGCGGATGCCGTCGCACAGCGCTGTCACCAGGCCGGCCCACAGCTTGTCACTGCCCGCATAATGCCAGGCGCTGAAGCGGATGAAGAGGAACTTGACGTTCTTGCGCTGCAGATGCAACTCGGTGATGACGGGCTGCAGGAACACCAGGTACCACAGCAGCTTCGAGAAGCCCCAGCCCCGTATGGGCCTCAGCTGCCGCTGCACGTGCTGCAGCTCCTCGGCCTCCCTCTGGGTCGCCTCCTGCTGCATCAGCGCTGCCGGGACCGAGGGCGCAGGGGAAGGTGTGAGCGTCTAGACCCGGCTTAGGCCAGGCCAGGGCCTGGATGTTAGACGGGGAGCCAGGGCCGGTCTCCAAGTGCTGGGCAGGTGCAGAAGTGCGGAAGGAGAGGCCTGGAGCCAGGCTTGAACAGGAAGGGGTCTGAGGGGGAATTGCGGGGGGTCAGGGGAGGGCAGAAGTAGAGCCCCCAGAGGAGAGAGGACTGGTGGGGGCAGGGAGGGCTCTAAGAAATGAAAGAATGCATGCCAGGTGCTGAGGAAGAGAAATGCTGGGCAGCAAGTGTACACCCCTGGTCCAGTTTTCCTGGCTTACTGCCTCTCCTCCAGCTCTCAGCTCAGCTATCACTTCTTCCAGGAAGCCTTCCCTGATCCCCAAGCTGGGTCAGGTGACCCTGGGCTCCCCCACTGCAGTCCTGCCCTCTCTGGGTCATCCCTGTCTGGGGACAGGTCTGTCTCTCACGCTGGTCTGTGAGCCCAGGAAGGGAAGGGCCCTGGTTGTTTTGGCCACCCTGTGTCCCTTGGGTGCTGAGGAAGTGCTGGGGGGAATGTCTGGAGGATGGATCATGAGAGATTGGGGGCATGATCTCTCTGCTGTGAGAGTAGGGAGTGAGCCAGTGGGAATGAGTCGGAGTCACTCAGCGCAGAATAGAAGCTGTTTCCTTTTACCTTAGAGCCGAATCTTTTCTCCTTCCAGGACCTTGTTTGTTGCTCTGTGACAACACAGGAGCAGGACGTGGGCTTGTTTGATAGGTGCTTACCAGGGCTGGGCACACGGAGGTGAGTCACCTCCGGCTTCTCTGGCCATGATTGGGGCTGGGGTCTGAGCTCCAGCAGCGTTTGAACCAGGCTAAGTTTCAGCTCATGTCTTTAATTAACATTATCTGTCAGGGGTCTTGTGGGCGCTGGGCCCTCGGCCAGGGCTGAGGAGAAGAGATAGGTCCGAGGAGCACAGAGGCCTGGAGGGACTTGGCAGGAACCAAGCGAGGAACCTGGGCTTTCTCCCTAGGGTGCTGGGAGCCATGGAAGGCTTTTGAGCAGCGGAAGGACAGGGCTAGATGTGTATTTTAGAAAGACTCCTTGCAGTGGATTTGGCGGGGGAGGGGGGCAAAGGCGTAGGGAGGGACCTGGTTAATGCTGATTTATGGGCATGTGGCAGACTGGCCTCGGGGGTGAGCAGGTCGTAGGGAAGCCTGGGGCTGGGCAGGGACCAAATGTCCCGTCTCCCTTCAGCCCTCCTTGCCCGACACACGCGGATCCTCACCCATGATCTTGTCTAGCATCATGTGGAGGCGGCAGCCAAAGGGCGCATAGAAGCCCACGGTCACAGGGACAGGCACATGGCACAGGGTCTTGGCAAGGCAGCTGCAGTAGACGTCATCCTCCGTCAGGATATCTGGGGCCCGGGGGTAGGGAGGGGCTGGAGGTGGGGAAACGGAGTCAATGACGCTGGCCAGGCACCACCCTGCTCCCCGTCTACCCTCCGGAGTGCTCGGCACCGGCACCCCTTCTCCCTGACTCCCAGCCATGACTCAGGTCAAACCCTCTGACAAAGGGTTTCTGTGGCCGCAGGCAGCCCCCTCCTTCAGGACCAGATGTGCCCTTCTGGGCCCCGGATCCACCAGGCAAAGGCCAGGAGGCTAGACCCACCCCGGCCCTGGCCCAGAGGTGTGTGGGAACTTGGCTGCCCTGGCCCCAGGTCACCAGGATCACGGTTCCCCGGGGAAAATCCCACAGGCTTTTCTTGAGACTCCCGGGCCCTCAGATACCTAAGATACCGCTTTACACGCTCCAAAGTTCCGCCGAGTCTGTTCCTTTCTGCTCTACGAGCCTGACTTGAGCGTGGGCAGGCTCCTCTGCTGCCTGTCCACCCCTGTGCCCACAAGTCACTAGTTCCGCCCTGAGCCCCAGGCAGACGCGTCTTCTGGTCCTGGCCCCGTCACCTTTCCCCGCATGACCCGGGCAGAGTGATGCCTCTGGGAGGCATCTTGGACCTGGAGTCAGGGCACCAGAAAGGTAGGGCTCAGTTGGCCGCAGGGCAGGCGGGGAGGCCAGGCCAGCCTCACGGTGTGTGGTGGGGATGACACGCCCGCTTTCATAGAGGCCTCGTGGGCTGCAGCATCCATCCCTCGCTGGGGGCCAGCGCTGGGCCTGGAGGCACAGCTGGGAGGGCAAGAGGCAGACTCGGGCCAAGGTCAGCTGAGGTGGCAGCTGGGGAGGACCTCTGCCTGGTCAACGGCTGACCTCACCTCGCCGAGCCTCTACTAACTTGTGTGTGAGATGGGCATCGAGGCCCCGAGGCTAGAGCGACGGGGTAGTGCCTGACCTGGAGCCGAGTCCCCACTCAGCTGTGCTCTGCTTTCAAACCAGACCTGGAAATGGCCACCTCCCTGGTCAGGTTGCCGGCACCTCTCGCCGGGACTCCTGCTTCCCGCCCTTCCTCCTACAGTCAACTCTCAGGTCACATCCCGAGTCAGCTCTGGGCCATCATGACTCCCACCTCCCCAGGGGGAGAAGGCTGAGCCCTCACCGCGTCCACGAGGCCACCTTGCACCCTCTCGGACCCCGTCTGACCCTCGTCCTCACCTCCCCTGCTCCAGCCACATGGCCCTCCTTGTTGCCCCGTGAACGGGCCACCTCAGAGTCTGCGTTTGCCGATCCTGTTGCTGTTTACTCGAGAGAACTGCCCCATCTTTGCTTAAATGCAGACTTGATGGGGCCTCGCCTGACGACCTTGTTTAATTTGCAAACCCCATTTCCTCTCCCTGCTTTATTCTCCCCCCCTAACATGGTTATCACCCGGTGACACACTTCTGAACTTCCCTGTTTATCTTGTTTCCTGTACCCGCCTCCCCCCACCGCCTATAGAATGTGAGCTCCATGAGGGCAGAGATCTCTGCCCTGCTTCCTGTGACACCCCCAGAACAGAGCCTGGCGCCCCTGCAGGCGACCAGTACCTGGTCACAGAGTGAATGGATGAATGAATGAATGAATGAATGAGTGGGTGGGTGGGTCCCTCCCATGGCTGTGTTGCTCTCTCCGTCCCTTGGGCCACTCCCTACCTCTTGCTGCAGCTGCACTCCCCAACACCAGAACAAGCTGGTGCTCACCCCCCGCCACCCCAAGTCAGGAGGGCTGGGAAGACAGGAAGCAGAGCAAGGGTGTCACAAGCCGGGGCCCGGGCCCCTGGCCGGCCCGGGTTGGGGGCAGCATGGACAGGCCTGGCCTGGAAGCCTTGCATCCCAACGGGTGAAGGAGCAGCGGCCGCCCAGAGGCCCAGTGTCAGGGATGAGCACCCTCCCAGACAGGAAGCAGAGTGAGGGCTGAGGAGGGCAGGCCCCAGGCCTAGGTGGGAGGCAAAGTGGCAGGGCCAGAGCCCCAGCAAGGGGAGGCTGGGTGAGCTCCGGACCTGTAGCAGGTGAAGGAGCTACGGGTCACGGGGGCAGGCAGGTGCCAGGTGTCCGTGGGCCTCCTGGGCTCCAGGAGGGTGCTGGCTGCAGAGGGCAGGGCTGGGCCGCTGCTGGCTCTGGCGCGTGCCGCGGCAGGTGAGGGGGTGCGTGTGGGGGCCGGCTGGGGGGCGCTGGCCAGTTGCATGGGGGCGGTAGTGGTTGCGGGCAGCCCCTTCTGGGCGTCGTGAGCGGGGCAGAGCCGCTGCCACAGGGGGCTGGGAAGTGCGGGCTGGGATGGGGGGGGAGACGGGCTGGAGGCCCCGGCGACAGCCATCGCCACCCCATGGTGGCCTAGCATGCATGGGGGGTGGCGACAGGGCCTGTAGGCTTGAGGTGCCGCTGGGTCATGGTACCAAGGAAGTGGGGGGTGACTGGGCCTGGGTCCCTGACCCCTGAGGGGCACTGGCAGGAACCAGGTCAGGTCTTCAGGAGGAGGCTGGGGCTCGTCACTCAGCTGAGGCCCAGGAGAAGTCAGAGAGAAGACGGGGAGGGGCTGTGGGCCGAGGCGGGGCCATGCCCTGCGCTCTCCCACGGCTGGGGTGGGGGCTGGGAAGAGGTGCAGGGGCCTGGGCTTTAGCCAGGTGAGGAGCTAGAGCGGGGATGATGCCCCAGAGTTTCTGCTACCCCAAGTTCTTCGGTCCCTGGGGTGTCCCCAAGTGGGGGGGCGGGCGGAGAGGACTCCACTGGGAGCTGGCCTGGCTGGTCCACAGGAGGCCAGAGTGACGAAACGTGACTGTGGAGGGGGACAGGGTGGGAACTAGGAAGGGGGCTGCCCTGGGAGGCCCCGAGGAGGCTGGATCAGCCCTGACGGGAGTAGCTGCCCCCTCCTCGCCCAGAGCAGCAGCGCCTGTGGTCACCGTGGGCGGCTGGACCCCCCGCCTCGTTCATACGCACTCAGTGTGGGCTGTGGGCTTGCCCTCCGACCCCTCCCGCCCACCGCACTGCTCCCCCCAGGTTGTGGGGCAGTCCCCACAGGCCTGGCGATTTGGGGAGGGAATTCTGTCCACGCTGGGGGGAGGGGCAGGCCAGATGGCCCCCCACTGCTGGCATCCCCAGCCCAGGCTCCCACCTCCGGCCTCCCAGGGCCTACGGTCCCCACAGCCCCGTGTGCAGATGCCTCCATGGTGAGTGCTGGTGGCTTTTCCCTCCGGGGGCCTGGGGTTCTTCTGCTTGGCCATCCTCTCAGCAGCCCCCCACTCACAGGTCTCTCTTGCGACCAGGGCTGCCCAGACTGAACCCCTACCTTTTTGGTGCCCCAATTCCCTGTCCAAGTAGTAGCGCTTGGTGGGGGTCCGGTGGGGCAGGGCACCCTTGGTGAAGTGGATGGTGTAGTGCTGGTTCATGGCGGCGGGGGGCCTGCTGGGGGCGGGGACGAGAGGCGGGCTCAGTATCCAGCCCCCTCAGGCGCCAGCATCAAGAACCCACCCACGGGACGGCCCGAGACCTGTGATAGATGAGACCTCATCCCTGATGCTGGGGTCCTGGGCTACCCAGGTGGCATGGGGCTGCTCTTCAGAGTAACAGGGAGAGGTCAGGATGGGGGGACGGGACAGCCAGGCGCGGGAGGATGAGAACGCTTGGGGGGTGTTGGGGGGTAATTTGGGGTGGGTGAGATTTCCAAGGCCTGGGTGTTCAGGAGCTGCTGGGAGTTTCCAAGAGGGCTGGGACAGTGCGGGTGCTGAGTCGACGTGGGCTGGGAGCCACGGGATGGCTGAGTAAGATTGGGGGGAGCTAGGTACTGGGCGGGTGCGCTGTGGGCGGTGGAGGCTGGCCCCCTTTGAAGGGACTTGAAACCAGTGCAGTGAGAGGCGGGGAGCAGTGAGCCATGGAGCAGGCGAGCAGCTGAAATGTCAGGGCTGAGACATTTGGGACCTAATGAGGGGTTGGAGGGAGGGGGACTCTAGGGGAGCAGATGAAGTCGGTGTGGTCCAGTCTGGGAAGAGGCTGAGCAAACTGGGGATGAGGTGGGGGGCACTGGGTTTAAAATGTGAGGAGCGGAAGCGAGGGAAGGAGGCTGTTTAGAGGCAGGCACGGGAGAACCCGAGGGGCAGAGGAAACGGGGGTGAGAGCTGGAGTTGGTGAGGGTTGGGGGCCTGGCGCGTGGCCCCTGCCCACCTCATCCCCCCGGCCTGGGGTCCCCCATACCTGATGGCAGCCTTGCAGCCCCAGCTCCCTGCCCCGCCGCTGCCGCCAGCCGAGCTGCTGTGCCAGCCCCACCGTCTGGCAGCATCAGCGCAGGTCAGACTGGTGAGAGGCCCGGGAGCTGGGAGCCAGGAGCCAGGAGCCCAGTGGCCCGACCGGTTTGCCCACCTTGTCCCCGCCCCTTCCCAGCAAGCCTGCCCAGTCCCTGTCCCGTGTGCTCAGCTCTCAAGGATTGGGGGCTGCCGCCGCCCCCCACCCCACCGCGGTACTCCAGTAAGGGATGGAGATGGCAGGCCACGCTGCTGCCCGGGGCGGGACCCGCCAGAGGGTCTGCTGGTCTGGGCACTTATGCTGTGGGAGGGAAGGAAGCTAGGATACGGATTTGGAATCCAGGCCCAGAGAAGATGCAGCCCCAGGTTCAGGTGCCAGCTCCTCCAGGGCCCAGCTGTGTGAGCTTGGGCAGGTGACTTCACCTCTCTGAGCCTCGGCTTCCTCGTGGCTGAGCAGGCCGGTGTCCGTGCCTGCCTCTCATGGTTGTCAGGAGGAGTCCCCTGAGCCCAGAGCTTGGTGCTCAGCAACAGTGGTGCCAACTGGCCCATTTGCCAGGTGCTCCAGATGCTTCACGTAAAACGATGACGACACGCGCGTTCCAGGCTCACCAGGAGCCGTGCTCAGCGTACATGCTTCTCTTTTTTTGACTCCAACACGCAGATTGCGGGATCTTGGTTCCCCAACCAGGGATTAAACCCAGCCCCGGCAGCGAACGGGCGGAGTCCTAACCACTGGACCTCCAGGGAAGCCCCAACGTGCTTTTTTATCTCCAGTAACCTCTTTGCTCGTTGCCACGCTCCAGTGGGGTGGGGGTGATGCCCCCTTTACAGATGAGGAAACGGAGGCCCGGACTGCTGGAGTCCCTTGCCCCGGGTCTTAGGGAGGCAGAGCCAGGCTTTGCAGGCAGTGGTTTGTGCTGGGTAGGTGGAGGCGCCTTGCGGACGTTCTTCGAGAGGTGAGAGTGGGGTTGGGGGTGGGGATGGCTGGGCAGGAGGTGCCTTAGACACAGCGTGGCGGGG
>NW_006786304.1:1845835-1864232 GCF_000442215.2 Lipotes vexillifer | reverse complement strand
GGGGGGGGGGGGGGCCCTCTGCTCTCCAGGGTCCTGTCTCCCTGTGGCTGCTGCTGGCGTGATGGGTCGAACAGAGGTTCGTTCCCCTGGGAGATGGGGGAGGCAACCACAGAGCTGTGCCCAGTGGCCAGACACTGCCCCCGGTAGCCCGGCTGTGCCCCTTGCCTCCCCTGGGCTGCCTCTCCCTCCCCTTACCAGGCTTTCAAGCAACTTCCTCCTCCCTGTCCTCTGCTGCTGTAGGACTCTGCCCCCCTCCCAGCACCCCTGCCCCATCGGGGAGGCCAGGCTGGTGTGTCTGAGTGGGGGTGTGGTGAGTGTTGGGGGGAACCTCCAGGACAGCCCGGAGCTTCTTGAGGGCAGGGCTGGGCCGATCCCCCGCCTGTCTGTGCGCCCATGGTTTAGCTGAATGACTGCAATTCATTTGGGAAACATGTGCAGGCTCTGTGCTGGACAGTGCCAGCACCCAGCTGAGGGACCCACGGGGAAGCGCGGCGGGACATAAACAAGTAAACACGGCGGCAGGGCAGGACAAGGCAGTCTAGGCGCCCCCCCACCCCCCCAGGGCTGCAGGCGCCGGGCGAGTGAGCAACTGCTCTGCTCCGAGGGATGTGCTGGGCAGCTGAGGCTGGTGGCTGCTGGACACCCAAGAGGGAGCAGGAGTTTGGGGAGTGGGCCAGGCAGGGAATGGCATGTGCAGATGCACGGAGGCAGGCCAGGGGCCGCGGTGCTCAGCAGTGTGCGCTGGGGAGGGGCTGGATGGGGTGTCTGCAGAGGAGCCCCCCACGCTGAGGAGACCCCTCCTTCTCCCATTTGGGTCTGCCGCAGCCTCGGTGTACAGGTCCGAGGTGGGGGTACTTACCCACATCAGGCAGCAAGTAGCAGAGCCTGGCAGAGTCCAGACGGGTGATGCCCTCGGATGCTACGAATGTAAACATTGGAGGTGGTGGCAGGGGGTGGGGTGCAGGCATGGAGGCCGAGCTGCCCAGGGACTGGTCAGCCTGGCCATTGTTCTTTTCTTGGTATGACTCGCATCCGCCAGGCACAAGAACTGTGTATTCGTGTGTGTGTATGTGTATGTTTTGGGGGAGCTGAGGGCGTCTGGCCCACCTCACCTGCATCCATCCTTGGTCCTGGCAGCCCCAGCCCAGCCCACCCCTGCCAGCACCCTGGGGGCCCTTGGCCCTGCTCCTAGGGAGAGGTCCACTCTGTGGGCCCCGCTGGGAAGAGAGCGGCCCCAGACTTGACGCTGGCAAGGGTGCCAGCGCCAGGGGCCACCCTCCCCTGCCAGGTGTGCAGGGCAGGAGGCGGCAAGCTCCAGGGCTGAGGCTGGGGAGGAGGGGGCCCAGGAGAGGAGATGTGGGATGGGGAGCCACACAGGGTAGCCTGCTTGCCCCGCAGGACCTGTGACACAAACAGTCCCTTTGCAGATGACCCTGCCCCCAGCACCCTGCATGACTCCCACCTTCCACTTGGAATCTGGTCCCACGTACAGAACCTTTATTGAGCCCCTGCCATGTGGAGGGACGTGTCCGATGTGGGCTCCCTCCACACCAGCCCCGACTGGGGCGGGGTCCACCTTGCCCCCGTGACACCCCCACCTCCCTATGACACCCATTTGTTGAGGGCTTGTGAGGCCCTGAATCGGTGGGACCCCATCTCCCCAGCACCAGCCACCACCACAGGCAGCAGCTGGGTCCCCGGGATGGGGTGGCGTGAGGCTCGGCTGGGGGTGGGGCCTGGGGCTCCCTCAGGATCTCTGGATCACCACCTGGAACTTACCTGGAAGACAAGGGCTCGCTTTAGCCTGAGGCTGGGACCGGAGGGGAGAGGCAGCACCCCAATAGCTCAGAGATGTTCATCCCTGCCCTGCGCCAATAGCCTGGGTGGCCTCAGCTGGGCCTCAGGTTTCCTCACCGGTCTAGGGTGGTGATGCTTCCTGCCCACCTGGCCTGCATCCTAGGGCTGTGTGGGTGACTGGGGGCATGAAGGCCAAGCATGTCGGTTGCTGGGGAAGGGGCTGGCATGGGTTTCTGGGGCATGTATTGCTCATATCCTCCCAGGTCCCCTGTGATGAGTGGGCCTGGGGACTGGCAGAGGGGAAGACACCTGGAGGGAAGGGGACTAGAGGGTTGGCTGCGGGCTGCCCCCAGGTAAGGGTGGGGCCTCGGCCTGTCTGATGGAGGGCACTGTGGGCCAGCGGGGACCCGGGGGTCAGGAGGACAGCCCATTACGCCGGCTGCAAGTTCCATGGGGCCTGGCTGCCTGTGGAGCCCCTCAGCACAGCACCAACACAGGTGACTTCCATTATGTCCACCTGGGTTCCCACGCCGGGAAGAGTGTTCGAAACCACTAGACCAGGTCATCGTCAAGGGTTGTCTCCTCCAGGCTGGCATGGCCCAGGGGAAGCAGGCTGCGGGGGACATCCAGGGGCAGGGGCATGGATGCGCTGCACCAGCTGTGTGGCCTGGGCATGTGACTTAAACTCTCTGGGCCCAAGAGTCCCCATCTGTGAAATGGGGCTGGGGTGGCCCGACCCCACCTCCTCGGCCCCCAGGGAGCAGGGGGACTCCTGCCTCACTCGGACGGGAGCGCCCCACCCCAACTCACAGGCGGGCAGGGCTGCCACGGAGGCGGTGACCAGGCTCTTGATGCCCAGGGTGCTGAGGGTGCCCCGTAGGAGGCCGCAGGTGAAGGCCAGGAACTGGGGGCGGGGGACACAGGTCACTGTGGGCAGAGGGGGAAGGCCAACGCCCAGGACCAGGGGGGCCACGCTGGGCCCCTCCCTCTCCTGGGGTCCTGGGATCAGGGAGGGGCCTGCCTGGGGCTGGAGTCCCAGCACCGCCCCCATACCTTGGGCACTTCCTCCAGGTACTGCAGACCCGAGGCCATCCGGATGAGAAGGGGGAAGCTGTGGTCCTGCAGGACGTAGGTCCCCTGGGGACAGAGGAGGGGCCCATGGGGGCTGGGGTGGCGCCTGTACCTTTGTTAGGGGGGCGGGGAAGCAAGGACCCAGGGCCCAGCCCCACTGGGCTGAGGTCTGGAAGGACCCTTCCCTCAAAACCGTGGTGGTCGGTCACGGGCCCGTCCTTCAGAGCTGCAAGAGGACCCACGGGCCTTCGGCCCCGGGCCTGGTGTCCTGCCCCCGCTGGGTGCGTGACCTTCCAGGGTGGTGGTGAGAAGCTGCAGCCCAGGCCCGTGGAGCGGCCCGCCGGGCCCCGGCACAGCACGGGCTCCTAATGGGAACTAGGACCAGGTCCGGACAAGAAGCGTCAGGCCGAGGCGAGGTGCCGCCCGCCACAAGGGGCCTTCTGCCGGCTCTGGGGCCCATCCTGGGAGGCCTGTGGGGAGGCTGGAAACAGCTGCCATGCCCCACGGCAGCCTCCTGGCTTCCCCTGGAGGATGGCACAGAGGCCCCGAGGGGGCCCGTGCCTGCCTCCCAGCTTGGGCAGGTCCCCGTGGCCGGGCTGGGCCTGCTGCGACGGCCCTGCGCGGGGGAGTCCCCTCCCCGGCTCTTTTGGGCCCTGGGCGTGGGCACGCACCTGGTGATTGGTGCGGAGGCTGTCCATCTGCTTTTGGAACACGGCCGCCCACACGTCTTTGCATAGGAACTTGAGGACGTCCAGCTCCTCCCTGAAGGCTAGTGTCTCCCGGGGCAGCCTGGGGTGGGGCCCAGGCCAGGGGAGCAGGGAGCCCCGAGATGAGGAAGAGGGAGGAGACCAGGCTGGGTTCCCGTGTGGAGCAAGGTACCCTCCCCGCCCGCCTGTGCCCAGGAAGGGACCCCACCTCAGCTCCTGCCCACCTCTCACCTCTCGCCCAGGGCCTGGCCCACGCGGAAGCCCATGCCCTCCAGGACCGACAGGCTCATCTTCTGTCCCTAGAAGGCCAGGGAAGAGAGGCGCAGGGGCCCTCGGTCACCTGAGGGAGCCGGGAGCCGCCGGGTGTGGCGGCTGCGAGGGGACTTGCCCGTCCCTGCCCGTGCAGGGCGAGGAGGCCCAGAGGGGAGGGCCTTGCTGCACAGGCTGGCAGGACAGGCCGGCTTTGTCCCTTCACCTCCTCGCACGCCTCCAGAAACCCCATCAGCCCTCAGGACCCGCTCCCCTTCATTCCAGGAAAAACGGGGGTTTTCCCCGGGCTCAGCCTTCACCCTGCTGGTCAAGTCTTTCCTGATAACACCCATCACTTCTTATACGTGCTTTCAGTGTCTGTCCTTACAACACCCTGTGGAGTAGCACTCCCGTTACCCCAGAAACTCAAGGGGACCTGCCCTGGGCGAGTAAGGGGGCCACAAGGCATGGGCCCTGGCCTCTGGCCAGCAGGGGGGCTGAAAAGTCAGCTGTGATCATTAGGCCTTAACATATTAGCCGAGAATCCTGGGAGGGACGCACAGGGGCACAGGGGAGGGAAATGTTCCCTCGGGTGCCCAGTGAAGGCAGTGGTGGCAAAGCGGCCTTCTGGAGGACAGGCCAGGTCTCACGGCGGAGGGGCTGAGGCACGGGGACAGGGGTGGCAGGAGGGCTGCACCTGGTATCTGTCCACGTGCCCAGGAGTGTGGACGGCGAGGCCGGAGGAGAGCTGACCTGTGCGTTTCGATCTGTGTGACCTGGAGAGAGCTGAGCAGGCGAGGGCGGCTGGCCCAGCCTGGGGGCATCAGAAATAGCAGGACGGCCTGTGGTGACCAACACGGGGCCGGGCACACCGGAGGAGGTGCGTTAGAAACAGATGCTGGACGAGCAAAGCGAGGAACTGGGACTCGAGCACACACTGCGCCAAGTGCCCTGTACAGACCCCCTTGTTTAATTTTAACAACCCCATAAGGTAGGTTGTATTTCACACCTGGAGACCAGGCACAGAGGGGTTAGGTCACACCTCCCAGAGGCACCCTCAGCCACGGGGCTGTCCTTCGGACCTGAGCAGGTCTGGCTCCTGCAGGTACGTGGCAGATGGGTGGGCGGCCGGGGCAACACCCCCAGCTGTCCCTGCGCCAGGGAAGTGGCAAGGGCTGAGGCCCGCTGGGGGGATGCGCCAGGCGTAGGGAGGTTGGAGCAGAGGCGGCCTGCGTGCTGGCCCTCTGCTCTGCTGGGCTACGTGATATGCAGGCCCTGTCCCGCTATTCTGTGCTATTCCTGCGGGAAGCGGGCCTGGGGAAGGACACAGCTTCCTGCTGGCGGCACTGGCGTGCGCTCTCTGGTTTCTTCCAGCACAGCAGGGCTGGCCTTGCGGGGAGGGCTTGTAGACTCATGATGTGCAGGATCTGAGCTTGGGGCATGAGAGGCAGAGAGGGGGACATGTGCCTGGTGGCTGGTTCCGGGGTCCGGGGCCAGATCAGCCCCTGACCCCTACCAGCTGCCCCGTGCCTCAGTTTCCTCAGGTGTAAAATGAGGACCTTTCCAGGGTCCTCATGAGGATTAAGGGAGTGGGTAAGTGCAAGCCAAGTGCTCTGAGTCAGGCTCAGGAAGCGTTACTATCATTGTCATTTGCAGCCTCTGCATCTGTCAACCTGCATGATGAGCTGATGGGGAAAGGGAAGGAAAGCCCCATGAAGGAGGGGCTCTGTTCTGTGGGCTGACGGATCTCAGCACCTGGATCACTGCCACCCTGCGTCACCTCCCTCCTAGAGGTGAGCTATCCGAGGGGGCCTGGCTGGGCTCCGCTCTAAGTGCATCTGTGTCCCGAGGGACAGGGAAGACCCCAGGACTCCCCTGTTCATCCCACGGACATTTCCTGACTGGCCTCTGGGAGCTCGCCTAGCAAGCCTAGTGGGGATGACGGGCACCCAGGGGATGACAAGCTGGTGAGAGGGCGGAGGGTGGTGTGACCGGCAGCTCGCTCTACAGCAGCTGTTGCTGTTGGCTCCCTGGTCCCCAGCCCTTGAAAGGGGCCAGTTAAATATCTGCTGCACTGCAGAGACTGGGGGTGGTGGGGAGGCGGAAATAATGCGAGCAGGGAGGAGGAGAGGCAGTGGGGAGGGAAGGGCAGAGGATAAGCGGGTGACTCGGGAGAGAGGGCGGAGGAGGAGGGCGGCAGAACCCCACCTGCTCTCTGGCAGCCGCCTCCCAGGACTCAGCAGTGTTTAAGCCCCAATCGCTACCAAAGCTCTCCAGACACTAGGGGTTCGTCATTCCTGAGGAGGGAGGGCAAGGCGGGACACTCCCATCCCACTGGAAGCCTCTGGAGCCCAGCCCAGAGCCAGTGCATTTCTGGGCTCCCCACGCCTGCCTCAGCCGAGTTGACACAACAGCCCATGGAGAGGAACCGAGATAATGGGAGAAACAGGGGGGAGCCCTCAGAGGAGGCTTATCGGTGTGGGCACGAGGGGCATCCATGAAGCAGGATGGGCACTTGGAGGAAGGGACAGTCGGACAAGGGAATGTTCTTAGAAATGAAATGGTAGCCAAAAGAAACGTTTGTTCATGAGGGAGCTGAAAAAGAGACAAATTTGGAAGGTAGGTAAAACCTCACAGATTGTTAAGAAAAAAGGAAAACCACGAGGTAGGAAAAAAATGAGAGAAAAGTTGACATGTGGAAAGAGACCTAGGAAGTCTAGGATTCCTCTGACTGCGAGAGATGGAACAGTGCTGGAGAAGAAATAATGAAAGGAGCGTAAGAGGAACATGTGCTCTGCTAAAGGCAGATTCAAGCGTCCAGACCGAAAAGGGCCGCAGAACTCCGAGTAGGATGAATGGAAAACAAGTAAACCAAACTGCCTTCCCCCTGGTCCCGTCCTGGACTGAAACTCGATGGAGCTGGGTGGGGGGCTGTGTGCCTGGCCTGCCTGGCCCCTTAGTTACTAGTTATTTGTGAGGTTCGAGCCCCACCCACGGAGCCACTCTGTGCTGGCCCAGGGCAGGGCGTCCCAGGAAGGAGCAGCACTGGTTCCTGCCTTAAGAAAAGCACAGGGATGGCTTCCCCGGTGGCGCAGGGGTTGGGAATCCACCTGCCAATGCAGGGGACGCGGGTTCGAGCCCTGGTCCCGGAAGATCCCACATGCCACGGAGCAACTAAGCCCGTGTGCCACAGCTACTAGCCTGTGCTAGGGCGTCCCAGGAAGGAGCAGCACTGGTTCCTGCCTTAAGAAAAGCACAGGGATGGCTTCCCCGGTGGCGCAGGGGTTGGGAATCCACCTGCCAATGCAGGGGACGCGGGTTCGAGCCCTGGTCCCGGAAGATCCCACATGCCACGGAGCAACTAAGCCCGTGTGCCACAGCTACTGAGCCTGTGCTCTAGAGCCCGCGTGCCACAACTACTGAGCCCACGTGCCACAACTACTGAAGCCCGCGCGCCTAGAGCCCGTGCTCCGCAACAAGAGAAGCCACCGCAATGAGAAGGCTGCGCACTGCAACGGAGAGTAGCCCCCGCTCACCACAACTAGAGAAAGCCCGTGTGCAGCAACGAAGACCCAACGCAGCCAAAAATAAATAAATAAGTTTATATATATTAAAAAAAAAAAGCACAGGGAGAAGGGATGACTTCCGGCTTCCCCAAGGTGAATGGCCCCAGAAGACCCAAAAGAACTATGCTGCGTGACCAGGTGAGTGACAGGGTGAGAGCACACCTCCCACCCTGTCGCCGTGTCCTCATGCACCCAGGTGGTGCCCAGACAACCCCAAATCCCACCTTCTCCCCTGACACTCTCCGAGCTCACCCAGCCCCCCTCCACCTGCCTTCCGTCTACCCCTCACCGCTGCTCGGGCTCCTGCAGTAGCACCCTTCCCCACCCAATCTCCATCCAGTCTCATCCACGTGGCCAGGGAGGACTTCTGGAAAAGTAAATCTGAGCCTGGCACACCTCAGTTTAAGCCTTCTGTGGCCCCCACCGTCCTCAGGACAGAGCCCCAGTTCCCGCATGGAGACCCCACTGCTGGCTCTGTGGCCTCGGATGTACTGCGCCCCCTCCAGGGCTCTGCCCCCTGCTATCCACTGTGCCAGGAACTGGTTGGTTTTCCAGGCTCTTGCCTGAGGACAGGACTGTATCTGATGGCTGCTACACCCACCACAGGCCCTCCTGAGAGAAGGGGCTGGCCTGGCACTCACTGGGCCTCAGTGGACCAGGGCCTGCCCAGCAGGGCCGTTCCCGGGCCAGCGGCCAGTGGATGACAGCTCATTACACACACAGAGGGGTTCACTCCTTTGCCCACATATCTTCAAAGCTCCTGAGGTGGACAAGCCACAGCCTCTTCCTCCGACTCCTGGAACTTTTCCCTCTTTGATAACAAAGGCCCTTCGACCTCCCACTTCCTCCGGCCAGTCTTCCATTCAACCCGTAACCGTCCAGGAGAATCCATTCAACAGCCACAAATAACCAGGCAGGACATGGAGATCAAAAAGCCCTAAACATTGACTGTGGCTCCTGGGCGCCTTTGCTGTGGGGACAGAGATGAACCAGCCACCATCGCTTTCCTCAAAGGGCTCTGGGGCAGGTGGGCGGGGCAGGCCTAATGCCACAGACAAGCTCTGGCACGGATGCCCCGAGTCCTGATTTTGCCTTTGATGCTGGCTGTGCAGCGTCGGAGAAGCCCTCCCTCTCTGGTGCCTCAGTCCCTCCCCTGTAAAATGGGATGATGACGTCAACCTCAGAGTGCTGTAAATACCCAAGAAACAGAAGGCCTGCGTGTCGTTCAGACAGGACACTTGCTGGGCCAAAGAGAAGGAGCAGAGAGGGGAGGGGCTGGGAGCAAAAGAGAAAAGACTGCGCGAAAACAGGGCAGCTGCCCACGATGTGCTAAGAAACGGGGCTCCCCAGCTTGAAAGAATGTGGGGAGACGGCAGTCCTTCCCCTGGCTGCACACAGGAGCCACCCAGAAGCTCTGAGGCCTGACGCCCAGGTCACCTCCTGGCCCAGCTCCACCGGAATCTCTGGTGTGGGACCCCAGCATCAGAACTGCAGAGGCAGCTGGGCAGAGAGCCACGCCCAAGGGTCACAGGCGCGTTCGTGCTCTAAAAGCCCTGTGCTGAGCAAAGCTGAGTAACCGCGTGTCCCCCCCACTTGCTTGGCCACAGGAACCCATTGAAATCCTCCCAGAGTGTCAGAGAAGGCACTGAGAAAGACAGACGAGAGTTTATAGCACAGGCTTTGGAAGTGGAAGGCCCAGTTACATTCCTGACTCTGCCACTTGACAGTGAAGACTCTATAAAAGCCTCTGTTTCCTCATCTACAAAGTGGGGAGGATCGTGCTGACCTTTGTGGGTTGTTAGGTGGATCAAATGAAATCAGAAATGTGAAGCCCACCAGGGCACATGATGGGTGCTATTATTGGCCACGATACTGAGTGAGTGCCAGTCCCCGCCCACACCCTCCATGGCACAGGGGCTGCACTCACTTCAGCAAATCCATGCTGAGGACCTACTATGGGGTGATTAACACAGACCCGGTCCCCATCCACACCACACAGCAGGCAGCCTGGCAGAGGAGAGGCTGTGAATCGAAGGATCATGTGGATACATAATTCAGATACATACTTATTGTGATACAAGGATACCCCACTTCCACTGGGGGCTCAGGGAGGGCTTCCCCGAGGAAGGGACATTTGAGCCAAGATCTGAAGGATTAATAGGTGTCAAGGCAGTGACGATGTGACAGGTGAAATGAGCTGGAAGATGAGGGAGGACGCTGGTACAGGGCAGAGAGGAGTGAAGCCAGCCTAAAGCAGGGAGGGGCCAGATGGGAACCATATTTAGACAGCACAACAGGAAGGGCCTGGCTGATGGCTGGAGGTGAGGGAGGAAAGGCAGATGTCAGGGACTCCCGGGTTTCTGGTTTGAAAGCCAGGATGGATGGGGTGCTGAGACACTGCAGCCCCCTCCCCAAAACACAGGCCAGTGCACACTCCCTCTCCCACGCGCTAACGTTCTCATGGCATTTTCCCAAGGTACAATATATACTCATTTATTTATCTGATTTGGCCGCCTACCCCACTATAACGTAAGCTCCAGGAGGGCAAGGGTTTTGGCATGGTTCGCTGAATAATCCCCAGAGCCTACAGCAAGGCTTGGCACCTTGCAGGTTTTAGTGACAGTCTGTTGAATGAATGAACTTGAAAAAACTATGTTGAGATGACAACAAGCAACACCTTTGTCCTCCTGAATTGGGAAGAAAACAGACCAATAAAAATGTCTTGCATATTGAGGATGATGATCATAGAAAGAATAATGAAAAAAGTGAGCACAGCCCCTCTTATTAAGCACCTGCTCTCTCCGTCACCCTTTCTTCTTGGTAACAGACTTTAAAACAAGAGCTCCGTGTTTTGAGGGCTGATTAGGCGCTAGACATCGTACTAAGTGCTTTGAAGTCTGAGCATTTATTTTTCATGAGGGCCAACTTCCAAGATGCCAAGCACGCTCCTTCCGCAGGGCTTCACAGAAGGCTTCCCCCTTCCTGGAATGCTCTTCCCCCCACTTATCCCCGGGGCTTGCTTCCTCCCTTCTCTTCCTCAGAAAGGCTTTCCTCCACCATCCACCACTCCACCTCTCTTCTTTCCCCGAGTCTGCTGAAGTTGTCTTTATAAAACTTCTCACTAGCTGGTGGCACATTCTATTTTTATTTATTGTTTGTTTTGACTCCCGTACTAAAACGTAAGCTTCACGAGGACAGGGAAACAGTGCCCTGAATACAGTAGGCGCTCAGTAAGTTTGCTGGATGAATAAATGTCTCGCTCGGAGTCTTAGGTGCTGTTATGATCTCATTTTACAAGGGAGGAAACTGAGGCACACAGAGGTCGAATCACTGGCTCTCACACCCTGTATGAGTGGTGCAGGCGGCATTCAACCCAGGCTCAATATACAACTTCTCAATATATACCCAGTAATCGTAATTACTGTAATTGCTACCCGCTTACTCTGTGCCAGGCTTTGAGCTAAGAGCCTGACCCCGAACTGTCTCGCTTAGTTCTAGCTGCGACCCTCGAGGCCGGCCCTGCTGCGACCCCGCTTTGCAGAGGCGGAAGCTGGCGCCTGAGGTCGCCCAGCGAGGCAGGGGCGGGGGTTCGACCCGGGCCGCTGCCGCGCCCTCTGCTCCTCCCGAGGCCTCGACCCGGCCTTCCCGCCGCGGCCCTGCCTCCTTCCCCCCGGGGCCCGGCGCTCACCCCGGGGCCGGGGTCCGGATCTTGCGCCCACAGCTCCGCTACCATTTCCGTGTGCAGAAACTCGAACAGTGCCGCGTCAGCCATGCGCCGACCTTCCCTGCCTAACAACCGTCCAGCGCCTCGTGTTCTCATTGGCCCGGCTGGGCAAGCCCCGCCTCCTGCACCTAAGTGCGAGCCCGCCCGCTCTCGCTTCCATTGGTGTTTCGGCCTAGCCCCGCCTTCCTTTTCTGGGCTCTTGTGCGCGCCTGAACTTGGGAGACTAGGGGGAGGGCCTGCTTTGTCTCTATTGGCCGCACGTGACAAGCATCTCCGCCCTTCCCTCTGCTTCATCCCCGTTTCCGGGTCCTCGAGCATTTCCATTGGCCGAGTCGCTTGTTACACGTGACTTCTCGTCCTTTAGAGTCCCCGTTTGTCTACACGCCTCGCAGCACAACCCGGAAGCGCCAGCCCAACAGCTTTCCTATTGGACGTGCCCATATTCACGTGGCTCTTCACACACACACACACACACACACACACACACACACATACACACACACATATGAACACACACACACACACACACACACACACACACACACACACCACCCCCACCCCTCCTCAAAGCTGGTCCTGAGGGCTTGCTTCCTGGTTGGTAGGCGAGCGGCCCAGGTGATTGGCCGCCAACCCCCGCCCAACCTGCTCCCCTATTGGTTGGGGCTGCCGCCTTCTCCTTTCTCGGTAAAGACTCCGCAGTTCGGCTAGGTAGCGGATCCCGCAGGCTGGGTGCTCCGGTGACTCGGTACGGTCTTCGGTGATAGCGCTCCCTACCCCGCCCTTAGTGCACCCTTCCCAGAGTCCAGTTGGGCTGTTACCCTTTCTGTGACCCAGGCACTGGTACCTGAACGGCTCAGGAGCCCGTGTGCTTCCGAATCTGACACAGCCTTGGAGGAGGGTGTGGCCTCTGCTAGGAGGCAAAATCGGAAAGAGCTTCGTTTGGGACTCTGGTTACTCGTGCCTCAGCCTTGATTGAGCTGGTGGTCCTTAGTTTATCCATCAGTACACTGAGGAGGCTGGGGTCCAGTAGCCCCCATCATCATCATCAGGGGTGATGATGCAGAAAAGGAAACTGAGGCCCAGGCAGGGGAAGCAGATGGCCCCAAATTGCTAAGGTAGTCAGTGGAGGAGCTGAGAATCCAGAACTTGCGCCTTTTAACCACGGCAGGGCGCCCGCCTCTCATATCATCCCTTCGCGCGTCTTCTCCCTAGCTCGCGCCATGGCGTCCCAGAGTCGTCGGCGGAGGCCGCTGCGGAGGCCTGAGACGGTGGTGCCGGGGGAGGCGGCCGAGACGGACTCGGAGCTCTCTGTGTCCTCGTCGGAGGAGGAGGAGCTGTACCTGGTCCTCTCGGGCCCGACGCGCGGCCGCCCCACGGGACTGCGGGTGGCCGGGGAGGCCGTGGAGACCGACTCGGACTCGGAGCCGGAGCCGAAGGCCGCGCCAAGGGATCTGCCTCCGCTCGTGGTGCAGCGGGAGACTGCCGGGGAGGCCTGGGGAGAGGAGGAGGCCCCGGCGCCTGCCCCCGCGCGTTCGCTGCTGCAGCTCCGGCTGGCTGAGAGCCAGGCGCGGCTGGACCACGACGTAGCGGCCGCGGTGAGCGGCGTGTACCGCCGCGCGGGCCGTGATGTGGCCGCCCTGGCCGGTAGGCTGGCGGCTGCCCAGGCGGCGGGATTGGCGGCGGCCCACAGCGTGCGCCTGGCGCGGGGGGACCTCTGCGCGCTGGCCGAGCGCCTGGACATCGTGGCCGGCTGCCGCCTGCTGCCCGACATCCGCGGCGTGCCGGGCACCGAGCCCGAACAAGACCCGGGACCGCGAGCCTATCTGTGACCCACTCTCCCGCCTGACTGAGCCCTGGGGGTAGGCCTTGCGGCCTCTGGGACCTGGCTCTGTGCCCTGTTTAGCCACCCACCCATCTTGCTGTCACGCTCAGAGATAACCCCGCCCCCTGGATAATGCTCTGTGTGGTGGGGGGGAGGGGGGAGGAGGGGGGGTTAATGCTGTGCAGCCCTGCCAGGCCCTAGCATCTGATTCCTCCCCCTGGCCCTGGCCCTTGCTCCCTGGTTCAGAGCTTGTGTGTGCCTGAAGCTTGGCTCAAACTCCTGGGTAACTAGCCACTCCTTAATCTGTCTCCATCTTAGCGGTTCACAGAGCCTCACCTCTCCTTTCTGTCTGCCTTCCTCAGTTTGGTTTCTGTTCACAGGGGCTGGTCCTGCTTCTGGCGCAGATTCCCTGATGTCTCTGGCCCTAGTCCCACTTCTGGAATTTTGCCCTCTAATCTGGACCCTTTTTCTGCTCCCCAGGCTTGGCCCTGATTCCATCTCCTCCCTCTAGTCCTTGCCCTTCCGCCTCCCGGCTCCTTCACCTTGGGCTTAGCTCCACCCCCTTGGCCTGATCTTGTTTCCTGGGTCCAGCTGTACCCTTAGGTTTGGTTCTGTTTCTTTTTGCTTCTCCCATCCTGTTTAAAGTATGTACTTAATTATGGGCTCCAGGGACCCCCTATGGTTTTCTTCATCAGGCCCAAGATGAGACCCTCTCTTGACCCGAGGAGGTCCCCCTCCCAGCTCTCCAGGCCCAAGTTGGTGTGTCCTTCCCACCCTCCAGGCCAAGATCGCGCCTTCTGCCCACGTTCCAGGTACAGGATGGGCCTCCTCCTGACTCTCCAGGCTGAGAGTGCCCCCAGCAGGCACTTAGGGCCCGATACAGACTCGCCCTGGAACTTTGGGCACAATATGACACTACTTTGCCGATAAGGAACACATGTATTTTGTTTGGTCACCGTGGTGGTCCCTGGATGCTAAAAGGGCTTGGCTCACTGGCTTGTCTCAGGGCCTGGGGTTAGCGCCTTCTTTCTGCTCCTCACGTGGACCCTCCTCTCCCAGCCCCAGTCCCTCGGTCCCATTCACATTTATTCCCCTCCCCGGCTCCTACCCCACCCTGAGCTGAGATCTGGTACCCCAGGATGGAGAAGTGGGGAAGAACGCTCTATGGCAGACTCATTAAAACTCAAGACATTTATTGATATGGTCAGTTCCTCTGATCTCGCCATCTAAGCTGGGGGCGTGTAGGTTGGTGATTTTGCTGAGAATGTGGGTCCCAAGAAAGGGATCCTTCACGCCTGGCCTATTGAAGGTGAGCCTGTGGCCGAGAAATCAGGGCTCCTAGTTTTTTTGCCCTGGTTCTGCACTTACTTGTATTTTGTTAATTCACCACACATTTGTTGAGCTCCTGTTCTTTGCCTGTCCTTAGCTGGGCACTGGTGGTGCCCACAGGCTGGGCCCTTGCAGAGCGCACAGTCCCCTGGGGGAGACAGCCATTAAAATATTCTTGCAAATAAGTGGATAGTCTTCGTAATTGTAATTTATACTTCAACTATAATTCTCCTGGCGTTGTGATTAGTGCCGTAAAGAAATCTAGGAGCTTTGTGAGGGTGTAACTGAGGTCTGTCTGACCTTGTTTGGGGGGAGTTCAGACGGCTTCCCTGAGGAAGTGATGAGTGAGTCTGAGCCAAGCCCTGAAGGTGTAAAAAAGGTGAAACAGGTCTGGTAGAAAAGAGTTGCGATCAGTGGGAATAGCATATGCAAAGGCCCTGAGTCAGAAGGGGGCAGAGCCTATTTAATAAGAGAAGAGGGTGATATCTTCTATTCTCCACCTTGAGTGGAGAGAGCTGGGGAGATGGGTGTGGTGAGGGTGGTGAGTGCTGTGCTAGCAGGGGCCAGACGAAGCTGAGCTTTTAAATCAGGTAAAGATTCCTGGTCTTTATTGAACAGCCAGTAAACAGAGAATGATGCCATCTGATGAATGTGTTTTGTGAAGGAGACTCTGAGACTGGTGCTTCTGCAGTGTGGTTGCCTCTGATAAATACCCAGAAATACTGGTTTAAAGAATCAAACTTCCTTTTAAAGGTATAGCTGAGCTCAGAGAGGACATGAGAAATCTCCTGGGCCCAAGTTAATTTCTGCTGCACAGCAAAGGGATTTAGTTCTATTCACGTGTATATATACATACATATATGTAGTCTCTCTCATATTCTTTTCCATTATGGTTTGTCACAGGCTACTGAATATAGTTCCCTGTGCTATCCAGTAGGACCTTGTTGCTTATACATTCTGTATATGATAGTTTGCATCTGCTAATCCCAAACTCCCAATCCTTCCTTCCCCTCCTCCTTGGCAACCACAAGTCTGTTCTCTATGTCTGTGAGTCTATTTCTGTTTTGTAAATAAGTTCATTTGTATCATTTTTTTAGAGTCCACATATAAGTGATATCATATGATTTTGTCTTTCTCTGAGTTACTTCACTTAGTATGATAATCTCTAGGTCCATCCATGTTGCTACACATGGCATTATTTCATTCTTTTTTATGGCTGAGTAATATTCCATTGCATATATATACCACATCTTCTTTATCCATTCATCTGTTGATGGATATTTAGGTTGCTTCCATGTCTTGGCTATTGTAAATAGTGCTGCTATGAACATAGGGGTGCATGTATCTTTTCGAATTATAGTTTTGTCTGAATATATGCCCAGGAGCGGGATTGCTGGATCGTATAAAGCCTTGGATCTTAACAGGTGCTGGACCTTGGGCCAAGCACTTATTAGAGAAGCAGAGGCCCTGGCATAAAACTTAGTCCCTTGAAGGGCTATATCTTGAATGAAGGAATGTGGTAGAAAAAAATCTGATTGATACCATTGAGGCATACCTAGGAAACTTGTCCATTTTGGCTTAGGCTCTGGGTGGAGGGAATTTTTCCTCAGGGAATTCATAACCACAGGCTTTTCTTCAGGCCTGATTGGGGTTTGGGTATACCCTTACGGAGCAGTTCAGGAAACCCCAAGCATAGAAATAAACTGAAAGTAGGCTCTGGCCAAAGCCGGGGAAAACACCCTCAACCAGCCTCATGCAGAATTACAGCAGACTAATATAGACCAAACCTAAGTTCATAGTTGAAAACTGCAGAGTGCGACTTCCCTGGTGGTGCAGTGGTTAAGAATCTGCCTGCCAATGCAAGGGACACTGGTTTGAGCCCTGGTCCAGAAAGATCCCACGTGCTGCGGAGCAACTAAGCCCGTGCGCCACAACCACTGAGCCTGCTCTCTAGAGCCTGCGAGCCACAACTACTGAGCCCGTGCGCCGCAACTACCGAAGCCTGTGCGCTCTAGGGCCCGCGTGCCGCAACTACTAAGCCCGCGTGTTGCAACTACTGAAGCCCACGTGCCTAGAGCCTGGGCCCAGCAACAAGAGAAGCCATTGCAATGAGAAGCCCGTGCACTGCAATGAAGTGTTGCCCCCGCTCGCCACAACTAGAGAAAGCCCACATGCGGCAACAAAGACCCAACACAGCCAAAATTAAATTAATTAATTAATTTAAAAAAAAAGAAAACTGCAAAACATACCAGATGATAGAGTGATGAACCAGTATGGGCTGCTGGTTCCCTTCCCCAAATTTAACCTTGGAGAAACTGGAAAAAAGAAAGAAATCCGGATCCGAGGAATAACAAAATGTTGAGAAGTCCTCAGGGACAAAGAGGTGATCTGACATAGTATTCTGCTTCTTCTTTCTTTGTAACAAATGACCAAAAATTTAGTGGCTTGCAACAGTTGTTTTATTATGCCCACAGATTCTGTGGATCAGGAATTCCAGCAAGGCTCAGCTGGAAGATTCTTTGGTTCCTTGTAGTAATGACTGAGGTCACTCAGGTATTCAGCTGGCAAGTGGGTTGGCACAGAGGGTCCCAGTGACTTCACTCAGGTGGCTGGACTACAATGACTCAGAGATTAGGATTGCTGACTGGAGTGTCTGTATGTGGCCTTGAGCTTCCTTCTAACATGGCAGCCCCAAAGTAATCAGATTCCTTACATGGCAGCTCAGCACTCCAGATATATTTCAGTAGACAAAGTAGAAGCCCTGGGGTGTCATGCATGATCACTTCTGCTATGTTCTATCAGTTATTAGCAAGTCACTAAGTCCAGCCAAGATTCAAAGGAGGAGGTGGAGGGGAAGGAGACATAGACCTTTGATGAATGAGAGTATCAGAATTCGTGGATCTATTTTGAAACCACTACAGTTAGATAGGGCAGTGGGTTGTGGACGAGTCGTTGACTTTTTTGGTCCCTCTCTTTCGATGTTGCCTTGGGTAAATGATTGCCTGAGACATAAGAGCATCAGCCACTCACACCCTCTGGGGAGGGTGAGGTCACATCAGGGTGCTCCAGATTCCTATTTTATTTAATGGGTTATAACATATTACTCTCTATTTTGATGCTCAGATTGTGTCCAGTTTGGCCAGCAGGACCCCTTTCGAGCTGGCTTCTGTGACCTATTGACATTTCTTCGCCATTCTTTGAATACTTTCTTGCTGTCTGGCACAGAATGATCTAGGCACATCTTGGTTTTTTTCTCTGCCTCAGCCTTGAAACCATCCATCTCTGCAAGGTTTCTTTTAGGTTTCTTTTAGTGGGAAATGGTGTTTAGAAGCCAAGATGTGGGTGCTGGGTGTGCTCATTGCTAATGAGGTGTTGCTACTCCCAGGCCCTCTCAATGCACAGACCTAGAAGAAAAACACAAACAAGGCAAAAAACAAAATAACTATCTAATCCCTACACCATACACACATTTAAAAATAGACTTTAGGGCTTCCCTGGTGGCGCAGTGGTTGAGAGTCCGCCTGCCGATGCAGGGGACGCGGGTTCGTGCCCCGGTCCGGGAGGATCCCACATGCCGCGGAGCGGCTGGGCCCGTGAGCCATGGCCGCTGAGCCTGCGCGTCCGGAGCCTGTGCTCCGCAACGGGAGAGGCCACGGCAGTGAGAGGCCCGCGGACCGCAAAAAAAAAAAAAAAAAAAAAAAAAAAAATAGACTTTATTTTTAGAGTAGTTCACAGCAAAAGTGAGTAAAAAGTACGGAGAGGTCCCATATGCCCCCAACCCTAACCCTCACGGCCTCCCCCCGCTATCAATATCCCACACATCTATTGTACATTTGTTACAACTGATAAACCTACATCAACATCATTACTACCCAAAGTCTGTAGATTATATTAGAGTTCACTCTTGTACATTCTTTCGGTTTGGACAAATGTATAAATGACATGTATCTACCAGTAGAGTGTCTACAGAATAGTTTCCCCGCCCTAAAAATCCTCTGCGCTCTGCCTGTTCATCCCTCCCTTCCCCCAACCCCTGGCAGCCAATGATTTTTTTAATGTCTCTACAATTTTGCCTTTTCCAGAATATCATATAGTTGGAATCAAACAGTATGTAGCCTTTTCAGGTTGGCTT
>NW_006786304.1:1817988-1845825 GCF_000442215.2 Lipotes vexillifer | reverse complement strand
TTTTTGTGGTACGTGAGCCTCTCACTGTTGTGGCCTCTCCTGTTGCGGAGCACAGGCTCCGGACGCGCAGGCCCAGCAGCCATGGCTCACGGGCCCAGCAGCTCCGCGGCATGTGGGATCCTCCCGGACCGGGGCATGAACCCGTGTTCCCTGCATCGGCAGGCGGACCCTCAACCACTGCGCCACCAGGGAAGCCCTTCAGGTTGGCTTCTTTTGCTTAGCAATATGCATTTACGTTTCCTCCATATCTTTTCACGGCTTAATAGCTCCTATCTTTTTAGCACTGAATAATAACCCATTGTCTGGATGTACCGCAGTTTATTTATCCATTCACCTGCTGAAGGACATCTTGGCTGCCTCCAGGTTTTGGCCATTATGAATTTAAAGCTGCTCTAAACATTTGTGTGCAGGTTTTTGTGTCGATATACGTTTTCAGCTCCTTTGGGTAAATACCAAGAAGCATGATTGTTGGCACACACTTTTTATCTTTCTATTCCAATCCAACATCGCTGGTTTGTTCTAGTTTTCTCTAAGAGGGACTTTTAGAGGGCAAAATCCTACAGGTTTTGAAAGAACGGAAGAAGATGCAACAGCAAGAATGCTTGGAAAGATGCAAAGCACCCAGATGAGTGAAAAGATCTTAGCAGTCCTGAGAAAAATAACCTAGAAGAGATCAACAGCTGAGAACCAACTTTAAGCAGCAAAATTCCCTCAAATTTTAGGAGTTGTCTGAAACAGCTACAGTGTAAGTGGGAAGGGAGTTGATTGAAAGTCTGTTTAAGAAGCAGCCAGATCCCTGTTAGCCTCTCCTAACTGCAGATGAGGCAACCACACCTCCTGTGTTCTGGAAAAAGCCTGGGGATTCATCCTGGGGGTGGGGGCTGGCTGGAGGGGAAATAAGAGGATATGTGGCCTGGAGTGGGGTATGGGGGAGGTCAGTCCATTCTGAAAACAAGCAGACTGAGAGAATGAATGTCCACTCTTTCTCTACCTGACGTAAAACAGAAAAACTAAGATACAGACATGTAAGCTTTCTATTAGAGTTGGCCGATGCCCTGCCTTGAGCTGGGCCAATTTACACACCTCCCCCCGCCAAACTCCCTGTGGAAGTGCCCGCTTCCTTCCAATGGCTAATAGAGTCAGCAACGGATTTTATCTTTGCCAATCTCATAGGTGAAAAATGGTACTCAGGGTAGTTTTAAATGGCAGGAAATGAAATTAAAAACCATAGTGAGACAGGCTTTTCACGCCTATCAGATTGGCAACATTTTAAAAATCTAACAATACTGATTGTTGTTGTGGAGGTGAAACAGAATATTTACACCCTGTGGGTGAGAACGGACATTGACATGACCGCCTGGGGAGACAGCGTAAGGGATAGCTGCTGATGTTCCCACTGCACACCCCAGTGCATGCTCTTTGTTAATAGAAACACTGGTAACTAAGTGCCCATTAACAGGAGAATGAAGTTTTAAGTTTTGGTATATTGATAAAGGGGAAAGCTATACAGCAATGAAACTGAATTAACTAAAGATATAAGTATAAACATGGATGAATCCCCGCAACATAACATCAGCAGACCACAGCAAGCTGCAGAAGAATACATTCAGGATGTTATCCTTCATCTAAAGTTAAAAAATAAGCAAATGGGGCTTCCCTGGTGGCGCAGTGGTTGAGAGTCCGCCTGCCGATGCGGGGGACGCGGGTTCGCGCCCCGGTCCGGGAGGATCCCACATGCCGCGGAGTGGCTGGGCCCGTGAGCCATGGCCGCTGAGCCTGCGCGTCCGGAGCCTGTGCTCCGCAACGGGAGAGGCCACAACGGTGAGAGGCCCGCGTACCTCAAAAAAAAAAAACCCCAAAAAACAAATGACTGGTATGGATTGCTGGGTTTGTAAGCACCTGCCCTATAAGTTTAAAGGAATGTGGGAGCAATAAAAGATGCCCCAACTGCGATATTGGTTGCTTCTGGTGGGCAAGGAGAAGGCTGTTATCCAGGAGGAGTAATTAGCAGGTTTCACCTAAATTGATGACATTTTGCCCTTGAACTGGATGGTCAGGACAGGGATGTTCATTGTTCCTTGTAACATTAGCACGTTGTAAATATTTCATAAGGCAAGTGAGAAATGAGGGTAGGTGTCCCAGGCAGAGGGAACAGCAGGGATGAAGGTCCTGAGGCAGGAGGCTGGGATGCTAAGAGCAAAGAGCCGGGTGCACAGGGAGTGAGATGTGATGAAACAGTCAGCAGGGGCCAGACCAGGCTGGGGCCCCCTTAAGAGCTGTGTTCCTTTCTCCTGAGAACAACAGGGAATCATGGAAAGAATTTAAGCATGTAAATTACACGATCAGATTTGCACTTTGAAATGATTGTATCAGCTACGGGATGAAAAGCAGAGGGAAGCAAGAGTGGGAGCTGGTAAGCCCAGTCAGAAGTGGTGACAAATTGAAATTATAATAGAGTGACCCCAGTTCAGGTGTTCGAAAACGGAGTCAAGCGGCCGTTGAGCATCTGGTCTCAGACACCTCTCTGCACCACTGAGAACTTGAACTTTCTTTGAACTGTGCGAGATCCGAGGACACCACCAGCTGTAGTCAGAACAATACCTGCCAGCTGCAGCCTTTTCCTCTCAAGTTCTCTCCTTGTAACTGTGCAACCACTTCGGACCCCAACCAATTCTTACTTAACAAGCACCCTTACTGCTTGCCAGCTGCAATTATAATTCTTGAGAAACAACTCATGTAACTAACTGTAACTTTGCAAGTTTGCTTTTATAAGCCTCCCCTATTTTGTAATCCAGCGGAGAACAATTCAAGTGCTTCTTGAATCTGTGTCTCCTGGGCTGCAGTCCAAACAAACCCCCAATAAACATCTTTTTATTTCAATCAGGTCTTTGTTTGAAATTCTGACTAACAGTAGGTTGGTGTAAGGATCCAGGTGAGGCACAATGGTGGCTTAGATCACCTTCCAAACCTGCAAGTACAGGGATCTTGGGACAAGTGGTTGGAGTCAAGAACTGTCTAGGAGGTGAAATCAATAGCCCTGCTTAAGGGGGATGGAGGGGAGGAGGAGGTCAAGGGTGACTCCTAGCTTTCTGGCTTGAGCCCCTGAATGGATGGGGGTATAGAAAATATGGTTTCCTATTGTCACCGTATCAAATTACCACAAATTTAGTGGCTTAAAACAACATAGAGGGCTTCCCTGGTGGCGCAGTGGTTGGGAGTCTGCCTGCCAATTCAGGGGACACGGGTTTGAGCCCTGGTCCAGGAAGATCCCACACGCCGCGGAGCAGCTAAGCCCGTGCGCCGCAACTACTGAGCCTGTGCGCTAGGGCTCGCGAGCCACAACTACTGAGCCCACGAGCCACAACTACTGAAGCTCACGTGCCTAGAGCCCACGCTGTGCAACAAGAGAAGCCACCACAACGGCAAGCCCGTGCACCACAACGAAGAGTAGCCCCAGCTCGTCGCAACTAGAGAAAGCCCGCGCGCAGCAATGAAGACCCAACGCAGCCAAAAATAAAATAAATAAAAATTTTAAAAAAGCTTTAAAACAAAAAGCAACATAGATTTGGGGACTTCCCTGGTGGTCCAGTGGGTAAGACTCTGTGATCCCAAAGCAGGGGGCCAGGGTTTGATCCCTGGTCCGGGAACTAGATCCCACACGCATGCCGCAACTAAAAGACCCGCCGCAGCCAAAATAAATAAATAATTAAATAAAGTTTTAACAACCCGATGTAGATTTATTATCTTACAGTCCAGGAGGTCAGAAGTCCTAAAATCAGTGCATCAAGAGGACTGCATTCCTCCTGGAGCTCTAGGGGAGAATCCATCTCCTTGCCTTTTCCAGCTTCAGGGGGCTGCCTGAAGTGGCTCATGGCCACTTTCTCCACCTTCAAAGAACCACAGCATTTTCAGATCTCTCTCTCTCTCTGTGCTGAGGTTGTCACATTGCCCTGTCTCTTCTGTCAAATCTCCCTTTGCCTCCCTCTTATAAGGATACTTGTGATTATATTTTTGAGCCCATCTGGTTAATCAGGATAATCCCCACCTCAAGATCCTTAATTTAATCACAGCTTCAAAAGTCCCTTTTGCCATGGAAGCTAGCTCTCACAGGTTCCAGGCCTCAAGACCTGGAGATCACTGGAGGGCATTATTCAGCCTACCATACCCGCCTGAACAGAGGAGCTCAGTCAAGGGCACAAGCCATGCTGGGGGGGCTGAGTGCCCTGTCCTTGTCGGAAGGCCTCAGGGCATCTGAACTGGCCCCAGATCTCTGCTTGCTTTTGCTCTGGCTAAGTCCTCCCCCTGTTCTAGCCCGAGGGAAGAATGAGGGCTGGCTGAGTCCAGGTCACTTCCTGCTTCATGAGGTGGTGGAGCTCAGTGGTGAAAAGTGTGGCCTCTAGAGCTAGCCTGCCTGGATTCATGTCTGAGCTTTGCCACCTCTGAGCTGTGTGACTTTGGAAAAATTGCTGAATTTCCCTGTGCATTTCCTTATTGGTATTATGGACTGACTTGTGTCTTCTCAAAATTCATGTACTGAAACCCTAATCCCCAGTACCTCAGAACGTGACCGTATTTGGAGATAGAGCTTTTAAAGAGGTGATTAGGTTAAATGAGGCCATTAGGGTGGGTCCTAATCCAATTCAGCTGATGTCCACTAAGAAGAGGAAATTTGGACACAGAACAAGGAGAAACACCAGGCACATGCAGAGGAGAGACCATGTGAGGTCACCTCGAGAAGGTGGCTGCCTGCAAGCCAGGAAGAGAGGCCTCTGAGGAAACCAAACCTGCTGACACCTTGATCTTGGACTTCCAGCCTCTGGAATTGTGAGAAAACAAATTTCTCATGCCTAAGCAACCCAGTTGGTAGAATTTTGTTATGGCAGCCCTAGCAAACTAATACATCTATTAAGTCAGGATAAGACCATTATCCATCTCCCAGGGTTGTTACAAATGTGTCAGGTCCTGAGCTTACAGATAGGGCTGTCATTTATTGTGTTCAATGTGCTAGGTGTTGGGAAAACAGCAGTGAACAAGGAAGACTGTTTGGATCGTCTATTGCTACACGACATAGCACCCTGAAACTTAGTGGCTTAATACAACAGCACTCACTTGTGAGCTGTCCTGGGTTTACTGGGCTCAGCTGGGTGGTTCTGCACCATGTAGTGACAGCTGGGGCTGCAGTCATCCGGATGCTTAACTAGACTTTATTTATTTATTTTATTTTTGGCTGTGTTGGGTCTTCGTTGCTGCACGCAGGCTTTCTCTAGTTGCGGTGAGCGGGAGCTACTCTTCGTTGCGGTGCCCGCGCTTCTCACTGCGGTGGCTTCTCTTGTTGCGGGGCACGGGCTCTAGGTGCACAGGCTTCAGTAGTTGTGGCACACGGGCTCAGTAGTTGTGGCTCACAGGCTCTAGAACGCAGGCTCAGTAGTTGTGGTGCACGGGCTTAGTTGCTTCACGGCATACGGTATCTTCCTGGACCAGGGCTCAAACCCGTGTCCCCTGCATTGGCAGGCAGATTCTTAACCACTGTGCCATCAGGGAAGTCCCTTAACTAGCCTTTAAATGCCCAAAATGGGTCACTCACATGGCTCTTGGCTGGAAGCTCAGCTGGGGCCCACCTCAGTCTCCTCCTTGGGGGTCCTCCAGGTGGCACCTGGGTTTCAGGTTTCCAAGTGTATGGAAAGCAGATGATGTAGATATTTTAAGGCCAGCCTTGGAAATTACAGTCATGTCTATCTCGTGCTAGAGGTCAAAGCAAGCCTCATGGCCAAGCCCAGATTCTAATGGGAAGGCCTCCACAGGGGCTGAGTCCTGGGGAAGGGTTCATTGACGGCTTTCTGTGGAAAGTGGCTGCCACACCAATAGAGATCGTTGCCTCACATCACATTCTAGCTCAGGGCTTTTTGCTTGAAAGTTGGGCTGGGAGTTCCCTGGTGGTCTAGTGGTTAGGATTTGGTGCTTTCGCTGCTAAAAAAAAAAAAAAAAATGTCGGGTTGCCAGGGATGCTCCTGCTATCCCATGGAAGCAGGCAGGGTTCTGGGCGCTTTTCTCAAGTGCCCCACAACTTAATATTTTCCTCTCCCACTCCTCATTCTAGAAGGTGCCTTTTTTTTTTTTTTTTGCGAGCACGGGCTTCGGACGCGCAGGCTCAGCGGCCATGGCCCACGGGCCCAGCCGCTCCGCGGCATGTGGGATCCTCCCGGACCGGGGCACGAACCCGTGCTCCCTGCATCGGCAGGCGGACTCTCAACCACTGCGCCACCAGGGAAGCCCCTAGAAGGTGCCTTTTTAGGTGAAGGAAACTAGCACTTATTTCATGAGGCAGTCTTTTTTTTTTTTAACTTTTTTTGGGGAAATTATTATGGGAAAATTGCAAAAATTGGACTGAGATACCCATATAACCCTTTACCCAGCTTCCCCTAATATTAGCATCTCACATAACTAAAGTCCAATTATCAAAAGCAGGAAATTAACATTGGTACAAAACCAGTAACTCAATGACAGACCTTATTTGAATTTTAGCAGTTTTCCCTTTAATGTCCTTTTTTCTGTTCCAGAAACCAATCCAGGATCCAACACTGCATTTAGTGATTCTTCCTCCTGAGTGTCCCCCAATCCTTATCTTCCATGGCCTTGGCACTTTTTGTTGTTGTTGTTGTTGTGGACCATTTTTAAAGTCTTGATTGAATTTGTTACAATATTGCTTCTGCTTTATGTTTTAGTTTTTTTTTGCTGCGAGGCATGTGGGATCTTAGCTCCCCAACCAGGGATTGAACCCACACCCCCTGCATTGGAAGGCAAAGTCTTAACCACTGGACCACCAGGGAAGTCCCAACCTTGGCACTTTTAAAGGATATTGATCAGTTATTTTGTAGAACATCCCTCAGTTTGGGTTTGTCCGAGGTTCCTTCATGATTATATTGACAATGTGCGTTTTTGTCAAGAATACCCCAGGGCTTCCCTGGTGGCGCAGTGGTTGAGAGTCCGCCTGCCGATGCAGGGGACACGGGTTCGTGCCCCGGTCCGCGAAGATCCCACATGCCGCAGAGCGGCTGGGCCCGTGAGCCATGGCCGCTGAGCCTGCGTGTCCGGAGCCTGTGCCCCGCAACGGGAGAGGCCACAACAGTGAGAGGCCCGCGTACCGCAAAAAAAAAAAAAAAAAAAAAATAGAATACCCCAAAAGTGATGTTTTGCTCCTTGGTGTGTTATATTGAGGGTGCATGATGTAGCGATGTCTTATTACAGGTGATATTAACCTTGATTACTTGGTTAAGGTGGTGTCTGCTGGGTTTCTTCAGTGTGAGATGACTGTTTTTCCATTGTAATTGACAAATGTCTTGGGGGAGATACTTTGGGACAATGCAAACTTCCTGTTTCTCCTCAAACTTTTGCCCACTAATTTTAGCATCCATCAGTAGATCTTGCCTGCAACAATTTTGATCAGGCAGTCTTTTAAATCTCTCTTTTTTTTTTTTTGTGGCATATATTATGTGTGTGTTGGGGAGGTTGGGGAATCTGACACTACTGCAGGGGAGGAGGAACTTCCTTCCACCCTCTTAGGTTCAGTGGCCGGGTCTGTGAACTAAACTGACAACAGGCAGATTAACAAGAGAAAAGTCATACAGATTTATCAATTTTATGTGCACAGGGTATCATACAAAAAAAACAGTGAGTACCAGTGAGCCCCCCCCCCCCCCGCAAAACAGTGAAATCTGAGAGTTTACATACCATCTTAATAGGGGAAAGGGAGGGGAAGAGAGGTCACATATGGGAGAGAAAGTGATTTTTACAGAAGATAAATGGGCCCTTAGGAGAACAGATGGGAGAAATGAGAGTTTGTGTCAATGTTTGTCTAGATTTGGTGCCAACTTCTAGTCTCCTCTCCAGGGATAAGAGTCAATCTTCCCTGGTTGATGAAATTCTCAGAGAGGCAATTTATGACAACTCCATTTTTTTTTTTTGAGGAGGATCTAATTTTAGATAGGTATAGGAAGTTCAGAGAAAGCCTCTGCATTTGTTGATTCTCAAATGTCTTCACCCCAAAACAGTCATTATGCAAATATGGCATATTTTGATCTCCTAAATTTCCCCCATCTGAAGCTTTGTCCCAAGATTCACATATTAAAAGTTGAGTGGTTGGCTGTGGAGAGAAGATTCAGGTTAGCAGTTGAGTGGCAAGAGATCTGCAAAGTGAGATACAAACATAGATTAGGGGCTTCCCTGGTGGTTGAGAGTCCGCCTGCCGATGCAGGGGACACGGGTTCGTGCCCCGGTCCGCGAAGATCCCACATGCCGCAGAGCGGCTGGGCCCGTGAGCCATGGCCGCTGAGCCTGCGCGTCCGGCAACGGGAGAGGCCACAACAGTGAGAGGCCCGCGTACCGCAAAAAAAAAAAAAAACCAAAGAAACATAGATTAGAATGAGAATAAACAAACAGCAGAGAAGAAATCTAAGAACGCTTCCCCACATCCTAGGAAACCAGCCTCCCAATCTGGGGAATAGGTCAGTCCAATAAAATGGCTGAGACTCATTTAATTGATGGAGAGTGTTCATCTTCTTGCTTTCTTTCTTTTTTGTTTTTTGGCCACGCAGTGCAGCATGCGGGATCTTAGTTTCCCGACCAGAGATCAAACCCGCTTCCCCTGCAGTGGAAGCGTGGAGGCTTAACCACTGGACCACCAGGGAAGTCCCCTATCTTTTCTCTCAATGTTTATTTTTATTATTATTATTATTTTGGCTGCGTCAGGTCTTTAGTTGTGGCACGCGGAATCTTCATTGCTCCATGTGGGATCTTTTGCGGCGCGCGGGCTTCTCTCTAGTTGTGACGCGCAGGCTCTGTAGTTTGCGGCACGCGGGGCTCTCTGGTTGAGGTGTGCCGGCTCAGTAGTTGTGGCACGTGGGCTTAGATGCCCCGCAGCATGTGGGATCTTAGTTCCCCCACCAGGGATCAAACCCCTGCCCCCTGCAATGGAAGCGCGGAGTCTTAACCATTGGGCCGCCAGGGAAGTCCCCTATCTTCTCTTTTAAAAGGTATAAACTAGACACTGTTTGTCCTGTCGGATTCACATAAAGGCAGCATTTTCTGCCAATGATTTCACAAGCTCCTCCTTGCTTGCAGTCAGTGTACCCAGGGTGGGACAATTTGGGGATACAACAGAGGCTAAACTATTACCTTCTGATTGGAGGAGCACTTGCAACGTCTGCATATGCTATCAAACTTCTGTTCTATGACCACGGAAGATTTAGGATCGCCCTTTCCAACTTTTCCCCAGAGTTGGAAATAAGACTCTCACCACTGAAACTATCCCGGCCATACACAAGTGGATTTTCTATGTCTTCTCGTCTTTGTGAACGAAGGAGCACACATCTGTAATTCGCTGGCATTTAAGGTGGACAGCCTGGCGATGGAGGGAACCCGGTATCCGAGTCACACTGTCCTGACCATTTAGTTAGGAAGATACCTTACCACCACAGGAGAGAAAAAGGTCACTGTGGTTCACCAACAGGGTCAGAGTAAAACCTACAGTTCCCTAGGATGGGGGAGGTTCACAACCTTTGTCCTTTGGTCGTATCACTACCTGGACACCTCCATTCTCCACGTGCTTCTGTCCACGTGCAAGAGTGTTGCCAGACCAGGTTCACCTGCCCAACACACAGCAAGCCAAACACGGAGGTGCCGAGGTTTGCCGCACAGAAGGGGTTATGCTCCTCCCAAGGCAGCCAAGCGAGCAGGTGGGGAGAGCAGATCTCAAATCCGCCTCCCCAAAGGCGAGGGGCTCGGGGTATTGGTGCGCCAAAGAAGCAGGGTGGTCTTAGGCGGGGGGAAAGGTGATGGGAGGGAGGGAGGTGAGGTAATCGGTGTTCTGCGCAGGCGTATCTAAGCTACATTCTTTTTCGTGGGATGCAAGAGCAAATTTGGGAGAATTTGGGGCTGTGATGTCAGAAGGTCACCCATCCAACAAGCGAGTCTGTTCTGTGCAGACTCCCATCGGCCATGTCGGTTGCATCTGGTCTCAGCCAGTTTTGTTGTATTACAAGCAGAGGGGTTTATAACAAGCTATTCCCTTAGCTACTGCTCTGTTAGACAAGCTCTAGACTTTCTGTTAGTCACCAGTTTCTGTTATGGGTTTTTAAACCCTAGGCTTCATGGTTTTAAGAGCAGGACAGGTTGCAAAATATCTGATCTGGGAGGCCAGCGGTCCAGCTTTGGCAGCTGTAAGGCTTGGCTTTGTCACCTGACCAAGTGAGTCCAGATTTGGGGTTTCCCCATAGATAACTGGTGGTGTCAGGCAGCCTGATCATGGGAACAGCTGGGCTCCTCCAGGTTGTTCATGGGTGGCCTGTGAACCAACAGAAACTTTTGGTGATCTCACAGTTTTTGTCACTAGCGTTAGTGCTAGAAACACTTATGCCCCCTGTGAGTGGTTTGAGGACGTTGCCTCGAGAATCAAACCACAGGGTTTGGTTGCCATATTACCTTAATAGGTCACCTCTGGTCTAGCATCATGCCTGTTTACACAGCAAAGGGACAAGTTCCTTTCCAATGATTTTTTAAAAAATTTTTATTTACTTTTGGCTGCATTGGGTTTTCATTGCTGCACGCGGGCTTTCTCTAGTTGCGGCGAGCGGGGGCCACTCCTCATTGCGGTGTGCGGGCTTCTCATTGCGGTGGCCTCTCCCGTTGCGGAGCACGGGCTCTAGGTGCACAGGCCTCAGTAGTTGTGGCTCGCGGGCCCCAGAGCACAGGCTCAGCAGTTGTGGTGCACCAGCCCGGTTGCTCTGCAGCATGTGGGATCCTCCCGGACCAGGGCTCAAACCCACATCCCCTGCATTGGCAGGAGGATTCTTAACCACTGCGCCACCAGGGAAGCCCCGAAAGTGGTTTTTTGAGTTGGCATCTATTCCTGGTGAAGATTGTTGAAATGACAACAAAGGATTTAGAATATGACATAAACGTAGTTGATAAAGCAGCAGCAGGGTTTGAGAGGATTGACTCCAATTTTTAAAGTTCTTCTGTGGGTAAATGCTCTCAAACAACACTGCAGGCTATAGAGAAATTGTGAAAGAAAGAGTCAATCGATGCGGCAAACTACATTGTTATCCTATTTTAAGAAATTGCCACAGCTCCCCGAATCTTCAGCACCCACCACCTTGATCAGTCAGCAGCCACCAACATCGAGGCAGGACCCTCCAGAAGCAACAGGAGTATGACTTGTTGAAGGCTCAGATGATGGTTAGTGTGTTTTTAGCAAGAAAGTATTTTTAAATTCAGGTAGGCACATTATTTTTTTAGACATCATACTATTGCACACTTAATAGACTATAGTGTGAACATAACTTTTATATGCACTGGGAAACCAAAACATTCTTGTGACTCGCTTTATTGCAATATTCACTTTATCACGGTGATCTGGAACCGAACCCGAAATATCTCCAAGGTCTGCCTGTATCAGTTAGTTCCTGTACATAGCGAGTCATAGCATCAAATTGCTTACTCAAGTCCCCATAATGTTCACTCCGTGGAGGAATGGACATTTTAGAAATGGCAGTAGAAAAACAAACAAAGAGGGCTTCCCTGGTGGTGCAGTGGTTGAGAGTCCGCCTGCCGATGCAGGGGACACGGCTTCGTGCCCCGGTCCGCGAAGATCCCACATGCCGCGGAGCGGCTGCACCCGTGAGCCACGGCCGCTGAGCCTGCGCGTCCAGAGCCTGTGCTCCGCAACGGGAGAGGCCACAACAGTGAGAGGCCCGCGTACCGCAAACAAACAAACAAACAAACAAAACAAAAAACAAAGAAACAAACAAGAGAAATGCCAGTAGGCATAGGGTGCCCCAGAACTATTTGAAAAGGAGTTAACCATGTCTCTTATTGTATTTGGTGTATTTTGTATTTTTATAAGGGCCAGGGGTAATGCTTCTAGTTAATTTCTTGCCAGATTTTTTTCCTGAAGTCCTTTTTAGGTCAAGATTTTTATGTTCCACTTGCCCTGATGATTGAGGGTGTTACAAGCTATGACATTTTAAGGAGCATCCCAGAGGTTGTGCAAAGCAAGCAGCTTGTTTCTGCTGTAAATTTATTTATGTATTTATTTCCACCGTTCCTTGGTCTGATTCCAGCCACAGAGGAATACCAAACTGAGGGATAATCTCAGTTAGTCACTTCTTTTCCACCATCATGGCATCAGCACATCTAGTTGGATAACCTCCAGCCCCTCCAGTAAACATGCAATCAGCAAACAGCGGAAATAGCCTGAAGCCGGAGGTCAATGTATGGAACCTGTGTGGGACAGTGCAAGGGTCATTGTGGACCTTGGAGGATTTCCTGAGATAAGCTGTTCTCCAGAGACCTGCTGAGAGTCCCAAACAGCACATCAGGAAATACTTTGGTTAGAAATTTTATGGATGCTGGGGCAGAACCCATTGTCCTTTAGTTGCTTTGTTGCCGCCCATCTGCACTCAGGTTCCACCTAACGGGAGATAAGGCAGCCAGCAGGTCAAATTACAGCTCAATTAAAAAAAGAAAAAGAAAGGGGAGGGGGCCACTGGAAGTCCATTTGGCCCAATGTATAATCCACTAGTGAATGTTTGGTTCATTTTTTAAAAATTGAGGTGAGGTGTAATTGACTTTTTTCTTTTTGGCTGCATCTTGGCCTGTGGGATCTTAGTTCCCCAACCAGGGCTCGAATCCGGGCCCCCTGCAGGGGAAGCGTGGAGTCTTAACCACTGGACCGCCAGGGAAGTCCCGACATACAACATTATATTAGTTTCGCATACACAACATAGTGATTCGATATTTGTATATATTGTGAAATGATCACAATAAGTCTAGTTAACATTCGTCACCATGCATAGTTAAAAAAACAATTTTTTTCCTTGTGATAAAGAGTTGTAAGACCTACTCTCTCAGCCATTTTCAAATATGCGATGCAGTATTATTATTTTTTTTTTAAATTTATTTTATTTATTTTTACTTTTGGTTGTGTTGGGTCTTCATTGCTGCATGCGGGCTTTCTCTAGTTGCGGTGAGCGGGGCCACTCTTCCTTGCGGTGCGCGGGCTCCTCATTGCGGTGGCTTCTCTTGTTGCGGAGCACAGGCTCTAGGCACGCGAGCTTCAATAGATGTGGCACGCAGGCTCAGTAGTTGGGGCTTGCAGGCTCTAGAGCGCAGGCTCAGTAGTTGTGGCACACTGGCATAGTTGCTCCATGGCATGTGGGATAGTCCTGGACCAGGGCTCGAACTCCTGTCCCCTGCATTGGCAGGCAGATTCTTAACCACTGTGCCACCAGGGAAGCCCGCGATGCACTATTATGAACTGCAGTCACCATGGCCTACGTTACATCCTCAGGACATACTGTTTGGCACCCTTTTGTAGCCATTTGTCTTTTTCAGTTTGTGGGGCACTTAACCTGACTAACTGATAATATCGGTTGGGGATAAAGGCAGGTTTAGACATTGGGTGGAGAAGGGGTACGGGGGGTGGGGCGTTTAGCACACTTATGACCTCTGTTCCTCCCTGGAGATGGAGTGTCAGTCTCCACGGTGTGGGCTCCACGGAGGACAACAGTGATTTTAGCAGGGAGGTCAATTAGACCATAATAGGGCAGCAATGATAACCCTGTTGGCAGTCGGGGTACCAGCAGAGGTTAATAAGAATCCGTGGGATTTCCACATGCGCCAGCAGCGCAGCAGACTCCAAAAGCATATCTGGAGTCGGCATATATACTGCCTGTTTGCAAGCTCTAAGAAGAGCTATGAGCTGGGCTGCTTGGGCTGATTTTATAGTGGGCAAAGCATATACCTCCAGCATTTCATGTGGGGAAATTCGGGTATGACTGGTGATTAGGTATCCCTGGGAATTTCATCTACAGGAGCCATCGCAAAATAGAAGTCTGGGTTGTCCAAGGGGGTGTCTAAGAGGTGCTCTCATGGCTTTGAGACCGTTTCTCTAGTTGCAGGGCAATCGGGTGGATGGCGTAGGGCTCTCTATCACCAGGGAGGGACAGTAGCGCAAACGGGTTTAAAGTGTTACAGCGATGGAAGATGATGGTGGGGTGGGTTCCTAGGGCCACTGTGTAGACAGGGGCCGTGCCATAGGAACAGCAGGGGGAGCAGAGGGGACTGGGGAGCCCCGTGTGAGGGTGGTGGCTCAGGGGGCCATGCCAGATGCCACAGGGTCTAACTGACCTGGGAAATACACTACAGGACTTATCTGAGAAGCCAAAAGTTGTCCTAAAATACCTACAGCAATTCCACCATCTTCGTGGCAATAGAGATGAAAAACTTTGTCAAAATGAGGTCAGCCAAAAGCTGGGGATGTAGACAATGACCATTTTTTTTTTTTTTTTTGCGGTACACGGGTCTCTCAGTGTTGTGGCCTCTCCCGTTGAGGAGCACAGGCTCCGGATGCGCAGGCTCAGCGGCCATGGCTCACGGGCCCAGCCGCTCCACGGCACGTGAGACCCTCCCGGACCGGGGCACGAACCCGCGTCCCCTGCATCGGCAGGCGGACTCTCAACCACTGCGCCACCAGGGAAGCCCGACAATGACCATTTTAAAGTTTCAGGGGACCGATGTCCATTGCAGCACTATTTACAGTAGCCGAGATATGGAAGCAACCTAAATGTCCATCAACAGAGGAATGGATAAAGAAGATGTGGTATATATATATATATATATATATATATATATATGCAATGGAATATTACTCAGCCATAAAAAAGAATGAAATAATGCCATTTGCAGCAACATGGATGGACCTAGAGATTGTCACACTGAGTGAAGTAAGTCAGACAGAGAAAGACGAATATATGATATCACTTATATGTGGAATCTAAAAAAATAATACAAATGAACTTATATACAAAAGAGAGATAGACCCACAGACATAGAAAACAAACTTATGGTTACCAAAGAGAAAGGGTGGGGGATAAATTAGGAGTTTGGAAATTTACATAAACACACTAGTATATATAAAATAGACAGCCAACAAAGACCTATGGTAGAGCACAGGGATTTTGTGATAACCTATAAGGGAAAAGAATCTGAAAAAGAATAGATATGTAAGTATATGTATAACTGAATCCGTCTTCTGTACACTTGAAACTAACACAACATTGTAAATCAGCTATGCTTCAGTTACAAGAAAACAGTTTCAGAGGAGGTTCGTGCTTCCAAGAGCCAGGACATGGGCTCCAAGTAGCATCTGGAAGGAGGTCAAATAAAGCTTGAACAAGGGCAGCAAAAATAGGAATCCGTTGGCGGCAGTAGCCAGGTGTGTCAGGGATTTACACGGCTGCTTTTTTGATTTGGGGAGAGGGGTGGACAGAAGTGATTTAAGGTGTTTTGGGGTGAGTTTTTTGAGTCCCCTGCAATAACTCCTGTCCTGAGTAGGTGGCAATGGTTAGCACCCACTGAAACGTAGATCTGAAAGCTTTCTGGTCTTGTCTAGTGAGTGCCCTAAGGAGAACGAGAGGGTCTGTCTGGTCACCATGCTCGTCTAGTTACAGAGTAAGAGACCACCCATGTATTGAGCAAGGATGGGGCCTGGGGTAACGGCTACAAAGCGAAGTCAACTGTAAGGACTTGGGAAGATAATAGAGGAAGACACGCAACATCCCTGAGGTACATGAGTCCGTGTTAATCGTCTCCCTTGAAACATAATTGCAGAGAGAAATTGTGAGTGAGGAATCAACAGCGGGGGAGAGAAAGCTGAGCAGAGGTCAATCACTGTAAACCAGGCTGCGTCAGCGGGGGCTGATGTGAGGATAGTGGCTGGATTAGGGACTCGGGTGGAGAGGGGTGGCAAGAGTTTATGGATTTACCCCCTTGTACAAATACTAAAATAAATAAAAAATTTTAAACGTCTTTATTGGAGTATAATTTCTTTACAATGCTGTGTTAGTTTCTGCTTTATAACAAAGTGAAAAAATATGGAACACTTCACAGATTTGTGTGTCATCCTTGTGCAGGGGCCATGCTAATCTCTGTATCGTTCCAATTTTAGTATATGTGCTGCCGAAGTGAGCATATAAATAAATTTTTAAAAACTGAAATCCAATTCCTGATCCTCTATCTTTTTAAAAAATATTCATTTATTTATTTAGGCTGCACTGGGTTTTAGTTGCAGCACACGGGATCTTTAGTTACGGCATGCAGGCTTCTTAGTTGTGGCATGCATGCAGGATCTGGTTCCCCAGCCAGGGATCGAACCTGGGCCCCTTGCATTGGGAGCATGGAGTCTCACCCCCTGGACCACCAGAGAAGTCCCCTGATCCTCTATCTTAAGTTAAATGTTGGGTGCTGGGGTGTGACTGAGGATAGACTGACCTTGTCCTTGATGGGGAATTGCCCCCAGAAGGGGGAGAACGGACCCTCTGAGGGCTCAGTGTTCTGGGATGATTGCTTTTTTGTTGTTGTTTTTTTGGCTGTGTTAGGTCTTCGTTGCTGTGTGCGGGCTTTCTCCAGTTGAGGCGAGTGGGAGCTACTCTTCGTTGTGGTGTGCGGGCTTCTCATTGCGGTGGCTTCTCTTGTTGCGGAGCGTGGGCTCTAGGCGTGCGGGCTTCAGTAGTTGTGGCACGCGGGCTCGGTAGTTGTGGCTCGCAGTCTCAGTAGTTGTGGCACATGGGCTTAGTCGCTCCACAGCGTGTGGGATCTTCCTGGACCAGGGCTCGAACCCGTGTCCCCTGTGTTGGCAGGCAGATTCTTAACCACTGAGCCAGGGTTAGTCCCAGGGAAGTCCCCTGGATGATTGCTTTTTAAGCTTTCCTTTATTTGAAGTTCACGACAACTGTTTTCCCAATGCCTGGCTTTTTACACAATGTGCAGTTGTCTTGGGACAAAGGCAAGGACTGTTGATTTTAATTGCTTTTTCCTCCTGCTTTCCTGAAGGCTATTTTGCAGTCTCTGTAATAACATTGAGAGGTTGCCCATCCCAACTGCACGATTTTGGATTTGCCTCTTTATATCAGGGAGAAGATTTCCAACTAAAGCAGAAATCAAAAGATTTCTGTGTTCTGGGGCTTTTGGGTTTGATGCAGTGTGTCTTTGAAAAGTCTGCGTAACACCTTCCACAGAGATCTGGGGATGTTCGTCTTCTTTCTGAGCGCATGATTCAACCTGGAACCAGTTCACCTTTGGAGGAAAGGCCTTCAGCATCATTCCTATCAGCCTCTACCTGCATCATTTCCTGGTCATTTCCAGGAGGGCCTGGGAAGGATCGGCCACCAGTTTCCCCACCCAGTGTGGGGAGTTTTCTCCAGGAGGTCTTGGCGTATAGCTATAGTATAATCACGGGTGGAAAGAACACGCCTTACAAGCTGCCCCTGTGAGCAAGGTTATAAATGCCCACTAATCTTTCTAGCTCCTCTCACCATTTGGCAGGATCTTCTGAAAGTGAGAGTAAAGGGGCTTTGTAGTTGAAAAGATCTGCTGGTGTCCAGGGCACGTGAACTCTTTGTGTTGGGGGTGCAGGATACATTCACCAAGCCCTTTGCCTGGGAAAGCCTGAAGCTGATGGGTTTTGATTATAGAGCCCTAGGATGTACTCTTTTTTTTTTTTTTTTTTTTTGGGTCATTGTGGACCTTGGAGGATTTCCTGAGATAAGCTGTTCTCCAGAGACCTGCTGAGAGTCCCAAACAGCACATCAGGAAATACTTTGGTTAGAAATTTTATGGATGCTGGGGCAGAACCCATTGTCCTTTAGTTGCTTTGTTGCCGCCCATCTGCACTCAGGTTCCACCTAACGGGAGATAAGGCAGCCAGCAGGTCAAATTACAGCTCAATTAAAAAAAGAAAAAGAAAGGGGAGGGGGCCACTGGAAGTCCATTTGGCCCAATGTATAATCCACTAGTGAATGTTTGGTTCATTTTTTAAAAATTGAGGTGAGGTGTAATTGACTTTTTTCTTTTTGGCTGCATCTTGGCCTGTGGGATCTTAGTTCCCCAACCAGGGCTCGAATCCGGGCCCCCTGCAGGGGAAGCGTGGAGTCTTAACCACTGGACCGCCAGGGAAGTCCCGACATACAACATTATATTAGTTTCGCATACACAACATAGTGATTCGATATTTGTATATATTGTGAAATGATCACAATAAGTCTAGTTAACATTCGTCACCATGCATAGTTAAAAAAACAATTTTTTTCCTTGTGATAAAGAGTTGTAAGACCTACTCTCTCAGCCATTTTCAAATATGCGATGCAGTATTATTATTTTTTTTTTAAATTTATTTTATTTATTTTTACTTTTGGTTGTGTTGGGTCTTCATTGCTGCATGCGGGCTTTCTCTAGTTGCGGTGAGCGGGGCCACTCTTCCTTGCGGTGCGCGGGCTCCTCATTGCGGTGGCTTCTCTTGTTGCGGAGCACAGGCTCTAGGCACGCGAGCTTCAATAGATGTGGCACGCAGGCTCAGTAGTTGGGGCTTGCAGGCTCTAGAGCGCAGGCTCAGTAGTTGTGGCACACTGGCATAGTTGCTCCATGGCATGTGGGATAGTCCTGGACCAGGGCTCGAACTCCTGTCCCCTGCATTGGCAGGCAGATTCTTAACCACTGTGCCACCAGGGAAGCCCGCGATGCACTATTATGAACTGCAGTCACCATGGCCTACGTTACATCCTCAGGACATACTGTTTGGCACCCTTTTGTAGCCATTTGTCTTTTTCAGTTTGTGGGGCACTTAACCTGACTAACTGATAATATCGGTTGGGGATAAAGGCAGGTTTAGACATTGGGTGGAGAAGGGGTACGGGGGGTGGGGCGTTTAGCACACTTATGACCTCTGTTCCTCCCTGGAGATGGAGTGTCAGTCTCCACGGTGTGGGCTCCACGGAGGACAACAGTGATTTTAGCAGGGAGGTCAATTAGACCATAATAGGGCAGCAATGATAACCCTGTTGGCAGTCGGGGTACCAGCAGAGGTTAATAAGAATCCGTGGGATTTCCACATGCGCCAGCAGCGCAGCAGACTCCAAAAGCATATCTGGAGTCGGCATATATACTGCCTGTTTGCAAGCTCTAAGAAGAGCTATGAGCTGGGCTGCTTGGGCTGATTTTATAGTGGGCAAAGCATATACCTCCAGCATTTCATGTGGGGAAATTCGGGTATGACTGGTGATTAGGTATCCCTGGGAATTTCATCTACAGGAGCCATCGCAAAATAGAAGTCTGGGTTGTCCAAGGGGGTGTCTAAGAGGTGCTCTCATGGCTTTGAGACCGTTTCTCTAGTTGCAGGGCAATCGGGTGGATGGCGTAGGGCTCTCTATCACCAGGGAGGGACAGTAGCGCAAACGGGTTTAAAGTGTTACAGCGATGGAAGATGATGGTGGGGTGGGTTCCTAGGGCCACTGTGTAGACAGGGGCCGTGCCATAGGAACAGCAGGGGGAGCAGAGGGGACTGGGGAGCCCCGTGTGAGGGTGGTGGCTCAGGGGGCCATGCCAGATGCCACAGGGTCTAACTGACCTGGGAAATACACTACAGGACTTATCTGAGAAGCCAAAAGTTGTCCTAAAATACCTACAGCAATTCCACCATCTTCGTGGCAATAGAGATGAAAAACTTTGTCAAAATGAGGTCAGCCAAAAGCTGGGGATGTAGACAATGACCATTTTTTTTTTTTTTTTGCGGTACACGGGTCTCTCAGTGTTGTGGCCTCTCCCGTTGAGGAGCACAGGCTCCGGATGCGCAGGCTCAGCGGCCATGGCTCACGGGCCCAGCCGCTCCACGGCACGTGAGACCCTCCCGGACCGGGGCACGAACCCGCGTCCCCTGCATCGGCAGGCGGACTCTCAACCACTGCGCCACCAGGGAAGCCCGACAATGACCATTTTAAAGTTTCAGGGGACCGATGTCCATTGCAGCACTATTTACAGTAGCCGAGATATGGAAGCAACCTAAATGTCCATCAACAGAGGAATGGATAAAGAAGATGTGGTATATATATATATATATATATATATATATATATGCAATGGAATATTACTCAGCCATAAAAAAGAATGAAATAATGCCATTTGCAGCAACATGGATGGACCTAGAGATTGTCACACTGAGTGAAGTAAGTCAGACAGAGAAAGACGAATATATGATATCACTTATATGTGGAATCTAAAAAAATAATACAAATGAACTTATATACAAAAGAGAGATAGACCCACAGACATAGAAAACAAACTTATGGTTACCAAAGAGAAAGGGTGGGGGATAAATTAGGAGTTTGGAAATTTACATAAACACACTAGTATATATAAAATAGACAGCCAACAAAGACCTATGGTAGAGCACAGGGATTTTGTGATAACCTATAAGGGAAAAGAATCTGAAAAAGAATAGATATGTAAGTATATGTATAACTGAATCCGTCTTCTGTACACTTGAAACTAACACAACATTGTAAATCAGCTATGCTTCAGTTACAAGAAAACAGTTTCAGAGGAGGTTCGTGCTTCCAAGAGCCAGGACATGGGCTCCAAGTAGCATCTGGAAGGAGGTCAAATAAAGCTTGAACAAGGGCAGCAAAAATAGGAATCCGTTGGCGGCAGTAGCCAGGTGTGTCAGGGATTTACACGGCTGCTTTTTTGATTTGGGGAGAGGGGTGGACAGAAGTGATTTAAGGTGTTTTGGGGTGAGTTTTTTGAGTCCCCTGCAATAACTCCTGTCCTGAGTAGGTGGCAATGGTTAGCACCCACTGAAACGTAGATCTGAAAGCTTTCTGGTCTTGTCTAGTGAGTGCCCTAAGGAGAACGAGAGGGTCTGTCTGGTCACCATGCTCGTCTAGTTACAGAGTAAGAGACCACCCATGTATTGAGCAAGGATGGGGCCTGGGGTAACGGCTACAAAGCGAAGTCAACTGTAAGGACTTGGGAAGATAATAGAGGAAGACACGCAACATCCCTGAGGTACATGAGTCCGTGTTAATCGTCTCCCTTGAAACATAATTGCAGAGAGAAATTGTGAGTGAGGAATCAACAGCGGGGGAGAGAAAGCTGAGCAGAGGTCAATCACTGTAAACCAGGCTGCGTCAGCGGGGGCTGATGTGAGGATAGTGGCTGGATTAGGGACTCGGGTGGAGAGGGGTGGCAAGAGTTTATGGATTTACCCCCTTGTACAAATACTAAAATAAATAAAAAATTTTAAACGTCTTTATTGGAGTATAATTTCTTTACAATGCTGTGTTAGTTTCTGCTTTATAACAAAGTGAAAAAATATGGAACACTTCACAGATTTGTGTGTCATCCTTGTGCAGGGGCCATGCTAATCTCTGTATCGTTCCAATTTTAGTATATGTGCTGCCGAAGTGAGCATATAAATAAATTTTTAAAAACTGAAATCCAATTCCTGATCCTCTATCTTTTTAAAAAATATTCATTTATTTATTTAGGCTGCACTGGGTTTTAGTTGCAGCACACGGGATCTTTAGTTACGGCATGCAGGCTTCTTAGTTGTGGCATGCATGCAGGATCTGGTTCCCCAGCCAGGGATCGAACCTGGGCCCCTTGCATTGGGAGCATGGAGTCTCACCCCCTGGACCACCAGAGAAGTCCCCTGATCCTCTATCTTAAGTTAAATGTTGGGTGCTGGGGTGTGACTGAGGATAGACTGACCTTGTCCTTGATGGGGAATTGCCCCCAGAAGGGGGAGAACGGACCCTCTGAGGGCTCAGTGTTCTGGGATGATTGCTTTTTTGTTGTTGTTTTTTTGGCTGTGTTAGGTCTTCGTTGCTGTGTGCGGGCTTTCTCCAGTTGAGGCGAGTGGGAGCTACTCTTCGTTGTGGTGTGCGGGCTTCTCATTGCGGTGGCTTCTCTTGTTGCGGAGCGTGGGCTCTAGGCGTGCGGGCTTCAGTAGTTGTGGCACGCGGGCTCGGTAGTTGTGGCTCGCAGTCTCAGTAGTTGTGGCACATGGGCTTAGTCGCTCCACAGCGTGTGGGATCTTCCTGGACCAGGGCTCGAACCCGTGTCCCCTGTGTTGGCAGGCAGATTCTTAACCACTGAGCCAGGGTTAGTCCCAGGGAAGTCCCCTGGATGATTGCTTTTTAAGCTTTCCTTTATTTGAAGTTCACGACAACTGTTTTCCCAATGCCTGGCTTTTTACACAATGTGCAGTTGTCTTGGGACAAAGGCAAGGACTGTTGATTTTAATTGCTTTTTCCTCCTGCTTTCCTGAAGGCTATTTTGCAGTCTCTGTAATAACATTGAGAGGTTGCCCATCCCAACTGCACGATTTTGGATTTGCCTCTTTATATCAGGGAGAAGATTTCCAACTAAAGCAGAAATCAAAAGATTTCTGTGTTCTGGGGCTTTTGGGTTTGATGCAGTGTGTCTTTGAAAAGTCTGCGTAACACCTTCCACAGAGATCTGGGGATGTTCGTCTTCTTTCTGAGCGCATGATTCAACCTGGAACCAGTTCACCTTTGGAGGAAAGGCCTTCAGCATCATTCCTATCAGCCTCTACCTGCATCATTTCCTGGTCATTTCCAGGAGGGCCTGGGAAGGATCGGCCACCAGTTTCCCCACCCAGTGTGGGGAGTTTTCTCCAGGAGGTCTTGGCGTATAGCTATAGTATAATCACGGGTGGAAAGAACACGCCTTACAAGCTGCCCCTGTGAGCAAGGTTATAAATGCCCACTAATCTTTCTAGCTCCTCTCACCATTTGGCAGGATCTTCTGAAAGTGAGAGTAAAGGGGCTTTGTAGTTGAAAAGATCTGCTGGTGTCCAGGGCACGTGAACTCTTTGTGTTGGGGGTGCAGGATACATTCACCAAGCCCTTTGCCTGGGAAAGCCTGAAGCTGATGGGTTTTGATTATAGAGCCCTAGGATGTACTCTTTTTTTTTTTTTTTTTTTTTTTTCCTTGCGTTATGCGGGCCTCTCACTGTTGTGGCCTCTCCCATTTGCGGAGCACAGGCTCCGGACGCGCAGGCCCAGCGGCCATGGCTCACGGGCCCAGCCGCTCCGCGGCATGTGGGATCTTCCCGAAACGGGGCACGAACCCGCGTCTCCTGCATCGGCAGGCGGACTCTCAAGCACTGCGCCACCAGGGAAGCCCTAGGATGTACTCTTAATGGCCGGAGATGGCAAGACAGATCCTGAAACCTCTGCCAGGTTTTCTTCCTCAGCATCAGTGTTTACATAAATAACCTATATCCCCCAGGCCTGGAGGATCCTGCCAGAGTGCTTTCTGGAATTCTTGCAGGGAAAGGGAACTTAATGCTCGCAGCTGGGTGTTTGAGAGATTTTTCTGGGGAGGTTGGAGGAGTTTTAGGAATTAAAGGAATTTGCTGAGGAGGTGAGATTAGATTTGGGGAGGGGGATTTGGGGCAGGGACCCAGAGATCCAAAGGTCTTCTGGAGGGTCAGGGACAGGGAGTTGGTTATAAAGGGGCATATAAGAGGGTGGAAAAGGGGAATTTATGGGGGCTGTGGATTTTCATTTTTGTTCTAAGTCTGATTTCTGTTTTTTACTCTTGTTAAAGGAGTCCCTAAGATTAGCCAGAATGCTCTTTTGCGTCCTTCTATCAATTTGATCTTGGTAACAATAGGACACTTATTTAGGATGAGAGGTCTCTAAAATCTTTTTTTTTTTTTTTTGGCTGCTTCGGGTCTTAGTTGCGGCACGTGGGCTCTTTGTTGCGCGCGGGCTTCTCTCTAGTTGTGGCCTGCGGGTTTTCTCCTCTCTAGTTGTGGCGCACGGGCTCCAGTTCATGCATGGGCTCTGTAGTTTGCGGCACGCTGGCTCTCTCATTGAGGCATGCAGGCTCAGTAGTTGTGGTACCCGGCCTTAGTTGCCCTGGGGCATGCAGGATCTTAGTTCCCCAACCAGGGATCGAACCCACGTCCCCTGCATTGGAAGGCAGATTCTTTGCCACCGGACCACCAGGGAAGTCCCCTCTAAAATCTTTTAGAAATGTAAATGTTTTGCCAAATCAAAGGATCCGTTATCTCACCATTGATGGGTAGGATCTTCAAAGGTGTGTCCGTTCTAATAGTGACTCAATCCAATAAGCCTTTTTATGGCAAGACCCAGAGGTAATTTTCCTGGCTTAGAATAAATGTTCACCATGGATCCAAGAGGCATCACCCAAACTGGTTGCAGAAGACAGACCTCCCATGATCCAAAAGGCCACTCCCAAAGATAGCCCCTAAGGAGGCAAAGATCCTTATTGCCACAGGTGGTAAAAAATATTTATGAAAACTCATGTCTCCAGTCTCCCACAGAAATGAGACACTTCTAGTCACAGACCTGGTAATCTGTGACTACAAGCAGTCAGGACTGGGATGGGATTTTCCCAGCACTGACAAGGCAACAAGGTTAGAGCAACACAGCCCCTGATGCACTCGGACTCCTAATTAAAACGAACTCCCCTGAGAGCTGGCACCATCAGAGAAAGAAAATACTGCTTGTCACTTTGCATCTGGGGTTCCTACACCCTGCTGGCCAGCCACTTGATGCAAGCCGCGCCCCCCAGCTGGGCAAACCAGAGAGACGTTCTCACTGGTTACAAAGCCAAGCTCTCAGGACATCAGAGGAGATGAAAGGAGAGTTTCATCTGGTTTGTTTTTTTTTATGGGTGACCCACAGCCAAGTTTGTCTAGATAGATTGCCAGTCTGGGAACTGTAAACTCACCAGGCTGTGAGGCCAGCTCAAACCCCAGGCTTGTAGAGCCTTTGCCTTTCGTCTACCTTATGATTCTCCTAATGACAATCAACACAAGAGACAACCATCATCAAAAAGTCTACAAATAATAAATGCTGGAGAGGGTGTGGAGAAAAGGGAACCCTCCTATACTGTTGGTGGGAATGTAAATTGGTGTAGCCACTATGGAGAACAGTATGGAGGTTCCTCAAAAAAAACATAGAGCTACTATATGATCCAGCAGTCCCACCCCTAGGCGTATATCCAGAGAAAACTCTAATTTGAAAAGACACATGCACCCCAGTGTTCATAGCAGCACTATTTACAATAGCCAAGACATGGAAGCCACCTAAGTGTCCATCGATAGATGAATGGATAGAGAAGATGTGGTACATATATACAATGGAATACTACTCAGCCATAAAAAAAGAAATAATGCCATTTGCAGCAACATGGATGGACCTAGAGATTATCATACTAAGCAAAGTACATCAGAAAGAGAAAGACAAATACCATGTGATATCACCTATATGTGGAATCTAAGAAAATGATACAAATGAACTTATTTACAAAACAGAAACAGGCTTATAGACATGAAAACAGACTTATGCTTACCAAAGGGGAAATGGCAGGGGAGGGATAAATTAGGAATTTGGGATTAACAGATACAAATTGCTATACATAAAATAGATAAACAACAAGGACCTACTTTTAGCACAAGGAATTACATTCAATATCTTGTAATAACTTCTAACAAAAAGGAATCTGAAAAAAAATATATATATATACACATACACATACAGGCAAAGGAACACAATGACCATCAAAACAGGGAAAGGATGAATTAAAACCCACAGTACTCAAGACAAAAAACACAGGAATCACTATACACCCCCAAAACTAGTTCATATTAATGTTTTCTCCAGCTGAGGTAAGTTTAGAAGGGAGAAGTACCATAGGGACTTGTACTGCTGGGTTTAATCAGACCCCACGCAGAGAAAAGAAGTCTTACCTTTTGCTGCCTCCAGAGTGGGCAGAATGTTCCAGCCAATGAGATCTCATCCCCGTTGCCAGAAGTCATAGGGGAGGGAAGACTTTCCTTCTGCTCTCCTGGGTCTCCAATGGCTGGGTCTGCGAACTAAACTGATGACAGGCAGATTAACAGGAGAAAAGGCAGACAAACTTATTAATTTTTAAGAATTGAAGTATAATTGGTTTATAGTGTTTCAGGTGTGCAGCAAAGTGATTCAGTTGATATATATGTGTATTCTTTTTCAGATTCTTTTCCATTATGGTTTATTACAAGATATTGAATATAGTTCCCTGCATTATATATAATAGTAGGTCTTTGTTGTTTACCTATTTTATATATAAAAGTGTGTATCCATTAATCCCAAATTCCCAAATTATCCCTCCCCAAATATATTAATTTCACGTGCATGGTTGTATCAGAAGAGTACCCCTCAAAAGCAGTGAGAGTTGAAAGCTTATATACCATCTTCACGGGGAAAGGGAGGGGGAGAGAGGCCACTTATGGGAGAGCAAATGATTTTTATGGAAGATAAATGGGCCCTAAGGAGAACAGATAGGCAATTGGATAGTTTGTGACAATATCTGTCTGGGTTGTGCTGTCGACTTCTGGTCTACTCTCCTAGGGAAGCAATTTCTGACAAGTGAGTTCTTTTTTTTTTTTTTTTAAGGATCGATTTTTAGGTAGATAAGGGGAGTTCTTGGTTCACGATCTGGGGGTCAGGCCGAAGCTCCTGCAGTGGGAGCTCCTAGTCCGAACCACTGGACTAACGTGAACCTCAGACCCCAGGGAATATTCATCTGAGGGAGGTCTCCCAGAGGTCCTCATCTCAGCACCAAGACCCAGCTCTCCCCAACAGCCTACAAACTCCAGAGTTGGAAGCCTCAGGCCAAACAACCAGTAAGACAGGAACACAATCCCACTCATTAAAAAAAGGAAAAAAATTGAGATGGCAAAAAAATACGTCACAGATGAAGGAGCAAGGTAAAAACCCACAAGACCAAATACATGAAGAGGAAATAGGCAATCTACCTGAAAACAATTCAGAGTAATGATAGTAAAGATGATCCAGAATCTCAGAAATAGAATGGAGGCACGGATTGAGAAAATACAAGAAATGTTTAACAAAGATCTAGAAGAACTAAAGAACAAACAAACAGAGATGAACAACACAATATCTGAAATGAAAAATACACTAGAAGGAATCAATAACAGAATAACTGAGGCAGAAGAACGAATAAGTGAGCTGGAAGACAAAATGGTGGAAATAACTGCTGAGGAGCAGAATAAAGAAAAAAGAATGAAAAGAATTGAAGACAATCTCAGAGACCTCTGGGACAACACTAAACACAACAACATTAGAATTATAGGGGCCCCAGACAAAGAAGATTAAAAGAAAGGATCTGGGAAAATATTTGAAGAGATTATAGTGGAAAACTTCCCTAACATGGGAAAGGTAATAGTCACCCAGGTCCAGGAAGCACAGAGAGTCCCATACAGGATAAACCCAAGGAGAAACATGCCGAGACACATAATAACCAAATTGGCAAAAATTAAAGACAAAGAAAAATTACCGAAAGCAGCAAGGGAAAAATGACAAATAGAATACAAGGGAACTCCCATAAGGTTAACAGCTGATTTCTCAGCAGAAACTCTACAATCCAGAAGGGAGTGGCATGACATACTTAACATGATGAAAGGGAATAACGTACAACCAAGATTACTCTGCCCGGCAAGGATCTCATTCAGATTCGATGGAGAAATCAAAAGCTTTACAGACAAGCAAAAGCTAAGAGAATTCAGCACCACCAAACCAGCTCTACAACAAATGCTAAAGGAACTTCTCTAAGTGGGAAACACAAGAGAAGAAAAGGACCTACAAAAACAAACCCAAAACAATTAAGAAAATGGTCATAGGAACATACATATCGATAATTACCTTAAACGTGAATGGATTAAATGCTCCAACCAAAAGACACAGGCTTGCTGAATGGATACAAAAACAAGACCCATATATATGCTGTCTCCAAGAGTCCCACTTCAGACCTAGTGACACATACAGACTGAAAGTGAAGGGAAGGAAAAAGATATTCCATGCAAATGGAAATCAAAAGAAAGCTGGAGTAGCAATACTCATATCAGATAAAATAGACTTTAAAATAAAGACTGTTGGGCTTGACAAG
>NW_006786304.1:1811994-1817793 GCF_000442215.2 Lipotes vexillifer | reverse complement strand
TAAAGACTGTTACAAGAGATAAGGAAGGACACTACGTAATGATCAAGGGATCAATCCAAGAAGAAGATATAACAATTATAAATGTTTATGCACCCAACATAGGAGCACCTCAATACATAAGGCAAATGCTAACAACCATGAAAGGGGAAATTGACAGTAGCACAATAATAGTAGGGGACTTTAACACCCCACTTACACCAATGGACAGATTATCCAAACAGAAAATAAATAAGGAAACACAAGCTTTAAAAGACACAATAGACCAGGTAGATTTAATTGATATTTAGAGAACATTCCACCCAAAAGTGGCAGAATACACTTTCTTCTCAAGTGCACATGGAACATTCTCCAGGATAGATCACATCTTGGGTCACATATCAAGCCTTGGAAAATTTAAGAAAATTGAAATCGTATCAAGCGTCTTTTCTGACCACAGTGCTATGAGATTGGAACACAATTACAGAAAAAAAAAAACTGTAAAAACCACAAATACATGGAGGCTAAACAGTGCGCTATTAGATAACCAAGAGGGGGCTTCCCTGGTGATGCAGCGGTTAAGAATCCACCTGCCAATGCAGGGGACATGGGTTCGAGCCCTGGTCCGGGAAGATCCCATATGCCACGGAGCAACTAAGCCCATGCGCCACAACTACTGAGCCTGCGCTCTAGAGCCTGCAAGCCACAACTACTGAAGCCCGCATGCCTAGAGCCCGTGCCCCGCAACAAGAGAAGCCACTGCAATGAGAAGCCCTCACACTGCAGCAAAGAGTAGCCCCCACTCACCTCAACTAAAGAAAGCCTGCGTGCAGCAACGAAGACCCAAGGCATCCAAAAATAAATAAATAAAAAAAAATTTTTTTAAATAATGAATAAATAAATATATAAATAACCAAGAGATCACTGAAGAAATCAAAGAAGAAATTAAAAAAATACATGGAAACAAATGACAATGAAAACACAATGACCCAAAACCTATGGGACACAGCAAAAGTAGCTATAAGAGGGAAGTTTACAGCAATTCAATCTCACCTCAAGAAACAAGAAAAATCTCAAATAAACAATCTAACCCTACACCTAGAGAAAGAAGCAACTAGAGAAAGAAGAACAAAGAAAACCCAAAGTCAGTAGAAGGGAAGAAACCATAAAGATCAGAGAAGAAATAAATGAAATAGAAATGAAGAAAACAATAGCAAAGATCAATAAAACTAAAAGCTGGTTCTTTGAGAAGATAAACAAAATTGATAAACCCTTAACCAGACTCATCAAGAAAAAAAGGGAGAGGACGCAAATCAATAAAATTAGAACTGAAAAAGGAGGAATCACAACTGACACCGCAGAAATACAAAGGATTTTAAGAGACTACTACGAACAACTATATGCCAATAAAATGGACAACCACAAAGAAATGGACAAATTCTTGGAAAGGTACAATGTTCCAAGATTGAACCAGGAAGAATTAGAAAATATAAACAGACCTATCACAAGTAATGAAATTGAAACTGTAATTAAAAATCTTCCGGCCTTCCCTGGTGGCGCAGTGGTTGAGAGTCCGCCTGCCGATGCAGGGGACACGGGTTCATGCCCCGGTCTGGGAGGATCCCACATGCCGCAGAGCGGCTGGGCCCATGAGCCATGGCTGCTGAGCCTGCGCGTCTGGAGCCTGTGCTCCACAACGGGAGAGGCCACAACAGTGAGAGGCCCACGTACCACAAAAAAAAAAAAAAAAAAAAAAATCTTCCAACAAACAAAAGTCCAGGACCAGATGGCTTCACAGGTGAATTCTGTCAAACATTTAGAGAAGAGCTAACACAGATCCTTTTCAAAATCTTCCAAAAACTTGCAAAGGGAGGAACACTCCCAAATTCATTCTACAAAGCCACCATCACCCTGATACCAAAACCAGAAAAATATATCACAAAAAAGAAAATTGTAGACCAATATCACTGATGAACATAGATGCAAAACTCCTGAACAAAATACTAGCAAACAGAATCCAACAATATATTAAAAGGATCATACACCATGATCAAGTGGGATTTATCCCAGGGATGCAAGGGTTCTTCAATATATGCAAATCAATCAATGTGATACACTGTATTAACAAATTAAGGGATAAAAACCATATGATCATCTCAATAGATGCAGAAAAAGCTTTTGCCAAAATTCAACACCCATTTATGATTAAAAAAAAAACTCTCCAGAAAATGGGCATAGAGGGAACCTACCTCAACATAATAAAGGCCATATATGACAAACGCATAGCAAACATCATACTCAATGGTGAAAAACTTAAAGCATTTCCACTAAGATCAGGAACAAGACAAGGATGTCCACTCTTGCCACTCTTATTCAACATAGTTTTGGAAGTCCTAGCCATAGCAATCAGAGAAGAAAAAGAAATAAAAGGAATACAAATTGGAAAGAAGAAGTAAAACTGTCACTGTGTGCAGATGACGTGATACCATACATAGAAAATCCTAAAGATGCCACCAGAAAACTACTAGACCTAATCAATGAATTTGGTAAGGTTGCAGGATACAAAATTAATGCACAGACATCTCTGGCATTCCTATACACTAAAAATCAGAAAGAGAAATTAAGGAAACAATCCCATTTACCATTGCAACAAAAAGAATAAAATGCCTAGGAATTAACCTACCTAAGGAGGTGAAAGACTTGTACTCAGAAAACTATAAAACACTGATGAAAGAAATCAAAGATGACATAAACAGATGGAGAAATATACCATGTTCTTGGATTGGAAGAATCAATATTGTGAAAATGGGTATACTACCCATAGCAATCTACAGATTCAATGCAATTCCTATCAAACTACCAATGGCATTCTTCACAGAATTAGAACAAAAAATTTTACAATTCGTATGGAAACACAAAAGACCCTGAATGTCCAAAGACTTCCTGAGAAAGAAAAATGGAGCTGGAGGAATAAGGCTCCCTGACTTCAAGCTATACTACAAAGCTACAGTAATCAAGACAGTATGGTACTGGCACAAAAACAGAAATATAGATCAATGATACAGGATAGAAAGCCCAGAGATAAACCCACACACATATGGTCACCTAATTTACAACAAAGGAGGCAGGAACATACAGTGGAGAAAATACAGCCTCTTCAATAAGTGGTGCTGGGAAAACTGGACAGCTACATGTAAAAGAATGAAATTAGAACACTACCTAACACCATACACAAAAATAAGCTCCAGATGGATTTTAAAGACCTAAATGTAAGATATTTTGAGCTTTGGGATGTATACCCAAGGCTCAGTAACTTCTAGTTTCAAATCAGTGTCAGTGGTCAGGGGCACTTGTTAAGGTCCCTTCCAATGGGGTTTGAGAGATGTTTTCCTCTGATGACGTTTCTAGAATACCCAATCACCAGGCTCCAGTCTGTGACCAAGAAGATCCTTTGAACTGGCATCTGGGAAAACTTGTTTAACCTGTCGGTGATAGGCTTTAGCATAAGACATGAAAGATTTTCAGTAGCTGGTTATACTAACATGGGATAACAAGGGAGGAGCAGAAAGTTTGTGTACTGATGGACATTGGTCTACCGTTGACTGTCTCATGTGGAGTGAGTTTATGTTTTCCAAAGGGGGAACTGCAGAACAGTGAGCAAGTCTAGAGGCAAAGAAAACCAGAGTTTCAGCAAGTTTAGAGATTTTAAGTTTGAGGATCCCATTAGTTCCTTCAACCTTGCTTGATGGTGGAGAATGATGGGGACAGTGGTAATTCCAAGTGGTTTCCAAGTCTTTCATTAAGGCTTGTATGATTTTCCCAGTGAAGTGGTTTCCTCGATTACTGAGATTGTGGAAGGTGTACCCCAAGTGGGAAACACAATTTCTAACAGTTTTTTTGCCACTATGAGGGCATCAGCCTTGCAGCAGGGAATGGCTTCAACCCATGGAAAAAACATACATACAGTAACAAGAACATATTGATGACCCCTCCTAGGTGATAACTGAATGAAATCCAGTTGCAGATGTTCAAAGGGTCCAGAGTGAGGAGTTTGTGGCCTCTGGTGGGAAAATTAGTTTTTCCAGGATTACAGATCTGTCAGGTCAAACATTGATGGTTAACTATTTTCAGAGTGTTATCAAAGTTTCTCAACCAATGTTTATGTACAATTTGAGTCCTCTTAAATGCACCATGATGGGTGAAGGGATAACAAAACTGAAAAATGGGGTTTGCCAGAGAGACAGGAAGAACCAAGTGGCCATCTTGATTTTCCCATAGTCTCGACTGTTTATTGAGTTTACAGACTACCACAAACTTTACAGATTATGCTGCTGCTGCCTTTGTGTGAAAGTCAGCCCGGGCATTTCCCTGATACTCAGGTTTAGTTTCGTAATGTGAACCTCAGTGTGGAGGACAGCAGTTTCGGAGGGTAAAAGAATGGCACTAAGAACTTTGTTTACCTGTTTGTTGCTCATGCTTGATTGGGTCCCAGTGGATGTCAGAAAGCCCCCTTCATTTCCATAACATCCCAAATTCATTCATGACCTCAGATGCATACCGGCTATCAGTTTAACTATTAACAAATTGTCCTTTCAATAACTGGCATGCTCTGGTAAGGGAACGGAGCTCTGCTTGTTGGACTGATTTAGCCTGTGGGAGAGTTCCCCTCTCAACTAGTTCATATTAGTTAAGAACAGCATGACCAGCTGATAATTCCCTTTCTCATTTTTACAACATGATTCATCATCCAAAAAAAATTCCATAAGGATTAGTCCAAAGTGTCTCATAAATCAGGGCACAGTGTGATCCAATGGGACATTATTACCTTGCAGTCATGGGGCTCACCTTCGTCAGGCAGGGGCAGTAATGTAGCAGGATCAAGAATGTCACAAGTTTTCGGATGTGAATGAGGTAGTGAGAGAAGAAGCATCTCATAGGAGGCTAGTCTGGTAACTGAGAAATGTTGGGTCAGTTCAGAATTAAGAAGACTTTGAACAGTGTATGGAGTTTGTAAATAAATGTCATCTCCAAAAGTTAAATATGCTGAGCCTTCTACAAAGTTTGCAGCTGCAGCTATGTTACTGAACCAAGTTCATCTGCCTGAGGTGCAGCAAGCCAAATGCTGAGACGCCAAGGTTTGCAGCAGAGAAAGTTTATCCATGAGGCAAACAAGCAAGGAGACTGGAGAACAGATCCTAAATCTGCCCCCCCAGAAGTGAAGGGCCTGAGATATTTATGAGATAAAGAAGAAGGGTGGTCTTAGGCATGGGGTAAGGTGATTGGAGGTAGGGAAAATGTGAGTAATCGGTGTTCTGTGCAGATATATCTGGGTTACATGCTTCTTTGTGGGGTGCATGTTCAAAAAAGGAGGCACTTAGCATGACCTGAGAGTGGAATTTTTGGCCTTCTGATGTCAAAAACTCAGATACCTACATAGGCCCAGGTTTAGGGTCAGTGGTCCCAACCAGTCTTAGCTGGCTTGAACTGGACAAGACCAGACTCCAAGTTTCTGGAAAAAAATTTAAGCCCCCATTTCTGTAACAACCCCTACATCAGTAGTGTTATCTATAGGGGTGGTTAAGGAGTCAAAAAATAATTAAAGAGCACTTGGTCACTGAGGACAGGTTACAAGCAGAGGTATTTTTTTCTTATTTGTTTGTTTGTTTGTTTTTACAAGCCCTCCCTTAGCTGTTTTCTGTAAGACAAGCTCAAAAATTTCTGCTAATCACCAGCCTCTGTTAACCCTATGCGACATGGTTTCAGTCTCCCCTGTCTTTTGATCATCCCTCAACCTTGAGGAAAGAGGGACAATGACTGCTCTGG
>NW_006786304.1:1808801-1811984 GCF_000442215.2 Lipotes vexillifer | reverse complement strand
TCCTGCTGATAAGGAGTGTAGGACTAATAAGGGGTTTGAGGAATGAGGCTGTTCTGCATTTGATCACAAATACTCACAAATTCCAAGATGAGAACAAGACTTTGGGCTTAAGGATACAAGACAAAAATCAAGAACAGAGTTATGACAAGAAGGAATATAAATCCTAGCAAGCACAAAATAATAATGCCCAGGTAAGCAATCCCTCCAACATAGACCTTATTCCCGACAGAATCCATGAGAAGATATTTCTAAGAGATTAAATCCAGGTTCTTGTGATGACACTTGTGGGAGCCAAGTTGTCTAATTATGTCTAAGAAGGTTTTTTACTTCGATGTGGTATTAAAATATACATAACAGGAGCTATTGGCCACTACATATACTCCTCCTTTTTCTGCTATGTAACCCAAAGCAATCTTATTGTCTAGTACTATTCTGGCTAATGAATCTAGGGCCTTTTGCTGGCAGGTTTTGGCTTGAGCTGTCTTGTTTGCTACTATTCCTAATGTAAGAGAAAGACTTTATAGTTACAAGAGGAGACCTTGCAGCTGGCAGCTCCAAGCAGACATTGTTTTGATGGTATCCTTGAAGCTCACGAAGTTCAGAAAACTCAAGTTCTCAGTAATACAGAAATGTGTCTGAAAATGCATCCACAATGACCACCCAGCTCTATTTTGCATGCCTGAACCACAATTACTCTATTTTTACTTTTAAATGCATTCTTTTCCTTCATGGTTAAAGCAGATGTACAAGGTATGTTTGATAGGCCACAAAACAGGGTGGTCATAAGCATGGGGAAAGGAGATTGGAAGTAGGGAAAAAGATGAGGTAATTGGCATTCTGCACAGTTGTATGTGAGTTACATGCTTCTTCATGAGATGCATGTTCAAAAATGGAGGTGGTTAGTACAATCTGAGGGTGGAGTCTTTGGCTCTCTGATGTCAAATTGTCATTCATCAGACAGCTGCACAGGCCCAGTTTTAGGGTCGGTGGTTCCAACCAGTCTTAGCTGGCTCAAACTGGACAAGAGCAGACTCCAGTTTCCTGGAAAACAACTTAAGGCCCTGTTACTATAGTGACCCATATGTCAGAGGTGTTACCTATAGGGGTGATTAAGGCATCAAAAAAATAAAGCAAACTTGGTCAGTGAAGGCAAGTTAACAAGCAGAGGTTTGTTTGTTTTAAAATATTTATTTATTTAGGCTGTCCCAGGTCTTATATGCAGCACACGGGATATTCGTTGCGGCACGGAGGATTTTTAGTTGCGGCACGTGGACCTCTTAGTTGCGGCATGCAGACTTCTTAGTTGTGGCATGTGGACTCTTAGTTGTGGCATGCGTGCAGGATCTAGTTCCCTGACCAGGGATCAAACCCGGTCCTCCTGCATTGGGAGTGCGGAGTCTTAGCCACTGGACCACAAGGGAAGTCCCTGTTTGTTTTTTTAAACAAGCTGTTTCCTTAGCTGCTGTTCTGTAAGACAAGTTCAAGAATTTCTGTTAGTCACCAATTTCTGTTAACCCCCTGGGCACAGTTTTAGTTATAGCCTTACAGCTGGGGTAGGCACAAGCCACTGAATCCACTTGTGAGCTATTAATAGGCCTGCACTTTTTAAAATTATTATTAATAACAGGCCTGTACTTATAACCATGGTCTGTGCGAGGCTTCCTGGGACTGGCTCATCTCTTTCAAGCACAAATAAGGTGAAAGGGTTTGAATCGTTAGGTAACCCTAGGGCAGGCGGTGAAAAGACCTGCCCGTGTTTATCTTCCCACCAAAGGGAATCGGACTCTTTACTTTTGTTAAGTTTATAGAGTGGGGAAGCCAACAGAGAAAAATTAGGGTCTGCAGTAGCCAGCCAGGCCTAGAAATTCACAAAGCTGTTTCCTATTTGTGGGTCAAGGAAATTCTTGGGTTATAGCTTAATCTGTTTGGAGATAATTGTATTCTTTCAATACTTCAGTTATGACCTAGGTAATGAACAGTGTCTAGAGATAGTTGTTATCTTTCATTAGAGACTTTATGTCTCTTTTCAGCTAACTGTTGTGGCAAATAAATAGAATCGTTTATGGACGCCTCTTGGAGAACTGAGCACAGCAAGAGTTCATCTACATATGGTAAAAGAGTTGATTTCCTGGGGAACTGGAAGGTGTTTAGATCTTGGTGGAGCACTTGAGAGAAATAAGAAGGGGCCTCTGTGGACCCTTGAGACATGAGTATCCAAGTATATTGTTGATTGTTCAAAGTAAAGGCAAATAGATATTGGCAAATAGATTAGCGCAGGGATGCTAAAAAAAAATAAGCTAAACAAAGGTCTACAGCAGTGAACCATTTTGAGTCTTGTGAAATTAGTGACAAAAGAGCGTGTGTGTGTGTGTGTGTGTGTGTGTGTGTGTGTGTGTGTGTTTGGAACAACTGGGAAATGGGGGATAACGATCTTGTAAACAGCTTCCCACCCATTAGGTTTTTTTGTGTTAAAGGGGCTCGTACAGGAAATGACTAATCCCTGGTTGATTAGATCTTGATTGTTGGTGTGAGACCTGTATAGATTCAGGCTTTAATGAATATTGAGGCAATTTAGGAAGAGGTTTAACCACATATTTTATAGAATTGTGCTTTTTGTTCTCCCAATGTCAGGACTAGAAGTACCCGTAGATCTGGGGGCACCTCTGTTACACTAGAGGATTTTTGTTGTAATTCTTGCTCATCTATATCAAGGACAGATTATAACAGACATAAAAGATCACATTCAAGCCATAGCCTGCAAAAGGCCCTAGATTCATTAGCCAGAACAGTACTAGACAATAAGATTTTTTAGATTATATTTTAGCAGAAAAAAGAGGAGTATATGTAGTGGCCAATAGCTCCTGTTATGTATATTTTAATACCACATCGAAGTAAAAAACCTTCTTAGACAAAATTAGACAACTTGGCTCCCCCAGGTGTCATCACAAGAACATGGATTCAGTCTCTTAGGAAGTACCTTCTCATGGATCCCGTGGGGAATAAGGTCTGTATTGGAGGGATTGCTTAAACTCTGTACTATTGTTCTGTGCTTGCTAGGATTTATATTCCTTCTTGTCATAACTCTGTTCTTGCTGTTTGTCTTGTATCCTTAAGCCCAAAGCCTTATCCTCATCTTGGGATTTGTGCATATTTGCAATCAAATGCCTAACAGTTTCATTTCTC
>NW_006786304.1:1808020-1808791 GCF_000442215.2 Lipotes vexillifer | reverse complement strand
CCACCTGTTAGCAGCAGGAAGTAGCCAGCATGGTCTCGGTCCCTCTTTCCTCAAGATTGAGGAATGATCAAAAGGTAGGGGAGGGGACTTCCCTGGTGGCGCAGTGGTTAAGACTCCGTGCTCCCAATGCAGGGGGCCCGGGTTTGATCCCTGGTCAGGGAACTAGATCCCACATGCATGCCACCACTAAGAGTTTGCATGCCACAACTAAGGAGCCCACGACCCACAACTAAGGAGCCTGCCTGCCACAACTAAGACCCAGCACAAACAAATAAATACATAAATATTTTTTTTAAAGATAGGGGAGACTGAAACCATGCTCCACAGGGTTAATAGAGGCTGGTGACTAACAGAAATTCTTGAGCTTGTTTTACAGAGCACAAGATAAATGAACTTGCTTAAGACCCTCTGCTTGTAAAATGCCTTCACTAAGTAAGCTGGCTTTAGTTATTTTTTTCTTTTCTTTTTTCCTCTCCTTAATTGCAAGCTTCATGTAGCCTAGGTAACATATCACAAGACTCCTTAACCACCCCTATAGATAACACCTCTGACATAGGGGATGCTATAATAATGGAGGCTTAAGTTATTTTTTAGGAAACTGGAGTCAGCTCTTGTCCAGTTCGAGCCAGCTAAGACTGGTTGGGACCACCAACCCTAAAACTAGGCCTGCACAGGTGTCTGATGAATGGCAATTTGACATCAGAGAGCCAAAGCCTCCACCCTCAGATTGTGCTAAGCACCTCTATTTTTTTTTTTTTTTTTTTTTTTTTT
>NW_006786304.1:1798638-1808010 GCF_000442215.2 Lipotes vexillifer | reverse complement strand
CTCACCGTTGTGGCCTCTCCCATTGCGGTGCACAGGCTCCGGACGCGCAGGCTCAGCAGCCATGGCTCACGGGCCCAGCCGCTCTGCGGCACGTGGGATCTTCCCGGACCCCACGTGGGATCTTCCCGGACCGGGGCACGAACCTGCGTCCCCCCCATCAGCAGGCGGACTCTCAACCACTGCGCCACCAACAAAGCCCAAGCACCTCTATTTTTGAACATGCATCCCATGAAGAAGCATGTAACCCAGATACGCCTATGCAAAGCACTGATTACCTCATCTCTTCCCTACCTACAACCACCTTCCCCCAAACCTAAGACCTTTTTTATCTCATAAATATCTCAAGCCCCTCACCTTTGGGTAGGCGGATTTGAGATTCATTCTCCCATCTCCCCATTTGGCTGCCTTGTGAATAAACTGTTGCTCTGCTGCAAACCTTGACGTATCAACGTTTGGCTTGCTGCATGGAGGGCAAATGAAACTGGCTTGGTAACAAGACCAGTGGCCTCCCATCCTATTTTCCGTCTTTTTATTAGCCTGCTAATCTCAGGAAATAATCTGTTTACTAATAGGGCAGCAAGAGCAGATTGAGTGACCTCATTTACTGAATGGAATCCAGAATGCCATCAGAAGAGAGCTTCCAAAGGGCTTTAAAATCTGCCACAGATTCCTCTATCTTTGTTTGCATATTTGAATAATAGACCAATCAATGTAGGCAGGGAACACCCTAGGCTCAGTTGCCACATTGGGAGATTTTTCTGGTCTATCAGAGGGTCGTGTTAGAGACTGAGGATCTTAACATGTGTTTTGGGGTTATTTTGGCCGCACCCCTGTGGCCTGTGGGATCTTAGTTCCCTGACCAGGGATCTAGCCCGCACTCCCTGCATAGGAAACGTGGAGTCTTGACCACTGGACAGCCAGGGAAGTCCCGAGACTGAGGATCTTGAATATCATCCTCAGGATGATGCCATTCTGCTTCCCACATCTGTTTTTGGGCTTCACCAGGTCCTACCAACACATACACAAGCTGGTAAAGATCTGGCAACCCAGGGTCATAGAATTCTAAACGTTTCAACAAAACTTTTGGGGATTAGAAAATTCTTTAAGTATGGCTCTTAGTTCAGTGGGTTTTTTTTTAATTAAAAAAAAATATTGGGCTTCCCTGGTGGCGCAGTGGTTGAGAGTCCGCCTGCCGATGCAGGGGGCGTGGGTTCGTGCCCCGGTCCGGGAAGATCCCACATGCTGCGGAGTGGCTGGGCCCGTGGGCCGTGGCCTCTGGGCCTGCGCATCCAGAGCCTGTGCTCCGCAACAGGAGAGGCCACAACAGTGAGAGGCCCGCGTACCACCAAAATATTTATTTATTTATTTATTTATTATTTATTTATTTGACTGCATCGGGTCTTAGTTGCAGCACACGGGATCTTCATTGCGGCATGCGGGATCTTTCGTTGTGGCGTGTGGGCTCTTTGTTGCAGCATGTGGGCTCCAGAGCTCGTGGAGGCTGTAGTTGCCGCACGCGGGCTCTCCAGCTGTGGCTCGTGGGCTTAGTTGCCCCACGGCAGATGGGATCTTAGTCCCCCACCAGGGATTGAACCCATGTCCCCTGTATTGGAAGGCGGATTCTTAAGCACTGGACCACCAGGGAAGTCCCTTGGTTTAGTCTTTGACCAAGGAGTGAAAGCTGTCCAAGGAGGATCACCTGCAACCTCGGGCCTTTTTATTTTAAAAGGTAACTATTTAATCGTCTCCAGAGTAGAAAGGCAGTCCAGACAGGGAATGAGTAAAATGTTAACGCTCAGGCAAAGAAGGATAGAGGGGAGCAGAGTCCTGTCAGTCCTGTCATCTATTGTTTCAGGTACCTCTGTTGTCTTTCACTTTTCATCAGCCTTCAGTAACAAGTCTTTTAATGAAGCTATTTTGGAATCTTGAAGCCTTTTGGAAGTTCACTTATACCAATTGAGATAGGCATCCCATTCTATTCACTTAATTCATGAAGCCTGACTTTCAAGTGCAGTTCTTAAGTCAAGGATCTTGTCTAACTGGAACATTCCCTCATTGTAACTCTAGATTGTTTTCAGTCAGATTTGGCTATTTTTATAGATATCTATAGCTTCCGGAACCATAGTTTTTAGACATAAAATAAGCAGGTGTGCTGGAAGGTGGGGCTAGAACTTAAGGATCCCATTAGCTAAGCCTTTGGGTTTCTCAGAGCCGAATCAACACCTAAAAGGGATGGGCCACTGGATTGGGGATTGTATTGCATTTTACAGTGTAGCTTATTGCATGGAAATTTTCTTGAGATTGGTAGGTGACCTACTGTCAATCTAACCCATTCCTTGACCAACTTATCCTAACATGATGTCTTTGGGTTTGGTGGTGAGCACTCTAACAGGTCTTAAGTGCTTGATCCACACCCACCAATTTTTGCGGCTTTTTGACCTCTGAGGTCCCAGTCAGCAACAACTCTCATTGATACAAAACAAGACAAACAAACACATGCCCTTTAATATATCGGCAATAGCCCAGAGATGTTACTGCATCCTGGCCAAGAGAAGGTCCTGTGCATACCATGAGCAATTCCCAACATGGAACTGGGGACCGGGGAAAGGATTGAACCAGCAGATCCCAAGAATTGGGAACTGCAGGCATCTTCCAGACAAATGGGAAACTGTAGCTGTCACCAGCAGTTCCCGACATGGAACTAGTGATTCCAGGCAAATGGGAAACTAACTGGAAAGCCAAGTAGATCAGGAGCTTGACGCAAACAGAACAGAACTCAGAACCGAGAGAAGCTCACCCAAGGCCCTCGGAAATGGTGAGAAAGAAAGTGAGCTCAAAGTATTCACGGGGTACACTACACCTGTGTTTCTTGCTGTCCCCAGAGCCGTCGGAAGTCTCCTTTGGTCACGCTGCTGCCACCAAATCTGTTAAACAAGAATTCAACTGAGTACATTTAAAGGTCAGATTGGCTTTATTCAATGATTCATGAATCGGGCTGCGTCCCGTCTCGCAATAGAAAGGAGCTCCACTGAGCTGTAGAAAAGAAAAGGTTGTTAAAGGCAGAAAGGGGGTGGAAAAAAGGACCTTTTTAGCGAAGAATTCATTGTTTGAATTCATCCTTCTAAGGGGATGGAAGGGCTTATTGGGTGAATTACCTCACTAGTGCTGACCAGGCGATTCTAGGTTGAATGGTTAAAGGTTACATTCTGGTGGAGTTGAAACTACAATTAGGTTTGTTATTAAATATCATTTTGCTGACCTGGGGGTTAGCACAACTGACTCCATTTGGGACCTGTTGTCTTCTTTTTATCAGGGTTGATGAAATATTTCTAGAAATGGATAATGGTGACAGTTGCACAGTATTGTGAATATACCTAATGTCGCTGAATCATATATACACTTTAAAAGGGTTAAAATTGTAAAATTTATGTTACGTGTATTTTACCACAATAATTTATTATTAAATAATAATAATTTAATCATATAACAATAACTAATTTTAATTATTATTAAATAATATCCGTAATTATTAAATAATAATGATAGTTTATTATTAAATGATAAATACTGAGAACAAGTGAAAAAAATAGAATTTGCAAAAGAGGAACGAGGAGTAAGGTCATGTAAAGCCGCTGTAAGGGCTTTGGCTTTTACACTGCCCAAGCAGATAATCTGTAGGTCAGGTTCTTCAGACAAACTGTGCATTGACAAAACCCTCTAGTGACTGATCGCTATTATCAGTTCTGGCCCCCACCAGCATCTAGGTTGAGTTCAGTGACCCAAACGGTGGTCATCTGTGGGCTGAGGGGAGGCTGGATGTACACGTGCTCTGCAGGGACTCAGGACAGACATTAAGCCCAAGCGTGGCCCAATTAGATACGGGCGGTGCTAGGACCGATGGGCGAGGCTACTGGTTAGAATAAACCCCCAAACGGGCGTGGCTAGAGTGAGGGGCGGGGCGGAATTCTTGACTAGCAGTGTGGGCGGGGCTAAGGCGGAGTAGGCAGGCCAGGCTTGAAATAGCTGCTCCCAAAGAAAGCCTCGTTGGCCCTAGGTTGGATGACTTGTTGGCTGGGGTTGTGATGGAGTCGGATTGGGATGTGCTGAGAGTGGGGGGAGGGTTACCGCCACGTGCCTGCTGCTGTGGGCGACTTGGGGGGCAGCTATGTTTACCTGCTGCCCAGGCACGCCGGGGCGAGCCCTGGCTCCGGGCGCACAGAGCCTGGGCAGGTGAGGAAGGAGGGCTCCGAGCCAGGCAGGTAGGGGTGGGGACAGCAAGAACGAGGACAGATGACAGGTGAGGGTCTCTAATCGGGGCAGAGGCCAGGGACTCCTGGAAGAAAGACAGGCGAAGGCTGGAGCAACTAGGGCAAGGGAGGCATGGAATGCATGAAGTTCTCGAACCAGGAGGGGTTGGGCTTCAGTGGAGGAGGGTCCCAGACAAGGTGCAAAAAGGGACGAGAGGGACAGTGGAGGGGATGATAGGGGGTTGGATCTGGAGGTGCTTCCCTCCTGCCCTCTTTCTAGTGGTGACAGGAGCCACCAACGTCATCAGCAAGGCTTAGGCACATGAGGTGAGCCAGGGCTCGGCGTGTGTGGTGGGAGAGCTTCTCCTGTCTGTTTGTCTGTTGTCAGCTAACCCTATTAGTCTGAGAATTGTGTGCTTTATCTGGTTCCCTCAGACGTCCTCTCCTCCAGGAAGCCTTCCCTCTGCTCCCCAGGGTGGGGGTGGGTGTTTACACTCGGCTTCTACAGACCCTTGATGTTCTCCCATCATTGTCCCGATTTATTCATTCAAAACATATTTATATACCACCTCCACGTGCCAGGCATCTTCTAGGTGCCAGGGGTACAGCAGTGAACAAAATAGATTAAAAAAAATCAAAAGACCTTGCCATCATGAAGCTTATGTTGAAGTGAGGGGAGACAGGTTTAAATAAGGTAAACAAATGAAATGTATAGTGTATCAAATGGTTATAAGAGTTAAGGAGAAAAATAAATGAGGAAAGGAGAACAGGGAGCCCTGGGGATGTGCACGTTCCAATTTTTATATAGGATAATTAGAAGTGTCACTGAGAAGGCAGCACTGAGCAAAGAACAGAAGGAGGTGAGGGAGGGAGTCTTGTGAATAACTGGGAGAAGGAATTTCCAGGGAGAAGAAACTGCCAGTGCAAAGGCCCTGAGGTAGGAAGCATTGCTTGTTGGAGAAGCAGGAAACGGGCCACTGTGATTGTATCAGAATGAAAGGGAGAGGGGAACAGTAGGAGATGAGGGCAAAGATGCAATTTCAGGGCAGATCATGGGGAATCTGGTAGGTTACGGTGGAGACTTTAACATTTACTGAGTGACATGGGTTCTGAAGACGGATGCGATACTATAGGGGGGTGAGGATGGAAGCAGGGAGATCAGCTAAAAAGCTCTTGCAAAATCCAAGCAAGAGATCTTGATGACTTACACCAGGGTGACAGCATAGAGGCATGAGAAGTACTTGGATTTTGGATTGATTTTGAAGGTAGTGCTGACAAGATTTATTAAAAAGGTTGGATGTGGAGTATGACTCCAAACTTCTGACCCTGTAACCCGAAACCTTGCTAAACTCAGCTCTTCGTTCTTGTAGTCTTTTTGTGGATTTCTTGGGATTTTCTATGTAGACAGTCATGTCGTCTGTGTAAGAGACAATTTTATTTCTGACTTTCCAATCTGTATACCTTTTATTTCTTTTTCTTGCTTTATTGTACTCCCCAGGAAATTAAATATGATGTTCAGAGGAGTGGTAAGAGTGAACATCATCCTCCCTTGTTCCTGATCTTAGAGGAAAAGCATTCAGTTTTCAACCATTAAGTATAATGTTAGCTGTAGGGTTTTAAAATGTATGTATGTGTGTATGTATTTATGTAACCTTTATAAGGTTAAGGACGTTCCTTTCTATACCTAGGTTGCTGAGGGTTTTTATTATGGATGCAGATTGACTTTTGTTAAGTAACTTTTCGGTGATTGTTGAGGTGATCATATGGTTTTTCTTCTTTACTCTAGTACATTACTACATTACCTCAATTGATTTTTCAAATGTTGAACCAACCCTGCATCATTCCTGCAATAAGCCCCACTTGGTGATTATTGATTATCCTTTTTCTATATTGCTGGATTTTATTTACTGATATTTTGTTGAGAATGTTTGTGTCTAAGTTTATGAGAGATATTAGTTTATAGTTTTCTTTTCTTGTAATATCTTTGTTTGGTTTTGGGTATTAGGGTAATGCTGGCCTCATAAAATAAATTACTGTAAACTTTTTGACCAGAATACATCAAAAAATGCAGCTGCCGTTACTGAGATGGAGTTGAACTGAGGGGAGGACCAAGTTTGGGGGAAACAGGAAGGAGTCTCGTTTTGGACAGTCCAAGTTTGAGATACCAATTAGGTATCCAAGTTGAGAAGTTCTAGATGTTGGAAACGCCATTCTGGAGTTCAGAGGGGAGGTTGGGGTGGAGATATAAGTGGAAGCATCATCAACATAACGATCCCATTTAAAGTCATGAGACTAGATGAGGTGCCTGTGGTAGTGGGTGTTGATGGAGAAGGGGAGCACAGTCTGAATCACCCCAGAGTGCTCCCTGGAGCACCCAAAGTTAAGAGGTACAGAAGATGAGAAGGCACAAGAACTGAGAATGGGGGGGGGGGAACCAGGGTTGGAAGAGAGGTCTTGGAAACCAGGGAAAGCATGTTTCCAGGAGGAGGGGGTGATGAATGTGTCAGTTGCTATTGGGAGGTGCTGAGAATACAGAACTGGGTTTACCATCATGGAAGTTATTGGCGACCAGAGTGGTTTGGGTGGCATGACGGGGGGTGAGAGACCGATTGGATTGGGTACAAGAGGGTATGGTAAGAGAGCCAGGATAAACAATCCTCTCAGAATGTTGAGTAAACTGCGGTGGTGTGATGAGAAATGGGCTGATGCCTGAACAGAGAAAATGAGAGAGATTCTGGTAGGATTTCATGCTGATGGGAATCATCCAGAAGAGGGAGAGGTTTTGATGAAGGGGGAAGATGGGGGAAAGCTGGAGTGACGTCCTTGAGTGGACAAGAAGGGAGGGGAGGCTAGTGCATGAATAGAAAGGCAACCCTGGTGAAAAGGGAGAGAATTTGTGTCTGGATGCAAGTCAGCCGGTAGTGATGGCCACTCTGAGTCATTGCCATCTGGGGACTGGTCTGTCCCAGCACTGCACTGTGAGCCCCAAGAGGGCAGGGCTGTGGCTGTGCTGGTCAACCCCACCTAGCACAAGGCCAGGCACAAGCAGATTCTGGACAAATGTTTGTTGAATGAATAAACGCCCTTCACAGCATCAACCTCTCAGACGTTGGAGCTGTTTGTGCCCCCTCCAAAGCTGACGGACACTCAGTCCCACATAACATGTCACTCTCAGACAGGCAGGTTGAGAGGGTCAGACATGCAGCAAAATGCTGCTGAGCACCCATTCCACAAACATTGGCTGACTCTGTGTCAAGCAGAAGGGCATTCAAGGCAAAAGGAGCAGCATGTGCAAAGGCCCAGAGGCAGGAAAATTCAGGCGGTGCTCTTGGGACTAGATGAACTGTCTGCTGTGCCTGGATTCCCATAGAGGGCCACTGGCAGGAGAGACAGCTGAAGACCCAGGCCGGAGCCAGGCCTCTTGAGGCCACGGTGAGGAGTGTAGTTTTACCTCAGAGACACTGGGGAGTCAAGGCAGGTTCTGAGTAGGGGAAGGCAGGAACAGGTTTGTATTTCAGAGAGAACCCTCTGGCTGCTGAGTGAGACTGGATCTCTCTTGGGCATGCTGTGTCCCCAGCACCACCCAGCAAAGAGCAAGGGCTCAGTAGACACATTTTGAATAAATGCATGAAGGAAGGAAGGTATAAAAATTATTGGATTCTTATGTCACTGAGAATAAAAGCCAGAGTCTTTACTGGGGCATTCGAGGCTCTATGATCTGGGCTCCCGTACAACCGGCCACTTCATTCAGTGCACACTGGACTGTATGGAGTCCTCGAAGCTGCCAGCCTTTGTGCAAGGGCCTCTGCACTTGCTGTTCTGTCTGTCTGGAATAGTCTTTCCCCAGAATGCACGCTCCAGGAGGGCAGACTTTCGTATTTCTCTTTTGTTCACCTCTGCATCCACAGTGCCTGTAACACTGTAGCACCCTGTTAGCACACAGTAAGTATTTGTGGCTTTCGTGAGTAAATAAATGAATGCATCCCCTGCATCTCGCCGGGAGAGGTCTGAACATCGTCCTCATCAGTCGAGACCTGAGCAAGTTGGAGCACGAGGCAAAGGCGATAGGTGAGGAGGGGAAGAGGGGAGCGGGTAAAGTTCTGGGTCAAGGGCTGGGGCTAGACGGGGGCGTGGCTGGGGCGTGATCCCGGACAAGGTCTGTAGGTGGCCGAGGCGCCTGCGAGGAGCTAGCTATCTATGCATCTGGGGCCATCATGTAGGGGCTGGGGCTGAACAGGGACGGGGGCAGAGGTCGGACCAGATTCCAGCTAAGGGCCTGGCTCCCACTGCCCTTCCCAGAGAGGCTTCATGGCAAAAGCACACGAGTCATCCAGGTGGATTTCACCGGAGGCTTGGAGACCTACGAGGCCATTGAGGCCGGACTGAAGGACCTGGAGATCGGAGTACTGAGTACGTCCCCTGTGCCTGTCGGGAGGAGCACTGCCCTCAACTGCCCCCGTGCTCACCCTGACCCGGAACTCTCCGTGGTCGCCCTCCCTTTTGCCCCTACCCCGTCTCCCTGGGACCGTTGGAGTGAAACAAACAATTTGTCCCCTCTCACTCAGTAAACAATGTGGGCAAGCAATATGCACCTGGCTTGAGGAAACTGCTCGACTGTGAGGACTTCACCAAGTGAGTAAAACCGAGTACTAGTACGCGGGTGCCTCTGCCTCACACTGCTCCCTCTGTTGGAAAACCCGGCGCAGTACCCTAGCTTTGTTCATTGTTTTGAGAGCTACAAATCTACGATGTCTAGGACGTGAAGGAGGTCTCTCCTTCCATGGGGCGCCTTTCTGCGGTGCCCAACGGGGACAACTGTTCAAGCTGAGTCTGCTAACTTTAAGGGGAAATGAGCCACGTGGGAAAGTCAGTGCCTCAGTTTCATATCTATAAAATGGGAATCCATATTTTTGCTCACCTTATAGGGCTGATATGACAATGGAATAAAATAATGCACATAAACCTAAGTTGTGTGCTCCATAAATGTGGGCCATTATTATTAGACATAGACAAAATAGGAGATCAGGATGGCTTTTAGATTTTACATATTATTATTTCAAAAGTAATGCATAGGGCTTCCCTGGTGGCACAGTGGTTGAGAGTCCGCCTGCCAATGCAGGGGACG
>NW_006786304.1:1794107-1798461 GCF_000442215.2 Lipotes vexillifer | reverse complement strand
GGACACAAAAAAAAAAAAAAAAAAAAAAGTAACGCATAGGCTCATTTTAGAAAATGTAAAGAGAGGCAGTCTGTGTATTCTGCCTCTGGTGTTAGAGGAAGTTGTGGTTTAAGACTAACCCTGCAAATGAGAACGATTAGGAGAGCTGGATAAAATATTTTTAAAATAACTGTTTGAAGGCATCAAACTACTAAGGCAATGAGGAATTGTTGCACCAAGATTTGAGAGAAGAAAGAATCCAAGAGGGGGGAATCTGACATTTGAAGCAACATTTCCCTTCAAAGTGGATGAGCGTTTAAGAGGCAAAGCAGAGCTTTCAACATAGTGTGCGAGCTGCAACAAATAATGTAGTGCAAAGCTTTGGAAAATATCCCAGACTTTAGGCTGGGATCCTGAAAACTATAATCCAGGAGTTAGGGTAAAGTAGGTTTCATAGGAACTGAAGCCAGGTTTTAAATGATCTCGATTCCCGTCGGGATTAAGTTGATCTGATATTTTAGCGCCCCCTAGTTTAGCTGCCGGGGAGAAGCAAAACCAAACCAAACCAAACCATTTTTAGAGAAAAACGATGTTGTCCAGGGACTCGAATTAGCAATACGATTTTTTAAATATTAAATATCCAGCACTCAACGAAATATAACCAGGAATATTAGAAGAAAAATCGTGATTGAAAGCAAGAGAAATAATAGAAAATGTAATGAGGTCCACATGTAACCAAGATAATGGAAATAGCATAGATTTTCTTTTTTAAGAATTGTTACATATGTAACATAAAGCTTGCCATTTTAACCATTTTAAAGTGTGCAACTCAGTGGCATTAAATACATTCACAGTGTTGTACAGCTGTCACCACTATCTGTGTCCAGAACTTTTTCATCATCCCAAACAGAAATTCTGATCCTGTTAAGCAGTATCTCGACATTCTTCCCTATTCCCCACCCCTGGTAGCATCTATCTCTACTTTCTGTCTCTGTGAACTTGCTAATTCTAGATACCTCATACAAGTGAAATCATAGGATAGTTTTCCTTTTGTGTCTGGCTTATTTCACTTAGCATAATGTTTTCAGTTTCATCCATGTTGTTAGCAAGTATCAGAACTTCATTCTTTTTATTTTCTTTATTTTTAAGTTATGACAAATATACATAACTTAAATTTTGTCATTTTTAACTATATTGAAGTGTACAGTTCAGGGGTATTATGTAAATTCACATTGTTGTGAAACAATCACCACCAGCCATCTCCAGGATTTTTTCAACTCTTTACCTATTAAACAGTAACGCCCCCCATTCCTTCCTACCCACAGGTCCTGGAAACCACCATTCTACTTTCTGTCTCTATGAATTTGGCTATTCTAGGTGCCTCATATAAGTGGAATCATACAATATCTGTCCTTTTGTGCCTGGTTTATTTCATTTAGCATAATATTTTCAGGGTTCATCCATGTTTTAGCATGTGTCCCAATTTTCTTCCTTTTTAAGGCTGAATAATATTCCATCATATGTATATACCACATTTTGTTTACCTCTTCATCTGTTGATAGACACTTGGGTTGTTTCCACCTTTTGGCTGCTGTGAATAATGCTGCTATGAACTGTTGATGTACAAATATCTGTTTGGGTACCTGCTTTTAATTCTTTTGGGCATATACCCAGAAGTGGAAATGATGATGCAAGATTAGTCTGGCTAATCTCAGGGTCCCTTGAGATTCCATATCAATTTGGGGCTGGGTTTTTCTATTTCTGCAAAAATGCTGTTAGGATTTTGATAGTGATTGCATTGAATCTATAGATCGCTTTGGGTAGTACTGACATCTTAGCAGTATTAAGTCTTCCAACCCATGTATATGGGATGTCTTTCCAATTTGTATCTCTTCTCTAATATCTTTCAATAATGTTTTATAGTTTTCAGTATATGTCTTTCTTCCTTGGTTAATTCCTAAGTGTATTTATTCTTTTATTCTTTTTGATGCTATTGCAAATGGAATTGTTTTCATAAATTCACTTTTGAGTTGTTTATTGTTCATGTATAGAAATGCAGATGAGTTTTTGGTGTTGATTTTGTATCCCACTTCTTTGTGAGTTTGCTTATTAGTTTTCACTTTTTTTGTGGAATCTTTAAGATTTTCTACATGTAAGATCATATCATCTGCAAACAGAGATAATTTTACTTCTTCCTTTTCAGTTTGAATACCTTTGACTTCCTTTCTTGCTTAGTTGCTCTGGCTAGAACTTCCAGTACTGTGTTGAATAGAAATGGCAAAAGCAGGAAATGCTTTCAGTATTTCACCATTGAGTGTGACGTTAGCTGTGGGCTTTTCATATTATTATATGTATTATTTTATGTGCATTATTCATATCTTTATTAAGTTGAGATAGTTTCCTTCCATTCCTAGTTTATTGAATGTTTTAATCATGAAAGGTGTTGAATTTTGTCAAATACTTTTCTGCATCAATTGAGGTGATCATGTGATTTTTTTTCTTTATTCTGTTAATGTGTTGTGTTACATTAGTCAAGTTTTGTATATCGAACCATCCTTGCATTCTAGGAACAAATCCCACTTGGTCATGGTGTATAATCCTTTTAATATGCTGTTGAATTCAATTTGCTAGCATTTTGTTGAGGATTTTTGTGTCAGTGTTCATGAGGGATATTGGTGTGTAGATTTCCCTTCTTGTTGTGTCTTTGACTTTGGTATCAGGGCAATGCTGGCTTCAAAGAATAAATTAAGAAGTGTTCTCTCCTCTTCAACGTTTTGGAAGAGTTTGAGAAGAATTGGAATTAGTTCTTCTTTAAATGTTTGGTAGAATTCATCAGCAAAGTCATCTATCCAGGAATTTTCTTTCTTGGGAAATTTTTGATTATTGGTCCAATCTCCTTACTAGTTATGGGTCTATTCAGATTTTCTGTTCCTTCCTGATTGAGTCACAGTAGGTTTTGTGTTTCTAGGAACTTATCTATTTCATCTAGATTATCCAATTTATAGGTGTACAGTTGTTCATAGTACTCTCTTATAATCCTTTTTATTTCTGTGGAATCAGTAATGTCCCACTTTTATTTCTGATTTTAGTAATTTCAGTATTTTTTTTCTTAGCCAATCTAGATAAATGTAAATTTGGTATGTTGTGTTTTAATTTCTATTTTCATTTGTCTCAAAGTATTTCTAAGTTTCCTTTGTGATTTCTTTTTTTCTTTTTTTTTTTTTTTCTGGTGGTACGCGGGCCTCTCACTGTTGCGGCCTCGCCCGCTGCAGAGCACAGGCTCCGGACGCGCAGGCTCAGCGGCCATGGCTCACGGGCCCAGCCGCTCCGCGGCATGTGGGATCTTCCCGGACCGGGGCGCGAACCCGCGTCCCCTGCATCAGCAGGCGGACTCTCAACCACTGCGCCACCAGGGCAGCCCTCCTTTGTGATTTCTTCTTTGACCTATTGGTGTTTGAGTTGTAGAAGCTCTTTATATATTATGGTTATTAATCCCTTATCAAATGAATGATTTGTAAATTTTCTGCCAATTTGCAAGTTGCCTTTTCAACTCTGTTGATAGTATCTTTTAATGTACAAAAGGTTTTAATTTTGATAAAGTACAGTTTATCTATTTTTCTTTTGCTGCTTGTGCTTTTGGTATCATCCGAGAAATCATTGCCGAACCCAATGTCATAAAGCTTTTCCTCTGTTTTCTTCCAAGAGTTTTGTAATTTTAGCTCTTACGTTTAGGACTTTGATCCATTTAGAGTTTTTTGTATATGGTATTTTGCTTCACATATTTTGGGGCTCTGTTGTTAGGTCCGTATATCTTTATAATTGTTATATCTTCTTGCTGCATTGAACTTTTTTTTTTTGCCTTTTTAAATAAAATAAATTTGTTTATTTTATTTATTTATTTCTGGCTGCATTGGGTTTTCGTTGCTGCGCGCAGGCTTTCTCTAGTTGCCGTGAGCGGGGGCTACTCTTTGTTGCAGTGTGCGGGCTTCTCATTGTGGTGGCTTCTCTTGTTGCAGAGCACGGGGTCTAGGTGCACAGGCTTCAGCAGTTGTGGCTCACAGGCTCAGTAGTTGTGGCGCACGGGCTTAGTTGCTCCACTAAGCATGTGGAATCTTACCAGACCAGGGCTCCAATCCATGTCCCCTGCATTGGCGGGTGGATTCTTCACCACTGCACCACCAGGGAAGCCCTGCACTGAACTTTTAAGAAATAAACCTCATTCTTATTAGGGTACTGCAGATTAAAACCAGAGCGAGCTACAACTACACAGCCACTAAAATGGTTAACGCTAAAAATATTGTCAGTGCCAAGTGTTGTTGGGGATGTGGAACAACTGGAATTCTTCCTTTTTTTTTTTTTTTTTTTTTTCTGTTTT
>NW_006786304.1:1762799-1793981 GCF_000442215.2 Lipotes vexillifer | reverse complement strand
CCCTCAACCACTGCGCCACCAGGGAGGCCCCCTTTTTTTTTTTTTTGGAATTTAAATATTTTTTAATTTAATTTTTATTTTATACTGGGGTGTAGTTGATTTACAATATTGTGTTAGTTTCAGATGTACAGCAAAGTGGTTCAGCTATACATATACATATATTCATTCTTTTTCAGAGTATTTTCCCATTTAGGTTATTACAGAATATTTAGTAGAGTCCCCTGTGCTATACAGTAGGACCTTGTTGTTTATCTATTTTATATGTAGTAATGTGTATATGTTAATCCCAGCCTCCTAATTTATCCTTCCCCCCTTCCTTTTCCTTTTGGTAACCATAAGCTTGTTTTCAAAGTCTGCAAGTCTGTTTCTGGTTCATAAATAAGTTCATTTGTATCATCTTTTTATTTATTATTTTTTTATTTTTATTTTTTGCGGTACTCGGGCCTCTCACTGCTGTGGCCTCTCCCGTTGCGGAGCACAGGCTCCGGACGCGCAGGCTCAGCGGCCATGGCTCACGGGCCCAGCCGCTCTGCGGCATGTGGGATCTTCCCGGACAAGGGCACGAACCCGTGTCCCCTGCGTCGGCAGGCGGACTCTCAACCACTGCACCACCAGGGAAGCCCCTGTATCATCTTTTTAGATTCCACATATAAGTGATATCATATGATATTTGTTTTTCTCTGTCCTATTTCACTTAGTATGATAATCTCTAGGTCCATCCATGTTGCTGCAAATGGCATTATTTCATTCTCTTTTATGGTTGAGTGGTATTCCACTGTATACATGTACCACATCTTCTTTATCCATTGCTCTGTCAATGGACATTTAGGTTGTTTCCATGTCTTGGCTATTGTGAAGAGTGCTGCTATGAACACTGGGGTGCATGTATCTTTTCGAATTATGGTTTTCGCTGGTTATATGCCCAGGACTGGGTTGATTAGAGAAACAAAGCATGCCGCCTTCATACGATGGAAGATTATAGCAGTGAACATGAATGAACTTCTGGTACACATAACACGGAAGAATCTTATAAACATAGTGTTTAGCAGACAAAGCCAGAGATAAAAGGATACATGCTCAATGATTCCACGTAAATGAAGTTCAGAGCTGAATAAAACTCTTCTAGAGTGTGTTAGAGGTCAAGACAGTGGTTAACTGGGGAAGAGGCAAGCGTAATGACTGCAGGAGATGAAGAATCTGGGAAACTGTCAATACTTTCTGTATGTGGGTAGAGGCTAAAGATTTGTGTTCATTTTTTACATTAAAGATTTATGCACTTTGGTATGTATATGGTATACGTTTATAAAAAACTTTACAGATCAGAAAATCCAAAGAGAGAAGTTTATGAAATGAAAGTGAAAATTTCCCTTCTCCCTCCAATCCTATCCCCCCAAAGTGACCCCCAATTTAAAATGTGGTAGTTTTTTTCCTCTGTGCATAGAGAAGTATATATATGGATCTTTTATCCAGATGGCGGCAGCCTATTGTTCTGCACTTTACCTTTCACAGGTAGGCATGTATCTTGGGGATTATTCTAATCAGAATAATTAGCTGACCCATTCTTTTTACCTGGTGCTCAGTGATCCACCCATTGGCTACCCTGTGTTTATTTAGTCATCCCAGTATTGATGGGCATTCAGGATGTTTCCTAGTATATGTGACTACAAATTGTGTTGCAATGAACATCTTTGGACATATGCAGTTCCCACATGTGTGAGTATCTTAGAAATGAATAAATTTCCAGAGTGGAGTTGATGTGTCGAAGTTTATGTGCATTTTAAATTCTGGTAGATGCTACGTTTTAAAAATGTGTTCCAGGGGCTTCCCTGGTGGCGCAGTGGTTGAGAGTCCGCCTGCCGATGCAGGGGACGCAGGTTCGTGCCCCGGGAGGATCCCACATGCCGTGGAGCGGCGGGGCCCGTGAACCATGGCCGCTGAGCCTGCGCGTCCGGAGCCTGTGCTCCGCAACGGGAGAGGCCACAACAGTGAGAAGCCCGCGTACCGCAAAAAAAAAAGGGTTCCATATTAAAAGAAAAGTAAACTAGAAAATATCAGAGTTGTGGCAGGGCTGGTGAAGGGAAGAAGGGATTGCTTCCATTTTCTTCCCCCAGAAATGCTTGGATGTTATAAACTGCAACATGATGTCTGTGGTCCAGATGAGTCGGGGCTAGGAGGGACTGGGTCCAAGGTCAGCGAGCTCTGACCACTCTCGGTGGTCCCCAGCATCCCCCAGAACTGGGCCTGGCATAGAGGAAGTGCTAGAGGAATACTCCCTGAGGGAAGGTAGGGGGATAGGAGTGAACTTGAGGAGGGGGCAGGAGTCTGGGCAGGTGAAAGCAGTGGAAAGGGAAAGACAGGGTCCTCTCCATTCCTCCTGCAGATGACTAGGATCGTCCTGCCCCAAATGGTCACCAGGTCAGCCGCAGTCTCTGTCTTTCACTCTGGATCTTCCCCCATCCAACCTCCGGGCTTTTTCCATTCCCCAGCTGTCCCACCCACATTTCCAGTTCTTCCCAGTCTCTCTGATCTTTCTCAAATTAGGATAGCGACTAAGGGGTGGAGGTGGGGAAATCACTGGGACCCTCTGTTCCCTGGCAATGATTACCTTCCAAATGATGCTTCCTCTTCCAGGGGCAAAGGTATCCTCATCAACATATCTTCAATAACTGACAGAAGCCCCTATCCATTTGCAGCGGTGTATGCAGCCACCAAGGTACCCAGACCCACAGATCAGGCAAGGGCTGGCTGCCATGCTGGAATTCCTGCAGTAGCCCTTAATTCTGGCACTGAAGGTTATGGTGGGAAAGGCTTGCATGCATGTGTGTGATGTGCCACCTGAGTCTGAGGCTAATAATAGTTCAGACAGACATCTGGGGCACAGTCCAGTGGGCAAGCCAGGTTTTCTGTTCGTTTTTTAAGAGAAACAGAGGCTAGGGGTCAAGAGAACCCATGAGGTGGGAGAAAGGGAATTCAGAGAGAGACTGGCCCGGCTGGAATGGAGAGTGAGTGTATGGGAACAGAGGGAGGGCTTAGAGCAAGGAAGCTTTCAGGCGTTACCGTGAGGACTTGGGCCTTGAGGGAGGGGCCCCTCCTGGCGGTAGAGTGTTCTAGGATCAGGGACGGCGCTGGGGCAAGGGCGGGCTGGAGGAGTTTGCACGGGGAAAGCTCTTGGTCCTGGGACCCTCCCTCTCCTCCGCAGGCCTTTGTGCGAAGCTTCTCCGCGGCAGTGGGCGCAGAGTACCACTCCGAGGGGGTCACTGTGCAGCTGCCTGACTCCGCGGGGCCTGAGCTCAAAAGGGCGGCTCAGAAGGGGAGGGCTCTGAGGGGGGAGGAGCTCTGAGGGGGGAGGAGCTTAGAGACAGCTGAAGGTCTTAGGAGCAGGGGCGGGGTGGGGATGGGGTCGGCGGGTGCGTCTGAGAGAGGACCGAGACTCAGACTCAGAAGAGCTTCAGTGGATGTAAATCAACTATACTTCAATAAAATAGAACGGAAGGAGGGAAGGGAGGAAGGAAGGAAGGAAGAACCTAAAAAAAAAAAAAGAATAAGATGAGCTACCTTGGAGCCACGATCGGAAGCGGTGGGTTCTCGAGGGGGCGTGGCCTCGAAGGCGTGGCCGGGGCGTGTCTGGGGGCGTGGTCGGCAAGAGAAGTGGGACTCAGGGATTCTCGGAGGGGGCCTGGGAGCTTAGGCTTAGGGGGAGGGGAGTTCTTTTTCTTGACCCCCTTCCTGCCTGCAAACAGTGAGCCCCTTTTTGGTTTAAACAAATCCCTTGAAAAGAAGGCTGCTCGTGGTGAGTCCCGAGGACTTCGCTTGCCAGGCGTTGGACACACTTGAACTCACCTCCCAAACCCCTGAGTGCCTCCGCCATGCTGTGCAGGTGCTTTCCTGGGGCAATCCTAGTCAGAGAGCTGGATGCGACAGTTCCTGGCCCGGGTCCACTAGCCCTCAGAAAGGGAGAGACGTCCAGAGAAGGGGCGGGCCCCCACCCCGGGCTGGGGAGCCAGGAGAGGAGATGGGGGACTCAAGAATGGGGGGTGTCTTGATCCTTGGTACCTCTCCTTCCCAGGGTCTCCTGCTGAGCATCTTCCTGCCCAGTTGGTTTTTTCTCAGCCGCTGGGGATTAAGGCTTTTATCTCTGTTGGTGAGCTGGAATAGGGCACGGTTTCTTCCTAACAGAACTCGACTGAAGGCCTTGAAGAGGCGTGGCCACATGTCCGTCGTTCCCCACCCCCACCCCCGTCCCCTCCAGAATCCTAGGCCAGGGCTGTAGTTAGCAAAGACTTCCCACACATCGAAACAGATGGACAAGCAGACCAATGGAACGTAATTGGACCCCCGAACACCCAGAAATTTAGTAACAACTGCAGCATCTCAAATCTCTGGCAGAAAGATGGGGTTTTTAATATGTGGCGCTGAGACTAGATAAACATTTGGAGAAAAACAAGCAAACAGATATATACATACATAGATATGTACATATATAGATTGTAGCGATGATGGCTGCACAACTTTGTGAAATACTAAAACCCACTAAATTGTACACATTAAAAGGGTTAATTTTATGGTATGTGAATTAAATCTCAATTTAAAAATCTCAATAAAAATATTTTTTAAAATAGAGACTCCCTGTGTGTGTCTGTGTGTGTCTGTGTGTATACATATATGTATAAAATTGGATCCAGTCCTCACACCATGTACCGGCATAAACTGCAGATGAATCAGAAATCCCTAAATCCCTGTGTAAAAATAGAAACTCAACAACTAGAAAAATCTATGAATGAATTTCTTTCCATCTTGGGAGTGGGAGAATCTTTCTTATTAATACTGAAAATTAAAAGCAGCAAAAAAAGCCAAAACCAAACAAAAAACCACTAACAAATATTGAAGTGTAGTTAATGATATGCAGGCTGAATTACTTAGGAAAAGTGCACTGATGTCAGCAACTTACTTTGAAATGCATTGAAAAGTTAGACAGATAGAGTGAGTAGCAATATGGTTAGACAAGTATGGTAAAATGTTAGTAGAATCTAAGCGGTAGACACATGTACACCTCTTTCAACTTTCCTGTATATTTGAAGTTTTTCAAAATAAAATGCTGGGAGAGGGACTTCCCTGGTGGTCCAGCGGTAAAGAATCCGCCTTCCAATGTAGGGGACGCCGGTTCGATCCCTGGTCGGGGAAATAGGATCCCACATACCGTAGGGCAATTGAGCCCGCGTGCTGCAAACCACAGAGCCCACTAGCCCTGGAACCTGCGCCCAACAACTAGAGAGAAGCCCGCACGCCACAACGAAGAGCCCCTCGTGCCGCAACGGAAATATCCCGCATACCTCAGCGAAGATCCTGCATGCCACAACTAAGACACGACACAGGCAAAAAAATAAAAAATAAAAATAATAAAATAAAAATGTCTTTTAAAAATGCTGGGGAAAATCCAGGAGCAATAAAATTAAATTTATAAATAAAACGCAGATTTAGAAATTACTTAAGAAAAGATGATACGCTGCTTCTTATCACATTTCCGGAGAAGGACGGCTCGAGCCCTGGAGAATAAACGGACTTTTTTGCGGAGAAACGCGGATGCAGACCATCGAAGAGACATTATAAAGCGGACTTGATTTTGAGCTTTGGCGCGGGTGGTTGTGGGTAGCGCGCCCAAGAGGGGGGATGAACGAGGAGCGTTCCCGCGCGCCGAAGGGGCGATGCTGGTCGCCGCGACCCTGGCAGGAGCCGCAGGCCCTGTGCTAGGAGCTGAACGTGGACGAGGGGAGCGCAGCCTAAGCCCTGGAGGACTTCGCAACTGTCCAGGGCAACTACAGCCTAGAGGGAGAAGTAAGTTATACACAGGTTGGCTTGTTCATTATATCTTGCCTGCCTCAAAAGCATTATTCCCACGGTTGGAAAGGGTATCATGGAAGGAAATTGTGTTTCACTTACCAGAATACTACCTTCAGCTAAATTAAGTTTAATACAGTTTTTTAGTAAAATGAAGAAGTGGATGGACCTGTCAAGAATTTCGTGAACGTATGGAAAGGCTAGAAAGAAATTTTGTGGGGTCTACTGTAATTTTCAAAAACGTTGAGCCAGTTTTTTTAATATTTATTTTATTATTATTATTTTGGCTGCATTGGGTCTTCGTTGCTGCGCGGGGGCCTTCTCTAGTTGCAGAGAGCAAGGGCTACTCTTTGTTGTGGTGCACAGGCTTCTCATGTTGCGGAGCACAGGCTCTGGGTGCGCGGGCTTCAGTGGTTGTGGCACTCGGGCTCAGTAGTTGTGGCTCACGGGCTCTAGAGAGCAGGCTCAGTAGTTGTGGCACACAGGTTTAGTTGCTCCACGGCATGTGGGATCTTCCCGGACCAGGGCTTGAACCCGTGTCCCCTGCATTGGCAGGCGGATTCTTAACCACTGCACCACCAGGGAAGCCCTCTTTAATCCTCTTTAATCTGCATCCATTCCTCATCTTTTCTTTGTGCTGTGCGACATTAACATTTTTGAAGCAGAAATATTTTGAAGTTGAAAAACACAATAAGTTTTATGGAAGAGAGATTGATTAGAGGAATAAGATCTTATGCAGTTGAGACAGTGTCCAGAAGGTCCAGAAAGGGGAGTTAGGGGATCAGTGGAAAATACCAGTCAACCTTCTGGAAGCAGTAGTGAAGGTGGACAAGTCAGAGCTTTCAGGAAAATCTGGCAAGTCGCATATCCAGCTGCTAGAGTGGTGTCACGAAGGACAGCTGGTGAGGAAGCCTGTGGAAGGCATCTGGTCGTGGGCCTGCGGTCATTGTTGGTGAGCAGGGCGGAAAGTTGAGAGGAGATGAGCAGAGTTTGGGGGAAGCAAGGTCCCTGTGCTTTTTCATCTCTCTTTCTCTACACTGAAGGGGAGAGTGAGAGCAAGCTGGAACCCACTGGCACATCTATGTGGGTAAAACAATGACCATATGTGGGTAGAACAATGAGCAGGCTTCACCTCTTCCTTTAAATTTTCATGCAATTTGCAATTTCAGCCAACTCTAACCTAGTACCATACAGGGAAGAGGGAGTCTAGGAAAGAAGGGTCCACCTAAGCCCAGTTGACACAGTAGAAAACCACCACAAAAGTGTGCCCTGTTTTCTCTATTTCAAAAGAGTTTTTCTGAGATTGGTACTCCTCCCTTAATTGTCTGGAAGATTTTACCAGTAAGACCATCTGGGCCGGGGCTTCCCTGGTGGTACAGTGGTCAAGAATCCGCCTGCCAGTGCAGGGGACATGGGTTTGAGCCCTGGTCCAGGAAGATCCCACATGCCATGGAACAACTAAGCCCGTGCGCCACAGCTGCTGAGCCTGTGCTCTAGAGCCCGCTGAGCCACAACTACTGAGCTCGTGTGCCACAACTACTGATGCCCGCGCGCCTAGAGCCCGTGCTCTGCAACAAGAAAAGCCACTGCAATGAGAAGCCCGCGCACCGCAACAAAGAATAGCCCCCCCTCGCCACAACTAGAGAAAGCCCGCGTGAAGCAGCAAAGACCCAATGCAGCCAAAAATAAATAAATTAAATTAATTAATTTTAAAAAACCATCTGGGCCTGGATTTTTGTGGTTAAAGTTTTAAATTGTGGGTTAAATTTCTTTGATAGATATAGGACTATTCAGATTTTCTATTTCTTTTTTTTTTTTTTTTTTTTTTTCCAGTAGCCAGGCCTCTCACTGTTGTGGCCTCTCCCGTTGCGGAGCACAGGCTCCGGACGCGCAGGCTCAGCGGCCATGGCTCACGGGCCCAGCCGCTCCGCGGTATGTGGGATCTTCCCGGACCGGGGCACGAACCCGTGTCCCCTGCATCGGCAGGCGGACTCTCAACCACTGCGCCACCAAGGAAGCCCAGATTTTCTATTTCTTCTTGGGTCAGTTGTGGTAAGTTTTATTTTTCAAATAATTTTTCCACTTCATCAGAATTTTCAAAGGTATTGATATGAACTGGTTCATAATATCCTCTTATTACCCTTTTCATGCTTGTAGGATCTACAATGATGTCTCATTTTGATTCCTGATATTGGTAATTTTTCTCTTTTGTTTTTCTTCATTGGTCTTGATAGGCATTTATTGATTATATTGAGCTTTCAAATAGACAGCTTTTGGCTTGTTGACTTTTATATTGTATATTTGTTTTCTATTTTGTTGATTTCTGCTCTTATCTATATTATTTTATTTTCTACTTTGTTTTAAATTTGTTTTTCTTTCTCTACCTTCTTAGATCTTTGATTTTTAAATTTTACTTTTCTGATATATACATTAAAGCTATACATTTCCCTCTAAACATAATGCTTACAGTATCCATAAATTTTGCTATGTTACGTTTTTACTGTCATTCAGTTAAAAATGAGTCCTTATTCCTATTTTAATTTCTTCTTTGACTCATCGGTTATTCAGAAATATGTTGCTTAATTTCCAAACAGAGATATTCTAGTTTTCTAACTACTGTAGTGCTCTAATTTAATTCAAAAGTGATTGGAGAATATATACTATGTAATTTTCATCCCTTGAAATTTTTTAAGGCTTGATTTATAGCCCAGAATATAGTCTATTTTGTGATGCCCTTCTTTATCACTGATAACTTTCCTTGCTTTGAAGTCTGCTGTGTCTGAAATTGATATAGTATATATTATAAAAATAATAGATCTGTTGGCAAAAAATTCCCTCAATTTTGGTTTGTTGCAGGAAGTCCTTATTTCTCTTCCTTTTTTTTTTTTGCGGTACGCGGGCCTCTCACTGTTTTGGCCTGTCCCGTTGTGGAGCACAGGCTCCAGACACGCAGGCTTAGCGGCCATGGCTCACGGACCTAGCCGCTTCGCTGCATGTGGGATCTTCCTGGACTGGGGCGCGAACCCGTGTCCCTTGCATCGGCAGGTGGACTCAACCACTGCGCCACCAGGGAAGCCCCCTGCCTTGTAGTTTTTTCTTGATAACCAGACATGATGTGCTGGGTAAAAGGAACTAAATAGACCTTAAGCAATGTGGTGGTGAGGTGTAGGTCGGGGCGGCAGGGGAAGAATTCTACAATCCTATGATTGGTCTCAGTCTTTTGGTGAGTTTATGCCTCTAGACTATGAACTTCACAAGTGTTTTTAATTTTTTTCTCCCTCTTAAGTGGGAGAGTATGACTAGTGTGGGCCGGAGTTGGGTATTCCCCTTCCCCAGGTGAGTTAGGCTCTGATAATACCCCAGCAGGTTAGGATCTGGTTAATTAGTTCTCCCTGGGACAGGCCTTGTTAGGAAGAACAGAGTGCTCTGAGGAATTTCAAAATGGTCCTTTTTCCCCTCTGCCTAAAGCACAAGGGGATTTTTCTCTAGTATTTACTGTGGTAACCAGCTTGAGCTCCTGGAGGTAAATCTCACAGAATTGTGGGGGGCCCTCCTGTGACTGGGTCCCCCTGGAGTTTTTTTTTTAATTAATTAATTAATTTATTTATTTATTTTTGCGGTACGCGGGCCTCTCACTGTGTGGCCTCTCCCGTTGCGGAGCACAGGCTCCAGACGCGCAGGCTCAGCGGCCATGGCTCACGGGCCCAGCCGCTCCGCGGCACGTGGGATCTTTCCGGACCGGAGCATGAACCCGCCCGCGTTCCCTGTATCGGCAGGCGGACTCTCCACCACTGTGCCACCAGGGAAGTCCCTATTTATTTTATTTATTTTTATTTTTGCCTGCGTTGGGTCTTCGTTGCTGTGCTTGGGCTTTCTCTAGTTGCAGCGAGCGGGGGCTACTCTTTGTTGTGGTGCTCGTGCTTCTTATTGCGGTGGCTGTCTCGTTGAAGAACACGGGCTCTAGGCAATCAGGCTTCAGTCGTTGTGGCTCGCGGGCTTTAGAGCACAGGCTCAGTAGTTGTGCTGCATGGGCTTAGTTGCTCCGCGGCATGTGGGATCTTCCTGGACCAGGGCTTGAACCCATGTCTCCTGCACTGGCAGGCAGATTCTTAACCACTGCGCCACCAGGGAACCCCCCCGCCCTGGTGTTTTTAACTCTCAGAGTTGTCCACACTGAGCCTCCAGCAATTCATCAATTACAGCTCTGGTTTTCCTACCCTGGCACTGGTTCCCGCAGCAGTTTCTGCCCATGAGTCTCTGCTCTGGTAAGTTTTTATTCTCTGTATTCACCTGTCGGGTCTCTCCAATCTTGGGGGCAGTGGTTTGCCCTGTGTCCTCACCTCTCTTAAGGATCCTCGAAGTGGTGATTTTTCAGTCTGTTCAGCTTTTTCATTGTTAAGATGGAGTGGTGACTTCCAAGCTCCTTGCATGTGAAGCTGGAAAACAGAAGCTACCTAAAGGGCCATATATACTTGAAAAGAATGTACATTCTGCAGTTGCTGGATGTAGTGTTCTGTGTGTGTCAGTTAGTTCAAGTTGATTAATTGCATTTTTCAAATCTATATTCTTCATGACAGATTTTTTGCTTGTTCTATCAGTTACCGCGTGAAGCGTGTTAAAATGTTTAGCTATGATTGTGGATTTGTCTACCTCTCCTTTTTAGTTCTGTTAACTTTTGCTTTATGATTTTGTAGATATTAGGTGCATGCAAGTTTAGGATTGTTACATGTTCCTAAAAACCCATTTAAAACGATGAAATGTCCCTATTCAACTCTTGGGATACTTCTGTCTAAAGTCGACTTTGTCTGACATCAGTATGGCCACGCCGGCTTGCTTTCTTTGGGTTAGTATTAGCATTGTATCTATTCTCCCTTTATGTTACTCTAAATCCATCTGTGATTCTATATTTAAAGTGTATTTCTAATAAAGAGTACTTAGTAGGATCTCCTTTTCTCTCAAGTCTGACAATATTTTCCTTTAATTGGAGTGTTTATTTTCATTTACATTTAATATATTTGGTGATATAGTTGTGTTTAAGATTACCGTGTTAGTTATCTACCTGTTGCTATGTAATAAATCACCCCCAAATTTACTGGCTTAAAACAACAGCAGTCATTGATTATCTCTCAGTTTCTGTGGGTTAAGAATTCATGAGTGGCTCGTCTGTATGATAGTTCAAAATTTTCTACATCCTTGCCAACACTTGTTTTTTTTTTGTTGTTGTTGTTGTTTTAATTTATTTTTTAACTTATTTTTTATTTATTTATTTTTGGCTATGTTGGGTGTTCGTTGCTGCACGCGGGCTTTCTCTAGTTGCGGCAAGCGGGGGCTACTCTTCGTTGCAGTATGCAGGCTTCTCATTGCGGTGGCTTCTCTTGTTGTGGAGCACAGGCTCTAGGCGCGCGGGCTTCAGTAGTTGTGGCACGTGGGCTCAGTAGTTGTGGCTCGTGGGCTCTAGAGCACAGGCTCAGTAGTTGTGGCACACTGACTGAGTTGCTTCGCAGCACGTGGGATATTCGCGGACCAGGGCTCGAACCTGTGTCCCCTGCATTGGCAGGTGGATTCTTAACCACTGCGCCACCAGGGAAGCCCTGCCAATACTGGTTATTGTCTGTCTTTTTTATTGTTGCAATCCTAAGGGGTTGAAGTGGTATCTCATTGTGGTTTTGATTTGCATTTTCCTAATGACTAATGATCTTGAGTATCTTTTCACAGGCTTATTGGACACTTGTAATTGGACACTTGAGAAATGTCTACTCAGATCCTTCGCCCATTTTAAAATTGGGTTGTCTTTTTATTATTGTTTTGAAAGAGTTAATTATGTATTCTAGATACAAGTCCTTTATCAGATCTATGATTTGCAAATATTTTCTTTCATTCTGTGTGTTGTCTTTTCACTTTCAATTTTAAAGAAGTCTAACTTAATCTATTTTTCCTTTTGTTCACCTTGCTTTTAAAAGGTTGTTACCACTGGTATAGACTTCTAGGTTAACAGTTTGTTTTCTTTCAGTGCTTTAAACATGTCATTCTCTTGTTTTTTGGCATCTGTTATGGGTTGAATTGAGTCGCCCCAAAAAAGATATGTGGACATCCTAATACCTAGAATGCAACCATATTTGGAAATAGTGTGTTGCCAATGTAATTAGTTAAGATGGGTCATAATGGGATAAGGTGGACCTCTAATCCAGTATGACTGGTGTCCTTATAAGAAGATGGCCATGCAAAGACAGAGACACAGGGAGAGTGCCATGTGAAAAGGAAGGCAGAGATGGGAGTTATGCAGCTGCAAGCCAAGGAGTGTCCAGGGCTGTCAGAAGCTAGAAAGGAAGGATTCCCCTAGAGAGCAGGACGCTGCTGACACTTTGATTTTGGACTTTTAGCCTTCAGAATGATGAGACAATACATTCTTGTTTTTTGTTTTTTGTTTTTTTTGCGGTACGTGGGCCTCTCACTGTTGTGGCCTCTCCCGTTGCGGAGCACAGGCTCCGGACGCGCAGGCTCAGCGGCCATGGCTCACGGGCCCAGCCGCTCCGCAGCATGTGGGATCCTCCCAGACCGGGGCACGAACCCGTGTCCCCTCCATCGGCAGGCGGACTCTCAACCACTGCGCCACCAGGGAAGCCCTACATTCTTGTTTTAAACCACCTAATTTGTGGTACTTACGGCAACCCTAGAAAACTAATACAGCTACATACTTTCTATTGAATAGTCAGACACACTCAGAAATTGATGTCTTTTAAAAAAATTTATTGAAGCATAGTTGATTAACAATGTTGTGTTAGTTACTGCTGTACAGCAAAGTGATTCCATTTTATATGTATATATTCTTTTTCGTATGATTTTCCATTATGGTTTATCACAGGATATTGAATATAGTTCCCTGTGCTTTACAGTAGGACCTTGTAGTTTATTCATTCTGTATATAATAGTTTGCATCTGGTAATCCCCAACTCCCAATCCATCCCTTCCCCCACCCCTTGGCAACCACAGTTCTGTTCCGTATGTCTGTGAGTCTGTTTCTGTTCTATAGATAAGTTCATTTGTGTCATATTTTAGATTCCACGTATAAGTGATATATGGCATTTGTCTTTCTCTTTCTGACTTACTTTACTTAGTATGATAATCTCTAGGTCCATCCATGTTGCTGCAAATGGCAAAATTTCATTCTTTTATGGCTGAGTAGTATTCCATTGTATATGTATATAATACCACATCTTTATCCATTCATCCATTTCTGGCCACTTAGGTTGTTTCCGTGTCTTGGCAATTGTAAATAATGCTACTATGAACATTGGGGTGCATGTATCTTTTCAAATTAGTGCTTTTAGTGGGGTTTTTTGGGATATATACCCAGGAGTAGAATTGCTGGGTCATATAGTAGTTCTATTTTTAGTCTTTTGAGGCAACTGCATACTGTTTTCCACGGTGGCTGCATCAATTTACATTCCCACCAGCAGTGTATGAGGGTTCCCTTCAAAAAAGCTTCTTTAAAAATGGCTTCTGGGGCTTCCCTGGTGGCGCAGTGGTTGAGAGTCCGCCTGCCGATGCAGGGGACACGGGTTCGTGCCCCGGTCCGGGAGGATCCCACATGCCGTGGAGCGGCTGGGCCCGTGAGCCATGGCCGCTGAGCCTGCGCGTCCGGAGCCTGTGCTCTGCAACGGGAGAGGCCACAGCAGTGAGAGGCCCGCGTACCGCAAAAAAAAAAAAAGGCTTCTGGATTCACGTTCTCTCTTGTCTCCTTATGCTACTGCAGTTATACCCGTAACAGATCATTTAACAGTGACCCACACATCTCACGCACCTCCTTTGTTTTTTACTTCCGTCCTTCTGTCTCGGAGCTTCATCGTGAATCATTCCTGTTGACCTGTCTTCAAGTTTACTGTTCTTTCCTTCTGTTAGCAGTAGTCTGCTGTTAAATCCATCAAATGAGCTCTTTTAGAATTAACATTTTAGAAGTATAATACATGTATGATAAAAAATGCTCACGCTACCCTTGTACGGTCCACTAAGTTCTGGGAAATATCTGCACTTCCATAATCACCCTACAAATCAAGGTACAGAGTGTTTTTATGATCCTCTTTCCAGCCAGTCTTCCTTAGCTCCTCCAGGCAATCAAAACTCTGATTTACGTTATGATTGATTAGCTTTGCCTATACTAGAATTTATGTAAATGAAATAACATCACGTGTACACTTTTAGGGCTGGCTTCTTTCTTCCAGCATAATGGTTTTGGATTCACCCATGATGTTGCGTGGATGTGTCATATTCCTTTTTATTGGGTGGTATTCCTCTGTATGAACATACAGCAGTTTGTTTCTGTTCACCCATTAATGAACATTTGAGTGATTTCCAGTTTTTTGATTTTATGAACAAAGCTCCTATGAACATTTGTGTAAAGTCTTTTTAAAGATATATATTTATATTTCTTTTGGATAAATACCCAGGAGAGTTCTGAATCATAGGGTAAATGTACATTTAACTTGACAAGAAACCGCCAATTTGTTTTACCAAGTGCGGGTACTATCTTAGACTCCCTTCAGTACTATGTGAGAGTTCTGTGAGCTCAATCCTATGAGAGCTGTAGCTGCTCCATATTTTTCCAGCGTTTGGTATTGTCAGTCTTTTAAAATTTTAGCCTTTCTGCAAAATGTGTAGCGATATCTCTCTGTGGCATTAATTTGAATTTCCCTGGTAATTGTAGATGTTGAATATCTTTATACGTTTGTTGGCCATTAATATATCTTATTTTGGGAAGTGTTCAAGTCTTTTGCCCATTTTAAAGTTGGATTTTAAAAAAACTTTTCATTATTAAGTTGTAAAGATACTTTATATATTCTGAATTGAACTAATTTGGTAGAAAATATAATTACACATATTTTCTCCCAGGTTTTGGCTTACAGTTTCATTTTCTTAACTTTGTCTGTTGAAGGACAGAAGTTTTCAATTTTGATGAAGTCCCATTTATCTTTTGTTTTCCTTTTATGGTTAGTGCTTTTAGTGTCTTGTCTAAAAAACCTTTGTCTCCGCCAAGTTCGTGAAGATTTTCTCCATTTTTTTTCTAGAAGTTTTATAGTTTTAGCATTTATATTTAGGTCTGTGATTCATTTGAGGTAATTTTTGTGTGCATTGTGAGTTAGCTTTCAGTTTTGTTCATGCACATGTCCAGTTGTTTCAGCACCGTTTATTGAAAAGACTGTCTTTTCCTCCCCTTGAATTACACTACATATTTATGGAAAATCAACTTTGGGTCTATTTTTGCACCTCTATTCTGTTTGTATGATATATATCCTTACACCAGTACCACACTGTCTTGATTACTGTAGCTTTAAAAAGCATTTTATTGAAGTATAGTTGATTTACAATGTTATAAATATGTATTCTTGGGCTTCCCTGGTGGCGCAGTGGTTAAGAATCTGCCTGGCAATGCAGGGGACCTGGGTTCGAGCCCTGGTCCGGGAAGATCACACATGCGGCGAAGCCTGTATGCCACAACTACTGAGCCCTCGTGCTGCAGCTGCTGAAGCCTGCGCGCCTAGAGCCCGTGCTCTGCAGCAAGAGAAGCCACCACAATGAGAAGCCCACGCACCGCAACTAAGAGTAGCCCCCGCTCGCCACAACTAGAAAAAGCCCACGCACAGCAACGAAGACCCAACGCAACCAAAAATAAATAAATAAAATTTTTAAAAAAGTCATGCCAAAAACTGAAGAAAATGTTTGCAACACATATATTTAATGAAAAACTTGTCTCCAGAATATATGAAGAACTCAATAATTAATTAAAAGACAAAACACCACAACAAAAAATAGGCAAAAGCCTTGGACACTTAACAAAAGAAGATATATGAATAGCCAGTAGGCTCATGAAAAGGTGTTCAATATTTTTAAACATTATGAAAATTCAAATTGAAACCACAGTGAGGGCTTCCCTGGTGGCGCAGTGGTTGAGAGTTCGCCTGCCGATGCAGGGGACACGGGTTTGTGCCCCGGTCCGGGAGGATCCCACATGCCGCGGAGCGGCTAGGCCCATGAGCCAGGGCCGCTGAGCCTGCGCGTCCGGAGCCTGTGCTCTGCAACGGGGGAGGCCACAACAGTGAGAGGCCCACGTACCGGAAAAAACAAAAAAAAACCACAGTGAAATGCCACTACACACCTACTAGAATAGTTAAAATTTTAAAAGACTCTCAATATCAAGTGTTGGCAAGTACAAAGAATAACACCTGCCTGGTACTACACGGGAAATAGCCCAAACGTTCATCCATAATAGAATGGATAAATAAATTCTGACAAGTTACTACCATGAAATCTCACAGAGTAATGAGAATGAGCAAAGTACTACTTTCACAACAAAGTGGTTGCATCTCTCAAATGCAATGCTGAGTGAAAGAAGGTAGAAACCAGAGTCGCTGGAATGTATGATTCCAACGATATAAAGTTCATAAACTGGCAAAAGTAATCGATGGTGTTGGAACCAGGATAGTGGTTGCCTTTGGGGGGCAGAAGTGGTTGGAAGAGGGTTTAAGGGGGAAAGGTCTATGCCTTGACCCATTTTGGTTACATAGATTCACTCTGGAAATTCATTGAGCTTTGCACTAATGATCAGTGTGCCTTTCCATAAAATCCAAAGAGGATAGTTTTATAAATCAGAAAGTGGTAGCCTTTCTTCCTCCAATCCTGTTCCCCAGAGGTAGCCATGGATACAAATTGGGTAGTGTCTTTATCCAGTTATAAATATATTTACTGAGCTGTCTCCACTGTCCCTCACTTTGCATTTTTCACGTAACAGTGTATCTTGGAGGATGTGCCAAAGAGCTGCCTCCAGTCTTTTATCAGTTACGTTGTATTCCATTGGGGGCGATACCTACCAGACCCAGTATAAACAGTCACCTGTTGACTGTTTTCCACATTAGCCACTTTGAGCAGTGTAGCAGTGTCCATTTTGCACCTGTGTGAGTATTGCAAAGGGATGCATTCCTAGAAGTGGGGTTTCTGAGTTCAAGGATATGAGCATTTTAAATTTCCCTTTGAAAACCGCTCCGTGTATAGCAAAGCGTTTTAGGCGAGACTATAAGCAAATGTGGGAGATCTATTGATACCATTTTCCGCCTCAGCGCCTCTGGGATATTGTGAACTGCAAGATGATATCTGTGTTCCAGGCGAAGGTTGAATCTCAGAGCAGATGCTTCTTCCTCCAGGAAGCCCTCCCTGATTCCCAGGCAGGGTCAGATAATTCTTGGGCTTCCCCAGCTGCCTGAGCTCCCCACGTCTAGCCCTGACCACTCTGGATGATAGATGTGTCTCCCCACACACAGCCCGACTTGTCAGTTCCATAAGAGCAGGGCCAAAGCTGTTAAAGTCACCACAGTGTCCCCAGCACCACCCTGCACAAGGTTGGGCACAGAGGATGAACTTGGATGGATGGATGGATGGAATTTATAGGACTAGAGAGAGTGGAGACTCAGAGCGGACAGGACTCAGCTCCCAGGGGCTCAGAGAGGGGAGTAGAGACTTGAGGATTGGGAGGGGGCTTCCAGAAGGGGACAGGGTCTCAAGGAGAGAGATAGAGACTCAGAGAAGGGTGGCATCTCAGGGATAGGCATGGGAACTCAGAGAGGTGACTGGGGTTTAGAGAGAGGAGTTAAAGCTGGCAAGGACCATGGATGCAACGATAGGGGGTGCAAGTTGCAGAAAGCCTGGGAGCTGAGGCTCCAAGGCAGGGTGCGGGCTCGGTAAGTTCCCTCCTTTGTCCTCCTCCTTTTGCAGACAGCGAGACCCAGGCTTGTCTCCTGAAGCTTGACACCTGCTCAGATCTGAAGGGCTGGGGAGGGGCCCAGGGGCTTTGCTGGGTCAGCACTGGACTCCGTTGATCTCTCCCCTACACCTCAGGGGCCTCTTCCACACTGTTCATCAGAAAGGCATTGGGCTGAAAAGGAGGGTCCCCACCCTCTCTGGGCAGGGATGGAGGGGAGGGGGCAGGAAGCCCCAGGGCAGTGTGGATCCTGACCCCTTGTGCCTCTCCTTGCCCAGAATTTCCTGCCCAGGTGACTTTTTGGTCCTGGCTGCAATTTCACGTTTAGATGGAGTTGAATTATCCTGATCCCAGTTGACTCAAGCCCAGTTCGAGGAGAGGGCATGGCCACCTGGAGGCTCCCTGCCTCCCTTTCTCTCATCTGGACCGTGGCCATGGATAGTCGCCTCCCCATCTGGCTTCATCTTCCTCCCCAGTGATGGGGCTGCTCAGCCACTTCCTGGTTGTGTGACCAGGGTGACCGGCAGAGCCTTGGGGACCTCATCAGTGCACCAGGAAAAATAACACCATCCACCACCTCACAAGGGTTGACGGGGATAGGACCAGGCAGTGAGGCACAGGGTACAGTGAGTTAGGTGCATGCTTGTCCTGGCACACAGCGGGGCTGGCAGACAGTGGCCAAGAGCTCTTGGAGTCTATCTGATTGGGGTTCAGATTCCAGCCACTGCCTCTAACATACTGTCCTAACCTTCTGAGCCTACTTCCTGCCTGACAGAAACAGTCCCTTCTCCCAGGGCCAGGGGGATGGTGCCATGAGATGTTCTGCATTTAAGATACACTCAGGGAACCCCTTGCACAAAACAGGTACCCAATAAACAGTTGCCACCCTGCCCCAATCCCACAGCCAGAAATCACCTCCGTCTGAATCCAAACAGTTAGTGTTTTACAAGCGCTCTCTCTGGGTTAGGATCTGAGCCAAATGCCTCACACACAGCCTCCTCGCTGAGCGCTCCCCTCCCGCTCGCTTGGCAGCGGGGCTGTTGTCAGAGCCTGGGGTGAACAGGAGGGGGTGACTTTAGCTGCACTCCTGCCCCCATCCGGGCCTCTGTTTCCAAATCTGCAAGTTTGTTGAGGGAATCCTCGGGAGCATGGCACTTGACACGTGGTAGGTGCTAAATTAATGCAACTGTTAGGAGTCTTTCCCCCATTTTACAAAAATGGAAACTGAGGGAGTTCCCTGGTGGCCTAGTGGTTAGGATTCCAGGCTTTCACTGCCGTGGCCTTGGTTCAGTCCCTGGTTGGGGAACTGAGATCCTGCAAGCCATGCAGTGAGCCCAAAAAAGAAAAGAAAAAAAAGTGGAAACTGAGGCTCAGGATAAGGTCAGAGCTGCTCAGGGGACCAAGAAAATGTTTGTAATCTAGAAAAAAAGTGGAACACAATGTTCATAACCAAAAAGTAAAAAACGCCTAAATGTCCGTCAGCTGATACATGGATAAATAAAATGTGGTGCATCCAGACAGTGGAATGTTATCTGATAATAAAATGAAATGATATACTGACACATGCTACAACATTATGAACCTTGAAAATATTAATGCAAAGTGAAAGAAGACAGACCCAAAAGATCACTTATTTATTCACAATAGCCAAGATACAGAAACAACCCAAATGTCCAGCAGCAGATGAATGGATAAAGAAAATGTTGTATAGCCCATACAGTAGAATATTATTCAGCCTTTATTTACAAAGAAGGAAATCCTTCCATTTCTGACAATATGATTGAACCTGGAAGCCATTACGCGAAGTGAAATAAGCGTGTCACAAAAGAACAAATTCTGCATGATTCCACTCACGTGAGGTATTCAGAATACTCAGACTCTGGGGGTGGGGGAGGGATGGACTGGGAGTTTGGGGTTCGCAGATACAAACTATAAAACAGATAAACAGCAAGGTCCTCCCATATAGCACAGGGAACTCTAGTCAATATCCTGTGATCAACCATAATGAAAAAGAATATGAAAAAGAATGTCTATGTTGTGCTGTGCAGCAGAAATGAACACATTGTAAATCAACTATATACCTCAATAAAAAATAATAAAAAATTAAAATACTCAGATTCGTCAAAGTCGAGAACAGATGGGATGGGATGGGGAAGTTCAAAGATCTGCTGTACAACATTGTGCCAGTAGTTAACACTCCTGTATTGTGCACTTAGAAATGTGTTAAGAGGGTAGATCTCACGTTGTGCTCTTACACACACACACACACACACACACACACACACACACACACACACACACACACGACCACATATTCTGTGATCCCATTTATATGAAATGTCCAGAACAGGCAAATCTATGGAGAGAAAAAGTAGAGGCCAGTGGTCACCAGGGCCTGAGAGGGATAGAGGGGTTGGGTTGATGGTTAAGGGGTGCAGGGTTTCTTTGCGGGGAGTGCTGAAAATTTTCGGAAATTGACTGTAGGGGTGATCGCACTGAATTGTGCACTTTAAATGGATGAATTGTCTGCTGCGTAAATTATATTTCAATACAGCCATTTTTAAGTGGGGCACCAAAATCTGAAAAGAACCCGGCCAAACCAAGGTGAATACATCTTTAATTAAATACGTACAAAATGTTCATTCCTCAACTCCTCTCTTGTATATCAATGACATTGAAAGTGTCATTTTAGGACGTCAAGTGAGGTGCATATATCCTCTGGGCATCTCACTTTGTCTTGGGCAAAGAGAGGTTAAGCAGTTCCTCAGAGAGGGACGGGAACCACAGCCCAGAGAGGGTCAGCTTCCTATCCGGCATCACACAGCCCTGGGGCTCCAAGAGTCCCGAGTCCCCACCTTCAAACGTGAGTTCAAATGTGCGTGAGGTTCCAACCGCAGCTTCCACGCTGACCCCTGGCTGCCTCCTCCTTCCGACTTTGCAGGAAAAAAAAAAGCCATGCCAGGAAGCATCCATCACAGGCTGTCCAACTGGGCCGGAGGGGCAGGGGTCAGCAAGGAGGTGACCTCAAGGTCTCCGTGGGGACCAGGATCCGGCAGGGCTGGGGGTGAGAAGCTGGAATTTTTCCCACCCTGACATTTTCCTGCGTCAACCCAGGAGGGCGCCCTGGATGCCGCCAGCCCTGCCCCCAACCTCCTTCCTCTCTTGATACAGTTTCCCGGCTAAGGATGAGGGGGACGGGGCGGGCGGGGGTGGGGGGGCTTGCCAAGGTGGAACCACTAGGCCCAGGAAAGAAGGCACTTTGGGGTTGACAAAATGAGGGACGCTGGCTCAGAGAGGCCAAGGGCCTGCTGTGGAGTCACGCAGCCTCGGGGACTTGGTGTAAACAGGGCGGCCCGGCTGCTCCTGCATTGCAGGGCCTGCCTCAGCCGCCACTGCCCTGCCCAAGAGTTGGACCCTAGCCCGGCCTTGGGCGTGTGAGAAGCCCTTGGCCCTGGTCCCTGCCCCGGGTCCTTCCTCCCCCCCACACACTGGGGACTCAGCCCTTCCTTGTGTTAAATAGAAACCTCTTTATTCTAAGTATCGTACGTTCCTTAATACATTGGATTGAGGCCAGACCTTGAGGTGAGGGGAAAGGGGGGGCCTGGGATATTTCTGTAGAGCCTTCCAAAACACCACCCACCACTCACTGGGCTGGGGAGGTGGTGCTGGGAACGGGCTTCATGGCCTCGGGAAAGTCCTTGCTCCTTCTGGCCGCTTTCTCTTCTGTACAGGGAGTTTGGGGGTAGGTGAGGAGACCTCTAATGATCTTTGCAGCCCAGGGGTCTGTGGCCCCAGACAGGGAGTCAGGAGGATGGTCTGTCAGCAGCAGAGACGGGGGGCACTGAGGTGGAGCCGGGAGAGTCTCAGTGTTGGGCCCGGGGCCGTGATGGAGACGGAGATGGAGGCCGAGGCCAGGGCAGGCAGGCCAGCCGGGAGAGGGAGAGATGGCCCAGGAAGAGAGGGAGGCTGAGGCAGAAAGGCGGCCGGGGCACAGGGATGTCTGCAAAGAAGGCACGGTCCCGGGGGGGCGACAAGGTTCCCCCCTCAGAGAGTTCCAAGTCCCGGGCCACCGCCAGGATCTCATGGCGGGCGACTGTGTGGTGCAGGCCACGGATGTCCAGGAGGGCTGCCACGTGCTTCCGCCTGGGGGTAGAGGAGGGGACAGGTGCACAGGGTCCTCCAGATACACTCCCAGCCCACCTGTGGGCCCCACCTGGCCGTCTGTTCCAGAACCTGCCTTAGCTCTGGAGCCCCTTCGATCCCTCTGAATTCCTCCTCCATACCAGTCCCCCTGAGATCCCACCCTCCCACCAGCACCCCTAGATTCCCCCCGCTTCATACCAGCTCCCCTCCAGAGCTTCCCTTCCAAACACTTCCAAATCCTCCTACTCACAGTGGATTCCAGAACTGTCACCTCCCAACCCAGCACAAGGATATTCCTTTTTGCCCCATCTCAGCTCCTGATTAAAACAACGTTCTATCTTCACCCCCAGCTTGGCTCAGACAGCTCCTGAATTTCCATCCTGGTACCCTTGCACCTGTTTAAGCTCTGGACTCTATAGCAACCCTTAACCTCATTTTCACTTTCATCTCAAACAGCCCCACAGCATCACTCAAATCCAGCCCGGAAGTGCTCACCCACAGCCCTATCCTAACCCTCACCTCACCCCAACGCCAGGTCTGGAGTCTTCACCACTGCTGTCCCAGGACCCTCATCCAAATTCGGCCTTGGAACACTCACTTCACCTCCAACCCATTTCTGGAATTGTTCTCAACTAAAATTCTCCTCCAGAACTTAAAATTCACCTTGGGGACCCTCACTCCAACCAGAAACTTTGTGCTCAAAACTGGCTCTGTTCCACAACCCTCGCCCCTAAATCCAACACAATGGAACCTTCCCTTCACCCCAATCTCAGCTCCAGATCCCAGACCCAAAACTCAACTCCAGAACCACCATCATATTTCAACTCAAGATCCTGCACCCAACATTCATTTCCAGAACTTTCATTTCAAACAGAGTTCTGGGGTCTTCACCACCCCCTTCAACCCAGCTCAGTCTCTTCACCCTCCTGCATCCCCAAGTTTGGAATCCCCACAGCTCCAAAACACTCATCCAAAATGGGGCTCAAGAACATTCCAGCTCAACAGAGATGCAAAACACAGCCCCCAAACTCAGCTTTGGAACCCCTCCTCCCAGCCCAGCTTGAGACCTTTCAAACTCAGCTGCATATCCAAGTTCAGATTCAAGTTCAGAAACCCCAACCCGGAATGCCAGGACCCTGGCCCCCATGCGACTCCAGGGCTCTGTGCTTTCCCAAGGACATAAGCCCCACACCTCAGAAGCAGAACCGCCCATCCTGAATCAGTTCCAGAATCCTCACCCTCAGCCCCACGTCCTCAACTTCAACCCAGCTAATGCCTTACTCCTGGGTCCTGGGGGATTGTCTCTCTGCGTACAGAATGTCTGCCCGACTAGCATCGCAGGACTGCCGCCACCTTATGCAAGTGGCAGTGTTGTATGGTGGTCAGGTGTACCAGCTTCAGAGCCTGCTGCCTGGGCTCAAGTCCCAACTTCGCTGCCCGCTAGCTGTGACATTGGGGTCAGCTACTTAATTTCTGCCTGCCTCGGATGGTGCTAAGCACTCAGAACAGTGCTGCCTTTGACGTGCAAAGATTTTCTCAAATAGCTTATATTCTAAAATAACTCTTACATGCTGCAGCCTTGCAGCCAAAAAATAAAAAATAAAATAAAATGCTCAAATACTGCCTACAAAAAATAAATAAATAAATATAAATAAATAACTTACAGAGTGGGTATGTAAGATGCTTTCTTAGGTCTGACATAAGAACTCAATAAGCAAGAATTGGTATTGTTACTGTCACCACGGATGATGATTAATCAGCCCCCAATAATCCTATGAAAAGAGTATTATTGTCCCCATGGATCAGAAGAGGAAACTGGGGCTCAGAGAGGATCACAGAGAAAGGAAATGGTCCATCAGGATCTGAACGGCGCCTGCCACTGTCCCAGTGCGTGTGCGCCCGTGTGCCCGTGCGTGTCCCCGTGTCCCCCGCGGCTCCCCAGCTGGGCCGGCCCTTCCTGCCGCCGGGCGGCCCCGCGCCCCCCTGCCCTGGGCTTCCTGTGACTGCTTGTTTGTTTGCGAGCCCTGGTGGCGGCGGCGGCGGCAGCGACGGCAGCGGCGGCAAGAGAAGGAGGGAAATCGTATTAATAATGCCCTGGTTCCAGCAGGAAACGGCCGTCAGACACGCTCGCCGCCTCCCTCCCTCGCCCAAGGGGCAGGAAACGCAGGGACGGATGCCAAGGCTCGCCGGGAGACCTCGGCCTGGCCGCAGCGCGGGCAAAAAGGAACCAAGCCGGCGTGGGGGCGGGGATCTCACCTGATGTCTGGGTAGTCCCGCACCAGCATCCCCACCTCCATCTGGATGCTGGGCGTGTCTTCCAGATGCAGAACTTCGGCCAAACGGGGCACCACGGCGTCCAGCCACGAGGCCTGGGATTCCTGCATGGGAAGACCCCGGGCTCACACTCAACACCCACCCCCTCGAAACCACAGCCTCCCAAGGCCTCGCCTCGCCTGGCAGTTTTCTCGTCCGTAAAACCGGGCAGAGGGCAGACTGCAGTCAGAGGTTATCTGGAACCTTTGGAAATTTGAAGAAAAATCCATAATATAACCTACTCCCAGTTTTGCAGATAATTTGGGGCTCGGGGACACCCCTCAAAACCTATTCTAAATTTGCAAAATGTTACCATCGGGGGAAACTGCATAAGGTATGCCAGCGATCTCTCTGCATTCTTTCTTATAACTGCATGTGACTCTACAATTATCTCCCCCCCAATTTTTTTTTTTTTTTTTTTTTTTTTGCGGTATGTGGGCCTCTCACTGTTGTGGCCTCTCCCATTGTGGAACACAGGCTCTGGACACGCAGGGCTCACAGGCCCAGCCGCTCCGCGGCATGTGGGATCTTCCCGGACCAGGGCATGAACCCATGTCCCCTGCATCAGCAGGCGGACTCCCAACCACTGCGCCACCAGGGAAGCCCTCCCCCAAAATTAAAAAGAAAATTCCAAGGACTCTAGGTTAGAAACTCCTGGAATAGCGGCTGAGTGAGACCCTTCCCGTCCAGCTCATTACAACTGGGTACAAATAAGATTTGCTGATTTTTAAATGCTTGGATTTGGAAACGCTAAGGTTCTGAGTTTCTCTTGCATTTAGCGACTATCTGTGCTCATAATAATGGCTAATGTTGAGGTCCTAAGCCCTTTTAATGGGACTTATCTAATCCCCACAACAAGGCATAGGGACCATTTTTCTCTTCATTTGTGCCCAGAGCGCTCTCTCTTTCAGTTAGAAAGGCAGTTTTTACCCTCAGAGGGCGAAGAGCAGAGTGTTACTATTGGCTGCAAACCGGGTGAGGGTCTTATTCTAAGCCCCCGCCCCTGGCTATCGAGTCTGGGGATTCCCGGAAGCCAAAGTTTTCCGTAGTTTCGGAGCCCCCCGCCCCCGGGCCGCACTGACCAGCCGTCGGAACAGCCTCTGCAGCTGCGCCGCGTCCTCCCGGAGCCTGCCGGCCACGCGGCTGCGGGTCCGCGCGGAGCCGCAGCGCAGGCGCCCGCGGAACAGGGGCCGCACGTACTCGACCAGCGCCCGCCGGTGCAGCTCGGCCACCAGCTCCTGAGGACCCGGGAAGACGCAAGGGGGTGTGAGCCGCCGGTGACACCCCCCTCCCCGCTTCCCACCCGCCCGCTCCCGCTCCGGACACCCAACGGGAACCCCTGCCCACCCCCAGCCGCCGGCGGCCCTCCCGGCTCCCAGTGGGTGACCCCTGTCCTGCTCCCCCTAATCAGCTCGCGGACCCTCCCCCACCGGCCCCCAGAGGGTGCCCCATCCCAGCCCTCTCCGCTTTCTCCGGAGCTCCGCCGCCGGTGACCCCCCCCTCCCCGCTTCCCACCCGCCCGCTCCCGCTCCGGACACCCAACGGGAACCCCTGCCCACCCCCAGCCGCCGGCGGCCCTCCCGGCTCCCAGTGGGTGACCCCTGTCCTGCTCCCCCTAATCAGCTCGCGGACCCTCCCCCACCGGCCCCCAGAGGGTGCCCCATCCCAGCCCTCTCCGCTTTCTCCGGAGCTCCACCATCCAGAGGCCCCAACCCCGCCAGCACACCGCGCTACACCCCGGTATCCGCGGGCATCCTCCGCGCAGACCACAGGTAGAGCGCCACCTATCTCGCCCTGAGAGAGCTTCTCCCCACCTAGAAGGGCTCTCTCCCCTCTGAGCGCTCTAGCTCTGCTCTCCCACCCTCCCCCCACCGGCCCCGCGTCCCACCCTGCGTCCCTCCCCGCGTCCCTCCCCCGCACAAGCAGATGCACCTGGTAAGGCTCATCTTGCATCCTGCGCAGTGCCAGGGCCTTAGCGCCCAGCGTGCCCACGATGCCATCCAGGGCCTCCGAGCTGCTCAGCCACTTCCTGCGCATCAGCTTGCTGAAGTGCGGCTGGGTGGGACAGAGTGGGCAGAGGGTCACAGTTCGCCTCCCTTCCGCCCTCTTTCTTCATAGATCAATCCAACATTTGTTCCCAAAACGCTGTTCCGAGCTGAACCAGGGCTGCGCAGTGCTGGGGACACAGCAGTGCGGAGGCAGTCCAGCCCTGACCTCCTGGGGCTCTCAGTCCAGCCCTGCCCTCCTGGAGCTCTCCTCCAGAAGGGGAGACAGACCCGTTCCCCAGACAGTGACCATTCAGAGTGTCCACGGCTGGAAAAAGGGAGCCCAGGGGGTTAGGAAGCCCAGCCTGAGTCAGCATAGAGAGTCAAGGAGGGCTTCCTGGAGGAGGGGGCACCAGAGCTGAGGCCAGGAAGATGGTCACTGTTAGCCAAGTGAGCGGTGGGAGAGGGAGTGGCTCAATCCGAGGGGAAAGCCAGTGTGAAGAAGGTTCAGGTTTCAGATGGGCTTGCAGGTCAGACGACCGGAAAGAAGGTCAGTGTGGCTGGCAAGACCATCTGTATAATTCACGGGCCCAATGCAAAAATGAAAATGGGAGACCCTTTGTTCAAAAAGTATTAAGAACTTCAAGACAGAGAGAGCAGAACTTTAAACCAAGCTAGGACCCTTCTAATCAGGGGGATGTGGGGGGAGCCTGTATGACTGCCCAGTGAAGAGATGGGGCTGGTCAGGTGAACGGAGCAGATCACACAGGCCTCCTGGGCTTGGGAGGAGCCCCAGATTTCTCTTGAGGGCACTGGGGATCCATGGCAGGTTCTAAGCAGAGGAGAGAGAGGGTCAGCTTTGTGCTTCACCGTGATGGCTGGGAGGGGGCAAGACTGAGGCAGAAATGGGGGGTCTGGAAGGAGGGGAAGGGGTGAGAAGGGATGAGGAGGGGGAAAGGAGAATGCAGGTGGTAGATTCATAGGATGTAGTAAGTGGCCACCGGTGGGGGGAGGGGAGGGAGGCATCTGGATTCTGGAGGTGGGATGGGCAGTGGGTCTGTCCCTCAGGTGGAGGCTGGGAGCATGAGGTGCCCGGACACCTCTGGGGTTGGTGTCCATGGGGGTCTGAAGCAGGTTCCTATCCCACTCAGCCCAGCACCCCCTTCCTGCTTTCTCATCCCATAGTAGCCCAGTTTTCTGAACCTCCAAAAATGAGGCCTGTGGGCTTTTGTTGGAAAGCAGGTGTGAATCAAATGAGCTGACGCTCTCGGTACAGCACTCAGCTCAGGACGTGTTGCTGTTGCTATAAACTCTGTACATTTATGAAGTTCCCTAATGGCCAATACACGAGGGCCAGGACCCAAGCTAAGTACTTTATGGCCACAAGCCCATTGCTTCCTCACAGCCATCTGAGAAGCCTGGAATTCCTGGGCCCATTTTCCAGATGAGCAAACATAGACCCCCAAGAGGAAAGCCATTTGCCTAAGTCCCCCTACCTGGAAGCCATACAGCCAGGCCTGGAACAAAGACTGTACCCCCTTCCTCCCAACACTCACTTTCATTCCCATGTTTGTCCATTCAGTCATTCAACAAACACTCTCTGAACCCTGCCTGTGGCCCAGCCCTGGGTGGATCACTGGGGATACATTAGAGAACGCTTGGGGACACAACACAAAAGGAGATAAACAAAACTCCAAGCGTTTGATAATTATAAGCACTTGGGGGCCTCTGAATTCTGATCTGATATTTGACGATATTAAGGAATGATTGTTCCATTTGTTAGGTAGGAAAATGGCATTGTGGTTACATTTGTTTAAAAAGGCTGGGTTCCTTATCTTTCGGAGATACAGGCTAAAGTGTTGATGGATGATGATAGGATGCCAAAGATGTGCTTGAAAAGAATCCAGTGGGCAGGAGAGGTGGGGGGAGAGGTGGAGTTGATACTTGCTGGAGCTGGTCCACAAGAGGTCATTCTGTCATTCTGCCTACTTTTGTGTATGTTTGAAATTTTCCATAATAGAAAAGTTATTTTAGAAACATTCCAACAAATCCTTGCCCTTGAGAAGCTGACATTCCAATGGGAGGAGACAGATTGGGAAAAAAAAAAAAAAGCAAAGGATATAGCAAGGCAGGTGGTGATAAGTGCTTTGGAGACAAATAGAGTGGTGGTGGGGGGGTGGCATGTGGGAATCTCAGGGGCTTCTATTTTAAATAGGGCAGTCAGGGGAGGTCCTTCTAAGAAGGTGACATTTGAGTCAAAACTTGAAAGAGGTGAGAGAGGGAGCTTTGTGGCTATTGAGGGAAGAGTAGTCCAGGCAGAGGGAACAGGTGCAGAGGTACTGAGGTTGGAATGTGTCTGACACGTTAAGGAGAAGCGAGGGGCAAGGAGGAAAGTGGGAGGGGATGAGGTCAGAGAGGGAAAGGGCAGACCATGTGGGCCTCAGGGGCCACAGGGAGGACTTTGGCTTTTGCCCTAAGTGAGCTGGGAGCCATGGAGGGTTCTAAGCAGAGGTGGGACACAACCCTACGTACAATGTGGATTGAGCACGAATTACAACCAGGGACATGCACACCTCTCAGTTCCGTTCCCGGGTACTCCCACCAGCTCCTCACCCCGCTCTCACCCACCTCTGAACCTAGTCCCCTCTGGGCATGTGCAGGACGGGGATGAGTGAATGAGGCCCTAGGGTCTAGGAGAGGCTGGGCAGGGATTTGGAGAACCTCAGTGAGGAGGGGTTCCACCCAGTCACCTAGGCCCCTTCGTGCTGATTGCTCTCTATCCTCCCCCTGACCATATCCTCCCACCTCTTCCTTCCTGCGCCCCCCCCGTCCCCCTAAACGGCCCAGACATGGCCATCACCCCCCCACCCCCTCTGCTTCCCAAACACTGAGTCATGGGCTGAAAGGAACTGCAGGATGGGGTGGGGGCACTCCCCTGTCCTGGCCCCAGCCCCACCCAGCCCACTGCCTCTCTCACCTGCAGCTCCTGGAACAGCAGGTCGGTCAGGATGCGGTGGCAGAGTCGGGTCACTCGGTCCAGAGCGCTGGCTGCAGCTTCCCGGGCCGGCTCACTCTCAGGGGGTCCCACCCGGGCCAGGCGCTCCGCCAGAGCCCTGTGGGGATCAGTGGAACCAAAAGTCAAGGAGCCTCAACATCTCAGCCCAACTGCCTGGACCTGTCTCCCATGAGACGGACCCTATTTTGTGGGGCACAGGGGCGACAGGTCAGATGGGGAGCTGGGGGAAGTCAGGGGCTCTGGGGGGGCCTGGGGGCTGAGAAATATCAGGGGATGTCTGGAGGCTTGGGGGGCTCTGTGGAATGGCTGGGAGTCTGGGGGATGGAGTGGGGAGGAAGCGGTCTGTTTCTCTCGCTGCTTTCTGGGTGAGAGTGGGGATGCTTCCATCCTAAAAGTCTGTGCTTCTAAAGGACTGTAATTCTAAAATTCGACCCTTCTCATTTTCTGTCATTGTAACAGTTGATGACCCTCTCCATCACTGAAAGGAGAATAACTTGGTTTGGAGGGCAACCGGGCACTTTCTGCCCACATCCCAGCAGATCCCCTTCTGAGAATGTATCCCTGGTCCCCACACTTGTGGGAGTTGACAGATGTGCCAGGTTTTTCTCTACAAAAGAGTGGAGGCAACTGTCCATCCACTGGGGACAGATGAAATGAATGACGGCACATCCAAGCGGTGGAAGACAGTTCAGCTATAAAAGATATAAAAGAAGCTGGTGGGAACTCTTCAGGCGCTAGCAGAAAGATCTCCAAGGTGTTGAGTGGAAAAGGACAGAGTGTGTTCAATATTCTACCATTTGTACTTTTTTTAAAGGAAAAGGAATAATATGTATGCACATAGTAATAGATTTACTTGTATATTATGAAATAGGCATATGCATGGCTATCTATGCATATGCATGTAGTGTGTCTATGCATATATACACTTATTTACACATATTTGTGAGGCATTAGCAATAACTGGAGGGAAGGAGTTGGGGAGGGAGGCTTTTCACTGTGTGCCTTATTGTATCTTGAATGCATTCCTAATTTTAAAAATTCAATTAAAAATAAGTTAATAAAAAGGTAAAGTAATATAACTGAATCGCTTTGCTGTACAGCAGAAATCAACACAGCATGTTAAATCAACTATACGAGGAAAGTATTATAAGAAAAAAATGTTTAAAAAAATGTAAAAATGTGTAAAAAAATGTAATCCCTAGAGTCTGGCTTCTAGGTTCCTGTAATTCTAACACTCCCAGGTTCCCAGTAATTATAGATTACTCTATAATTCTAGTGCTCTGTGATGCTACGGTTCTTTCTAGGACTCCCAGATTTTATGCTTCTAAGGTCCCCTGGATATGCCTCTCGGGGCTAGCTCTGCGATCCCCACCCAGGATCCAGGCACCCCAGTTCAGCTTGTCACCCAGGACTGGCCTTCTCGCCCACACACTGTGGGTGCTCTCACCTCAGGGGGGGCCCACAATTGACCAGGGAGATGGTCCTGCTGATATAGGTGTCGGGTAGCAGCTCCCGGACTCCTGGGTTCTCGTGGAATCGTTCCACGCGCTGCTGGAAGCTGGCGGGAGGAGAAAGGGAGGATGGTAGACCGATGGAGCACCGCTGGATAAGGGTCCCCGGCTCTGGCACTCAGCCCAGCAAAGCCCGCGATCCCCACAGAGGCGCCCCTGCCCATCCTGACTTGATTCACTTTCAGCTCTCCTCTCTCTGCTGGCTCCCGGGTCCAGATGCCCCACCGCCACCCCAGCCCTGCGCCCTTCCCCCCAGCCCTCCATACCTCTGCAGGAATTCTGCCAGCCCCCCCAAGCAGCAGTGAGCCATTCGCTCCCCAAACTCCTGGCTGATGTGGGGCGCTCGCTCTGTGTGCTCTTCCAGCAGCTGCGTGGTCCAGGGGGATGAGAAGTGATGAGGAAGAGAGGTCCCACTTTCCCACTGGTCACCATCCAGCTGATTGTCCTTTCCTCTTCCCCGCCCCCTACCTCACACACATCCTGTGCCAGGCTGCTGGACCGGTCCTCCGCACCTGCCCAGTGCCCCGCGTCCTCCTGCAGCACTTGAAGCAGGGCTGCCCGTGTCTGAGCCTGGAGTGGGGAAGTGGGGGCAGAGGCAGGAGTCAGAGTCCCTGGGAGCCTCTCCCTCCCTTT
>NW_006786304.1:1759866-1762789 GCF_000442215.2 Lipotes vexillifer | reverse complement strand
CGCCCCGCAGCTCTGGATTCTACCTGTGAGCTCCTAATGTAATGCTGGGGAGAGCGCCTGGACCAGAAAACTTCCCCAGCCCCTTCCATTCCTAAGTCTACAATTTGGCACTTGATATTGAGTCTGTGGTTTTAAGCCTCCTCCATCTAATAGCCAGAGGGTTTAAGGGCTTATTGTCTCATTATCTGATGATTCTAAGACTCTGCTGTCAGGTCTGCAAGACAATTCTTTCACGATTTCCAAATTCTGTGATTCAAGAATTCCAAGTGTCTAGGAGTCTAAGGTTTACACATCTCTTGATTCTCTGGTCCTATGTTGTCTTCAATTCAGTGAGTCTGAGAATGTAGACTTGTTTGGTCCTGAGATTGAAAGCTCTCAAATTGCAAAGATACTGATTTCTGTGGCTGGGGCAGGACTGGCTTTTAGACCAGAAACACTCCTGTGGCTGGGATGGCTGTTTACAGCTTGGGCCATTCTGCTCAGCAGTGCCTGTGCCAGGCCAGTTATTAACCGTGTTTGCTATCAGCCCCGCTTATATGCAGAGATGCTTTGATGCCCTCCTTCTGTGAGTCTTTGAGTCTGCGAGCTGAGGTTCTGTGACTGACTCTCTCTTGCTGTAAGATTTGAAGTGTCTGAATGTATTGAACCTTTACTGAGTATCTCCACAACTGGCCGAGTGCTTTGGATACACTGAACATAAGACAGAAGTGATCAGTATGGGCTTACATTTCTACGTCTTTTGGACGGAACTCGGAAGTCCACAAAGGGCAAGGGGAGATGGAGATAGGGAAAGGGGGCGGAGAGAGGCCCCCAAGCTCGGTGTGACCCCTCCTCCCTCTGCAGAGCGCCTCCGGCTCCCTAATCAGCAAAGCCAAGTTCCAGGTACCTTAACGTCTGTGACACATTCATCCTCCAAGCCACGAAGGGTGCCAGGGGACAGAAGGGGCTCCAGCTCCCCATTTTCCAGGGCGACCATGTCCACCAGACCTAGGACCTCTCTGGGGGTGGGGGTAAGAAACGGGGGGGGGGGCTGTGAGAGGTGGGGCGCGGCCCCGGCCCACAAGGCCCAGGCCCGCTCTGGGGGGGGGGGTAAGAACCGGGGGGGGGGTCTGTGAGAGGTGGGGCTGGGGAGCTGAACCCCTCCCCACCTCCATCCCTTCACAGCCTGTGTGTTTGTGACCTGGGCCTCTCCCTTCCTCTCTCGGGGCCAGCTTCGCTCATCCCTCAGAGGAAGTCTCTGGAATTGTTGCTCCCCTGGCTCCAGTTCCCTGAGTCAGCTCCCTGATGGATGGTGTCCGGGCAAGACTCCTAGGGGTCAAGTCCAGGCTCTGTGACCTGGCACACAAGGTCTCACCCGCCAGAGCTTCACCAGACAGAAGCTCCCTTCCACCTCCGCCGCTAGTCCCTATGTCGTCACCTAGCCTTGGAGGCCTCGCCACTCCAGCCCTCACTCCCAGCCTCTACCCTCTTGCATGCCCCGGCCTGTGCCGTGCCACTGCTCTCCCCACACCTCCCCACCACCCCTGCACACACCAGGCCTTTGCTCATGGCATCCTCTCAGCCAGAAGCCCCATCTCCCTGCAAATCAGACTTAACTCATGTCTCACCATTCCAGGCTCTCTATTCCGCCTCCATCTCTCATGGATGGCATGTGAGTGTCATGAACATATATTCCCAAATGGGATCTCGACAGGTCAGTGTTGGTAACTGTTGCCTTCCCATTCTTCTGGTGACAGCATCTTGATTTCGAAGAGGGACCACCCACTCCCTCACCCTCCAATATGTGGTTTGGGTGTGGCTAACTCCCTTTTCCCTGGAGCCTGTAGGGACCCAGTCATAGCTGATCACCGTACTCCATCCCCCAGTCACAAGAACGGAAATGTTTTAAGATCCAAAGCCTCGATGGTTATAGGATTCTAGGACTGGGAGGGTCAATGGTACTTAGGTTCTAGATGCTAAGATTATAGAGTCCAAGGGACCAAAAGTACTACCATCCTAAAACTGGAAGGACCAACAAGTGTCAGAGTTCTAGGATCCAAAGGGGGGGATGAAGCTAAGATTTAGGATTCGAAGGCTCGTTGGCACTAACGTTCTAGGGTTGAAATTGTCATCAGTTCTAAAGTTCTAAGATTGGAAGAGTCATCGGCGCTTGTGCCCTAGGGTCTAAGGCGAAAGCAGTGTAAGGGTTCTAGAATTCCAAGGGTCAACAGTGCCAAGATTTTAGGATGAGAAGGGTCATTGGTGTTAAGTTTCTAGGACTGGAAGGGTGGGCAGTGCTAAGATTCTAAGACCGGAAGGATGGCGAGTGGTTACTAAGGTTCTAGGATCAGAAGGATCCCTGTTGCTGAGGTTCTAGCGCGGGAAGCGTGGAGAGCGCTAAGATTCTCAGGTTGTAAATGTCACCAGTGCTGAGCCTGGAAGGGTCAACGATATTAAGGCTCTAGGAATGAAGGCCCAGGAGGGTCCTTAGGTTCTGAAGGGGCCGGGGCTGGAGGGAGTGGGGGGAAGCGAGGCTTCTACGCGACCTTGGGGCAGCCGATCCCTAGGCCCCCGCTCACCTGGGGTACACCTGGTTGTGCCAGTGCAGCAGCGCGTAGCGGTCGGCCAGCGGCAGCCTCCGGCGGGCGGCGGCCCCGATCCAGTCGGCCAGCGCGCCATGGTAGCCGCGCAGGTAGACGCCAAAGGCGCCCAGGCCGGCGGGGTAGGAGGGCGCCAGGCGGCCCCGCACCACGCCCATATCCTCCAGCAGCCGCCGCCGCAGCGCCTGCAGCTGCTCGGCCAGGCCCCCGGGCGCCCCTGGCGCCGCCGCCTCCAGGCGCTCCCGGGCCGCACGCGCCACCGCCTCCGCCCAGCGGGCGCGCAGCTTGCGGGCCGCCTCGGGTCCCCGGCGCCCGTCCGCCGCCTCCTCCTGCACCAGCACCTG
>NW_006786304.1:1759488-1759845 GCF_000442215.2 Lipotes vexillifer | reverse complement strand
CGCCCCGCGGCCCCCGCCCCGGCGCCTGCGCCCGGCCCGGGGCCCGCCAGCGTCTCGCGCACCAGCGCCCACAGCTCGCGCTGCAGGGCCTCGTACAGCAGAGCCACGTCCCGGGCCCGGCGGCCGCCGCCTGCACCCTCGGCCTTGGGCGGCCCGGGCGCGCCGCCCCCCGACGACGCCAGCTCTTCGGCCTCCAGCTCCAAGATGTGCTCGTCGGCCCGCGCGAGCTCGCGCTGCTGGATCAAGCTCAGGATCTCCAGCACTGTGGGCGCAAAGCGGGAGATCAGGGGCTGGGAAACCGGGCGGAGGGGGGGAAGAAGGGAAACGGGTAGGAGGCGAGGGGAAGAGAGTCGGGGG
>NW_006786304.1:1748886-1759396 GCF_000442215.2 Lipotes vexillifer | reverse complement strand
GGTGGGAGCAAGGGGGAGAGCCAGCACAAGGGGGAGGGGACAGGAGGCGGCCAGGGAAGGGAAGAGGGGGGTTGACGATGGGCGAAGGCGTCTGGATGTAAGAAGGAGGTCAAAAGATGAAAGGGGGTCTGGTTCGGAAGGGGGTAAGATGAGAGGAGGAGTCAGAGGAGGTGGGGTTAAGGGAATGAGGAAGGAGGAAAGGCTTAGGGCTTGGGGTTAGGGGTCAGGGCTAGGAAGAGAGTATCAGGGGGTAGGTGAGGCTGTGGGGAGGAGTGAGGGGAGTTGAGGGCATATAGGATAGAAAAAGGGCATCAGGGTAAAAAAAAGGCATCAGAGGAAGTGAGGCGGCCAAGGGAGGACAGTCGGAGCCAGGTAAGGGGGAGACGGATGGAGAGAGCCAGTGGACTGGGGGGCACGGTGGGGGCATGGAGGTGGGAAGAGGGTATGAAGACCAGAGATGGGCCTTTTGGGGGTGGGGACAACTATAGGGGTGACCTGGCTCTCCAATGATTTCACACTCCCCCAGGAGAGGGGAGTCATGGGCTCGGGAGGCCTCTGAGTGAAGGCAGAGGGTCCCAGTGGCCCAGGGTTACCCCCAACACCTCCAGCCCCCTCCACTTCCTCCCTGGTAGAGAAACTATTTCCTGGCCAGTGCTATTTCTGCCCATCCGTTTCCAGAAGGTGGGGGCTTGAGTCACTCCCTTCTCACCTCCCTGTGGTGCCCTCCCAGTCCCTAGGGAGCAGGGGCTGAAATAGCTTCTAGCGCAGGATGTGCAGGGCATCAGGCATCAGGTTGAAGGAAGGGCTCTCCAGTGATGGGGCAGCGAGGGCTGTCCGTGGGGGGAGGGCAGGAGTGGGGATGGGGGTGGGGGGATAGAGGCAGGGTGGGGGACAGGGTTGGAGGAGGGCGGGGACTGGGCAGGGCTGGGGCTGGAGAAGCGGATGGGGATGAAGGTGGAGGCTGGGATGAGGGAGTTTAGGGTTAGGGTGAGGTTGGGGCTGAAGTCGGAAGGGGGAGATGGGAAAGGAATTGAGAATGTTGTCTGGAGTTTGGGCTCGGCATGGGCTTGGAGATGAGTTTAGGTGAAAGTTGAGGATGGAAAGAAGGTAGAGCTGGAGGCGAGTCTGAAGAAGTTTGGACGTGAGTTGGGGTTGGGAGGAATGTGGACAGTTGAAGTTGGTGGTTGGAAATGGGGGCGTTAGGATTGAGACTCGGTACGGGTGTGGAGATGGGGTTAAGAGGTTGAGTTTGAGGTTAAGGTTGAAAATGGGGGCTGGGAGTGCGACTAGGACTGAATGAGGAAGGTGGGGAGGTGAATGGGGTTGAGGGGGGCGCTGAGGGTTGCAGGGTGGGGGTGGGACTGAAGAGGGGAAAGGGTTGGAGCTGCACACAGGGACGGGATTGAGGACGGGATGAGGGCAGAGGGATGAGCTATGGCGTGGGACTGGATCACTTGGCGGTTGTCATGGTGTTGGGCATAGCAATGAGGTTAAAGATGGCATTTGGGGCCTCCCTGGTGGCGCGGTGGTTGAGAGTCCGCCTGCCGATGCGGGGGACGCGGGTTCGTGCCCCGGTCCGGGAAGATCCCACATGCCGCGGAGCGGCTGGGCCCGTGAGCCATGGCCGCTGAGCCTGCGCGTCCGGAGCCTGTGCCCCGCAACGGGAGAGGCCACAACAGTGAGAGGCCCGCGTACCGCAAAAAAAAAAAAAAAAAAAAGATGGCATTTGGCGAAAGGGATGGATTGGGAATAAGCATGCGGATGTGCCTCAGGTGCCGATGGCTGATGGGGTTGGAATAAGTATGGCTGGAAATCAAAAAGGCATTGAGGAAGACATTGGGGTTTGGGGTAGTATTGGGGTTGAGGATACAACAGGGGTGGTGTTATGAGTGGAACTGTGTTTGTCCCCCCCCCCAAGAAGAAGAGATATGTGAAGTCCTAACCCCCAGTACCTCAGAATGGGATCTTATTTGGAAATAGGTAACTTACAGAGGTAAGCAAGTTAAAATGAGCTCATAGGGTGGGCCCTGATCCATTATGACTGGTGTCCTTATAAGAAGGGAAACTTGGACACCAAGATAGACATGCACAGAGGAGATGATGATGTGAAGACAGAGAGAAGGCCATGTGTGGACGGAAGGTGGGAGGGATGCAGTTACAAGGCAAGGGACGCCAAAGATTGCCAGCAAAGCACCAGAAGCTGGAAGAGGCAGCTTTGAAAGGAGACGGGATTGAGGTTGAATTTGGGGATAGTAACGGAGAGAGTGTTGAAACTGGGGACAGGGAGGGGATTGGAGGAGATGAGACCGAAGTTGGTCATTTGGTTGTTGTTGGACAAGGGGACGAGGTTGAAGGCAGACGGAGAGAGGGACAGATTGGGCTGGGGGTGGAGACGGGGCTGAAGCTGGAGCTTGGTGATGGAGATTAGGACCGCATCGGGGATGGGCTGGGCATATCCGTGGAGGCGGGCAGATGGAAGCTGGAGATGTGAATGGAGATGGAGTCACGGGTGGAGACGCTGTGATATTCCCAGGTCTGGGCCAGGACTCCCGACTCACCTGACAGTGGCTCCTTTATCTTTGGGGGCTCTGGGACCTTGGGCGGGGGCTCGGGAGCCGCCTCGCCTGCAGGCACCACCCTCTCAGCCAGTGACGCCCGCCGGGGCTTGGGCCCACGCCCCAGTCTCAGGAAGGCCAGTCTGCGGGCAGCCTCCCCAGCCGCCTCCTCGTCGCCCTGGGCTCGGGTCCCCTGAAGCCTGGCCAGGAGGCCAAAATCTGCTGAGCTCCTACGGATCCCCGGTGTCAGCACACGGCCCAGGAAAGAGCGAGGCTGCCCGTCCCCAGGGCTGCCCGCCCACCGGCCAGGGGTTCTGCCCAGCCGGAAGGGGGCCAGGCCTGCCAGCTTCTCCAGGGTGGCACGGCGGCGACATGATGTTCCGTTGGGCAGGGTCTCCAGTTCCCCAGCCTCCTCTTCCTCCAGCCCTGAAGCTTCCTCAAAGGGGTTCCGAGAGGACCTCAGGGGCAGTGTCCCCGCCCGGGACATCTTAGAGTCTGCCACCCCTAGACTCTTCAGGATGGGCATTTTGACAGGCAGGGACCTGGGGAAAAAATAATGGACCATCGGTGGTGTTGATGATGATGCCTTTGTGTACCCAGCACTTTGGGGCATGTGTGCCAAGCACTGGTCTGAGCACTTACTTACCCCTTGAGTCTGCACAATCTCATGAAGAGAGTAACGTCACTATGCCCATTTTGCAGATGAGGAAACTGAGGCTCAGAAGAGCACAAGTGTTTGCCTAAGGTCCCACAGTGATTCGGGTTTCAAACCCAGGCCTGTCAGATTCCAGACCCAGGGTTCTCTCCCCTGAGCATCGGCGTCCAGACCCTTCCCCTACCTTACTCCTGCCCAGGGGTGTTCATCATCTTAGTGCACCCTTCTATCCCATGAGGAAACAGGCTCAGAGAGGGGAAGGGTCTTTCCCACGGTGGCACAGCCAGCGAAGGGCAGAGACTGCATGGGGACCCAGGCCCCACTCCACCGTCTACCCAGGTGTCCTGTTCACGCAGTTGGGCACCTGCTTCGTCTCGCCTGTCTAGTCAGTACCCCTGTCTCCTCTACCGTACCCCATTCATTCCTCCAACAAACATTTTACTGGGAAATATCCAGAATAGACAAATCCATAGAGACAGAAAGAAGATTAGTTGTTTCCAGTCACTGGGAGAGGGGGACTGGGCTGTGACCACTTAACTGGTACAGCGTTTCCTTTTAGAGGGATGAAGACGTTCTGGAATTAGTGGCGATGGTTGACAACATTGTGAATGTACTAGATGCCACTGAATTGTACACTTTAAAACGGTTAGTATGGTAAATTTTATGTTATGTAGATTTTACCACACACATCCCCGTACACACATTCCCCCCTCACCCCCCGCCCACACACACACAAACTGATTAGGTATTTACATGGGCCCAGCCCTGAGCAGGCCCTGAGGACACAGCAGCAGCCAAGGCAGACCCAGTCCCTGCCCTCATGGAGCTCGAAGCTTCCGAGTCCTGCCCATTCCTTCTCTTAAATCCGTCTCCTACCTCTTCACGGCCCCTGCCCCAGTCCAAGCCCCCTCCTGCTTCCCTGCTGCAGCCTCCTCCCTGATCTCCAGCCTCTAGTTCTCCAGTCTACCTTGGAGGACCTTGTTAAGGCTCAGACCTGCCCCTCCCCCTTCTCTTAACCCTCCATGGCTCCCCAGTGCCCTCGAGATGAAGTTCAGGCCCCCCTGCTTGCCAGCTGTACACCTCATCAGCACTACCCCACCTTTTCCTCCCCCTTACCTCAGGCTCCTCTGGGTTCCAGCACCTGTTTATACGTGGAGCCCTGTTCTCCACGTTCCATTCACACTTCAGGACCCAGCGCCAGTGTTGCCTCCCCAGATGCCCAGGCTGAGTCAGGTGCACCCCCCTTGAAACTCCCACTCCGGGTCATCACTGTCTGGGAATGGGTCTGTGCCCCCCACTGGGCTGTGAGCCCCAAGAGGGCAGGGGCGGGGCTGTCTGTGTCCCCAGCTCCCAGGGCAGGCACTCTGGGAATGAGTGGGTGCTAAACAGGAAACGAAGGAGACAAGGACTTCATTCCTTGTGGGAGAGGAGGAATGATAAGTCAAAACGGAGAGCTCAGTAAGGAGCAGGCCGCGCAGGGCCTTGAAAACCGTTAAGGAAGGGCTTGGACTTTCTCCCGAGGGCGCTGGGAGCCACAGAAGGGCGCTTTTGAAAATGATGAAAGATTCCAAATGTTCAGAAAAGTATAGAAAATAAAGTTAATAAACACCCCTGTGCTTACGATCCTAGTAGCTGCATCTAATGCAAGCATTTGCTCTTCTGGGTTCTTTTTTTTTTTTTTTTTTTCTTTTAAGCATCAAGCATTGCAGGAATTCCCTGGCAGTCCAGTAGTCAGGACTCTGCACTTTCACTGCCAAGGGTGCTGGTTCAATCCCTGGTCTGGGAACTAAGAGTCAAGCATTGCAAATGCACTGAAGCCCCCCAAGCCCCTCCCTGATCCCACCCACTCTAGCCCTCTCCCAAGGAAAGCCGTCCAAGCGGACTTTGACCCTGTGCCTGCCTACCCAGACTGGTATCCAGAAATAATGTATTGTTTTACGTGGTTTCGAACTCTCCATAAATACTGTCATACTACATGTATCCCCTGCATCTTGCTTTTTTTTTTTTTTTCTTCTTTTAACACTGTATCTTGGAGACCTTTCCAAATCAATATATATTGAACTGCTTTATTCTTGCGGAGCACAGGCTCCGGATGCGCAGGCTCAGCAGCCATGGCTCACGGGTCCAGCCGTTCCGGGGCACGTGGGATGCTCCCGGACCGGGGCACGAACCCGCGTCCCCTGCATCGGCAGGCGGACTCTCAACCACTGCGCCACCAGGGAAGCCCCTGCATCTTGCTTTTTTCCCCTCACATTTTACATGTGAGGTTTTCCATGCCTGTCTCTGTGGCACTAATCAAGTGCTGCACACTATTCCACCGTATGACTGTGACCTATCCGTGTTAAGGGTGTTCGCACATCCTCCTATGGCTGGACATGTAGGTTGTTTTGAACCGGTACAGGTTCTGAGCAGGTTAGGGACAGGGTCAAGATGGGGCAGTGGGTGTAGGAGTGCACGGGGGGGCCTGGGAGGAAGGCTGATGCTGCAGGGGCCCTGAGTTGGCTGAGCCACGTGCAAGAGCGTCTCCTTTCCTGGTGGGGATGCCCCTTCTTTCCTCCCTGACCTCACCCTCTACACCTTAGCCATTGTTTCTCAAGCCTCCTGTTTCTAGAAACACTGTCCCAGCCTCTCTCCAGTCTCCATGGTCCCCAATCCCCCAGGGAGGCAGTCACCATGGCAACCCTTGCCTGGAACCCCCATGGCTGTGGGCAATCGATACCAGCCCCCCTCCCCATACACACACTATTCACACACTGATTTCTCTGTCTTTCATCCTCCAAACTGGCCTCCACATGCCTAATCCCCAGAATGGCTCCATCATCCCCCCCAAAAAAAGTCCACCTCCCCCTCAAAACAAGGGCCTCCAATTTCCCTCCAGTTGAAGTCAACATAACCCGAACTGGATTTTTTTTCACCCATGCTAGATTTGACATTCCCACGCTGGCTCCCATATCCACCCCTCAACTGGATCCCCGTCAAACCATTTCCAACATCCTCAGACCTGGCTGCAACATTTTCCCAAAACTGGCCCCGACGTCTTTCCCCTTCCTGGCTCCAACACCCACCTCTGCAAACTGACATCCTGCCCCCTCCAGCCCCCTCGTCTGCCTCCCAGTGCCCGGCCCCTGACTCACTTCCGAGGCATCCCTCAAGCCCCCAGCCTCCCAGCTGCTGCAGGATGTCTTGGCCACCAGAGCTTCCCTCTCTGGGCTCCTCCTTCTCTTCCTCACTGCCAGCCTTTCCCCAAAGTCCCAAACCCTCTGCCAGCCAGCCGACCTGTTTGCAGAAGTAATCACCTCCAGGCCTGTGTCTGTATCGGGGAACTGCCCTTACAAATTGTGTCCAGTACAACCGCAATGCAGACCTTGCCCCCAAACTATTCTGTCACCAGCCCAGCCTGTTTCAGGCTCATCCACATCTTCATTCCCAACCTCATCCCACCTGCATCCCAACCCTTGTTCCGGCTCCATCTCCAAGACCCCACCTCATCCCTCTCTGGCCTCAGCCTTCCCACCTGAACTCAGAGCTTCCGACCCAATGACATCTTGTCTCTCCTCTCCCTTGGCGGTTCCAAGCTCTCCGTGACTCCCTGGCAACCTAGATCGTCAGGGTCCCCAAAGTCTTCCCTGCACCCTCCCCTGCTCCCCCATCTCCTCCCGCCACCCTCTTGCTGGTTGGCACCCTCCCGAGGTCAGGCCCTAGAGTTTCTCTTTGCCCCCAGCCTCTCCTGGCTTCAGGGCACACGTTCTCCCAAATTCTGGTCCAGCCCCCAATTCAGAGCGCCCCAGGGGCGTGTGAATCCTGCCCCCTCCTCCCACAGACTCACCTCCTTGTCAGTGTCCCTCTGTCCGTCCTGCTGTCCTGTCCTGAGACTGCTTCAGCCAGGACTGCTGAGCGCTTGGATCTGAGGAGGGGGGGAGGTTAGAGGAGGTCAATTTCCTGTCAGGAAACCCCTCCCTCTCTGGGGCCAGGGGCGGGAAGGACTTGTTATCTGTCTGCCCTGTTCGGCCAGGCTGTGGCAGTCAGGTTCCCACCCTCAGCCCCCACCCCCAGGCCGGAACTGGCACCACCACCACCACCACCACCCCCTCCCCCCGCCTGCTCTTCACACCTCCCAAGGTGACAACACCATCCTGGGTACCCCCGGAGACACCCCATGCTGGATGTGAGCCCGAAGCTCTCTCTTGGGGTAAAGACATGAAGGAAGGTTCTGCTGGGCCCAAGGGCTGGGATTGGAGCCCTAAGGGGGTGACCCTGGGCTTGACTTTGGAATTGTGGTTCTCTCTGCCTAAAAGCCCCCGTCGCCAGGTCTCCATATGCCCCCCCCTCCTCATTATCATCCAGGTCTCAGCTCCAGAGTCCTTTCCTCAAAGGAGACATACCCTGACCAGCAAAAATACTTGTGCCAGCCCTGTACTCTCTCTCCCCAGGGGACATTGCTCTGACTTGCGAGTTCCTTTATAGCACCTCCTACAATCTGAAATGATCAAATTCCTCTGTCTCCCTGGTAGATTTTCTAACTGTCCCAATCGAATAGAAATTCAAAGCAGATTTTGCTTTGTTCATCTGCTATCCCTAGATGCGTGCCTGGCACGTAGTAGGTGCTCAGTAAAGATCTGTGAACTGATTGCACCAATGGGGATAGATCAGAGCTAAGGATTAGAAGTTGAGGATAGAGATAGCAGGTCTGTTGGGACTGGGAATGGGTTCGGGGTTGGATGGGGTGAGATGCAGGATTAGGCTAGGTTTTAGGTTTAGGTGGCCCTTTGGGGGCTCAGGCATAGCATCCCAGGTGTTTGGCCTGAGAGAATGATCACTTGCCTCAGCAAAACTGGGGTTGGGATGAGGTAGGGTTGACATTGGGGTCAGGGGTTGGGCTCAGGGATCACTGCTTTCCCCCAGCCCCAGCGAGGGCTCTGTAGACATTAGGTTGGGATAAGTGGATCAGGGGTTAAGATTCCAAGGTCTGAAGGCTTCAGTTCAAGGATTGGATTTGCCAGACAATGGGCTCTGGGAAAGGGGCTGGTTTGCTGGCCTAGAGGGGAGGGGGAGAAACAGTTTATGTCCTCCCCAAATCAGTGTGGACCTGTGGTAATCGGAAGGCAGCCCGAGCTGGAACCAAAGTGGCCTGTTATGGGCCGTGGCCACTGTTGGATCTCTCCCTCTTTTTTTAACTTAATTTTTTAATTGAGGTAGAATTCACCCTGTTAAAGTGTGTAAGTCAGTGGTTTTTAGTACATTCACAAGGTTGTGACAACCATCACCAGTATCTAATTCCAGAACATTGTCACCAAAAAGAAATCCTTGTAACCCATTAGCAGTCCTTGGCAAACCTGAATCTACTTTCTGTCACTAAGGATTTCCCTATTGTGGATTTTTCATATAAACGGAATCATACAATAAGTGGTCTTTTGTATGCTTCTTTTGTTAAGCATAATTTTTTAAGGCTCATCCATGTCATAGCCTCCCCTCTTTAAGCCTCAGTCTCCCTATCTGGGAAATAGGGTGGGGATGATACTGGGAACTGGGGAGCCAGTGTGCATCCCGCAATGTGGCGGGCAAACGTGTATAGGAAGGTGATCTTCTGCCCCCGTGTGGTGTGTCGGAGAGCTGCAGCTCTCAGCGCTAGAGCTGGGATGGGATTGGGCTGATTCAGCCCCCTATCCCCAAGACCCCACCCCTCATCCCGCAGAACCCTTGAGATCCCGGAGCTTCTAGAATAATATCCTGAACTCCTCCCTCTCTGCCTTCCATCCTCCCTGAGACTCCTCAGGCTCCATTTGCTGAATAATAATATCACCCATTTAAGAAATTCGAATCCGTTCCCACGTGAAGCACTTTACTTACGTCGTCTCATTAATTTGTTGCAGACAGACTTCGCTGCTATTACCATCCAGGGATAGGGGACCGTAGTGGTTAAGAGCCCAAGTTCTGGAGTTTGGCAAAACTTGTGTTCAAATCTCAGCCCTGCTGCTCACCAGCTGTGTGACCTTCAGCATGCTGTTTTTCCTCTGTAAGTGGGGGTGATGAGGATGGTCCAATCTCATGGTGTGGCAGAAAGGATAAAGTGCTCAGAGCCTGGACAGAGGAAGCCTCTTGAGTCGATGTAGCTGATAGTATCAACCAGTGATATACTGGTAAATGTGTAACAACCAGCTCTCTGGGGAATGAGGGTGGAAAGCCTTGCTTTGTAGCACTTGCCAATTTCCATGGTGTAAATATTCCACCATGGCTAATTTCAAGCTACCAGGGTGACATCACTGAAAGCGTTTCGGGAGGAACAGATGTGCAGTCACCCCTTACATAGCAGTTTCACTATGTGAATACAATAGATGTAAATAACCTCAGGATCACACATAGGAGTAAAATGTAAAATAATGAGGACGTGATGAGTATTTATTATCTTTGTTTTAAATATAATTTATTTAATTGTATGTTAGCATAATTTAATTTTTAATAATGGCTGTTTAAAAACCAGTTCCAAAATCTCTGAGACTTCAAAAATCAGCTTGCTTGAGCTGGCTCCAGCACACTGCTGTTATTGTCACACCCATTTTTTAGAAAGGGAAACTGAGGCTCAGGAAGATGTTCAAACAGACAGGGGCAGGGCATAGGTCCCATGCAAGGGCTGTGTGATTCCCAGGCCAGGACAGTGCCCCTCTTTCTTTCATCCCACCCTGATCTAGAGGGAATGCATGGTTCCCAGGGCACTGTGTGATGTCAGCAACGCCCTTGACCTCTCTGGTCTCAGTTTGCCCATCAGGAGAATACCTGCACTGAGTTCCTTTGCACCTACTTCAGCCCCGCTACGAAAGCAACATGCACATCCTCCCCCTCACTTTATAGACTGTGAAACTGAGGCCCAGAAAGAGCAAGTGCTGGCCCTGAGTCACACAGCTGGACAGAGTGAGATCTGGGACCCCGGCTGGGGTGCAGAAGAGAGGAGACTGCAACCTACAACCTTGGGGTCTGGAGTTTTCTGGGAGGTGGGAGGCAGCATTGCTAGAGAGGTAGGTCACCCTTCCTCAGTGTCTCCGCCCATACACCATTCCCCCAGCATCCTTAGCCCTCAGTCCCCAGAGCTTCCTGGACTGGGGAGAGTGGGGCTGGGAGGGAGAATGTGGACAGCGCTGCCTGCGTGGTTCTTGCCTCTGAGGGCTTCTCTGTCAGTCCTGTCTCCACTCTCTTCACGGGTCTCTGCATCTCTGTCTCTCCCTCTGTCTCCGTGCGTGGGTCTGTCAGTCCCTGTCGCTCTCTGTGTCTCTGTTTCTCTCACTCTGTCTCTTGTATGTGTCTCTCT
>NW_006786304.1:1748366-1748876 GCF_000442215.2 Lipotes vexillifer | reverse complement strand
CGTTTCTCCCTCTTTCTGCCTTTCTCTGTCTTTTGGTCTCTCCGTCCTTTGGCTGTCTTTTCAACTCTTTGTGTCTCTGTGTTTCTCCCCACCTCTGTCTATCTCTGTGTCTCTTTGTCTCTCTCTTTTTGAGCTTCTCTATCTCTGCGTCTCTCAGTATCTTTCTCTGCGTCGCTGGAGCTGTGCCTTGGCGTTTCTCTCTCTTCTCTTCCGGTGAGTCTCTACTCTCTGGTGAGAACACGCTCCCCCTCAACGCGCCCAGACCTGCCTCTGCCCTCAGAGCCCCCGGCCGGCCCCAGCCTGCGCCTTTAAGTGCCGGCGGCAGGGGGCGGGGTCTTGGCGGCCCCGCCCTGCCCGCCCCTCCCCCTGACGTCCCTTCCTCCCTGGCCCCTCCACAGCCACCCTCCGCCGCCGCCCGGGCCGGCTCCGCGCCCCCTCCCTGGCCCCCGCCCGCCCGCCTGCCCGCCGCCCCCATGGCGCCCCCGGCCCCCGCTGTGCGGGGCCACTAGG
>NW_006786304.1:1721062-1748274 GCF_000442215.2 Lipotes vexillifer | reverse complement strand
CTCGCGGCCCCAGGCCGGGGGGGGGGGGAGGGGAAGAGAGGGGACCCCGGGACCCCCGCCCCCCCCACACCGACCCGGCCGCCCAGTCCCCCGAGACCCGGAGAAAATGTCTTCGCGGACGGCTCTGGCCCCGGGCAACGATCGGAACTCGGACACGGTGAGTGGGGCCCGGCCCCTTGGGGAGCCCCGGCTGGGTCCGGCCGCCGGACCCCTCGCCCTGCTGTGTCCCTCGCCGCGCGAGCCCCTACCCTCATTTCCCCGGCCCGGCCTGGCTCGCCACCCACCGACCCCCGCCCGGACTTCCAGGCCTCTCGACCCTCCCCCACTCCTCAGCCCAGCCCGACCCCTGGGGGCGCCCCTCTCGCGGGACCCCTGTCTTGTCCCTCTGCAGACCGCTTCCGCTCGGGTCTCTTCCCTCCAGGAAGCCCCCTCCCCTGCCTTGCAGGAGCCCCTCCCTTCTCCAGCGGGTTCTTAAGCCCCTTCCCCTCCAGGCCTCCCGCATCCGACAACTGGCCCCCTCCCGGATTTGCCAGGCTCTTGACCCTAAGGCCCAGCCCCGGCCCTCTCCCAGGAAGGCCTGGCCCAGCCCTGCCTCTGGCCTTCCCCGTCTGGATCTGGGTGCCGGGCTCCCCAGGATCCCCCGTCCTCTCATTCCCAGCTTTCTGGCCCTCCGGGATCCTCCCGGCTCCTGTGGGCACCCCCTCACAGGAAGCCGGTTCCACCTTTCCTGGGCCGAGGGTCCTTTCTACCTCGTTCAAGGTCTCACCACTTCCAGGCCTGGTCCCCATCTTCCAAGCAGCCCTGTCCCTGGATTCCCAGCATCTCCAGTACCCACAGATCCCTCCAGACCCTCTCTGGTCTCTTCCTCTCCCAGGAAGCCTTGGCCTCCAACTTCCAGGCCCCCAGCTCAGTCTCGGATTTCTAGGCCCTGAACCAGTCTGACTCCAGGCCTCATCCTCCCTGTATCAACTTCTCCACTTCAGGCAAGCCCCCTCCCCAAGCCCCCAACCCCTTGACCCCGCTCCTAGACCAGGCCCCCCCTCACAGGATGCTACCTCATCCCTTAGCTCTCCAGGGCCCCCCCCCTTCCTCGCCAGGGGTCTGGCCTCCCAGGGAAACCCCCTCCTCAGCTTCAGAGTCCTTCCTCAGCTCACAAGGCCTGGCCCCAGATCCTCCTTCCAGAAAACTCCTGGGTTTGAGGCCTCTGGTCTTGCCCTGGCTCTAAGCCCTCTTCTCTTGGGATCTGTCCGCTGGGAGCTTTCTCCCCAAGTTCCTAGGCCTCTTGACCCCCACAAGGCTCAGCCTTTATTCCTTGGATCTGCCCCTTGCCCGGGAAGCCCCTTCCTCAGGATTTCAGGCCCCTGGACTTCTCTCTGGTTCCGAGTGTTCCTAGAAACCCCTTTCTTAGGAGTTTCCTCAAGACCCAGGCCCCTGGCTCAGGTATCCTTGTCTCCTGACTTCCATTGTCCCATGGCTTGGACCCTTCCCACTATTCCCAGACCCCCCTGTCCCTACACCACAGCCAGGAACAATCCCAGGGAGACCCCCCCTCCCCATTTCCCTGATTTCTGGTTACTCTCACTGCTTCAAAAGACCCTCCCACCAGCCAATGCCAGACTCCTTCCCAGCTGGAGTCTTCGTCCCTTTCCAGGCCTTCTGCCAGGTCCCTGCCAATCCTCAGCCACCCTCACCCCAGATCCCCACCAGAGATTTGTCTCTGTCCCTTCATCTTGTAGGACCCTGCCTCATAGAGATCCCCCATCACCACCACCACTGCCATCACGACCCGTCATGCTGTAGGCCAGACTCTGATTTGGAGTCTTTGATGAGAAACCCACCTCTCCCCCACCCCACCCCAGTCACTCCAGAAAGTGACAAGGAGCCCACAGGCCTGGGTTCCTGTGCTGCTTCTGCCAGCCACTTTGCACTGTGACCTCAGGCAACTGGCTCTCGCCTTCTGAGCCTGTTTCCTGCCCTGCAAAATGGGGTGATGGCTTGAGTCCCTCAGAGGGTTAGTCGAGATGGTAGGGGCAAAGCCTGACACATAGGATGCACTCCACACATGTTCGCTGCTATTGTGACTGTGAATATGAGTCAGACGGTCATGGATCCTCAACCCAGGGCTGTCATTGGTTGTTATGGGAGCTTGCAGACCCACTCCCTGCTCGGAGCCTCAGTTTCTTCACCTCTAAATGGGGTTGATGGTAGCACCTCCCTGTTAGGGATGTTATAAGGAGCCAAAGAGATAATGTGAGCGAGACGCACAGGGCCAGGCCTATTGTAGCTGCTATTATTATTATTACTGTTGTTGTTATGACTTCGATTTTTCAGAGAAGCGTTAAGTTCAAATCTAGTTTCTGTCCGTCCCTACCTGTGTGACCTCAGGCAGGTTACCTCACCTCTCTGAGCCTCAGTTTCCTCATCCGTAAAACAGGGCTTGTACGAGCACTTCCTCCACCTCTTATTGTTCAGATTTGTGCATCATGGGGACTTCGGGAAGGCTAATTCTCCCCTCTCCTCCCAGCTCCAGTCTGTAAGACCTGCTTGTCAGTCCTGGCAGAGGGTCACCTCTCTCCGTCTGGAATCTGAGGTCATAGCCCCCTCCTCTGCCACCTGGTTACCATGATGACAGCCATGTGGGGTCATGCTCCCCCACCCCAAGTTCCAGGCCCCCCACCACCCAGCCTCTCTGGAGGTTCCCTAGCAACAGACCCGGTGTTGGGGCACCAGCCGGCGGGAGGGAGCCAGGCCAGCTGGTGGTGCCGGCCAATTTTAGCTCCCGCCCCCGGCCCCTGAGGGCCTTGTCACCCACTGCCCCAGCTGCCCCTTGCAGGGGTCCCTCAGCCACGCTGCCTTCAGTGGGGTGCCAGCCCAGCCCCAGTTGGCTCCCTTTGTACCACCTGCTGGGGATTCTTCTCCAAGCCCTTATCTGGGTGAGAATCAGAGGTCTTATCTGCTAGGATCTCCAACTCCCTTCCTGCCCTCCCCGGGAAGGAGGCCTGGGGTTGAGAGCAGCCTGGTGGGGGATGTGGGAAAGAGCTGGGGGCTCAGGAGTCAGCAGACCCGGGTTCGAATCCTAGGCACTCTGCTCCACCTGCCCTGTGACCTTGGACAAGGTACTTAACCCTGCCCTCAGCCTTAGGTTCCCCATGTGGAGAGTGCGGATCATAGTTGCACCCACCTTGGAAGTCAGGTAAGGCGCAATAGGCAGCAGGCATGTGGTTAGGGCTCCAGCAGTGGCGGCTGTCTTTCTGCCCCTTGTGGTGAGCATTACCTTTCTGCTTCTTATGAATGAACCGTGTGACCTTGACAAGGCACCGTCTCGCTGCAAGCCTCGGTTTCACCTCTGGAATATGGGGATACAGGTGCCGCCCTCATTGGGCTATTGTAGGAATTAAATGCAGGTGAGGTGCTTTAATGCCCAGGATTTGGCCAATAGTAAAGCCTACTTAATAAAAATGACAGGAGTGTGAGACAGTGTGGCACGGCAGCGGTGAAGATGTCAACTCTGGGGTAAACTGGGTTCAGGTCCCATCTCTGAGCCTCAGGTTTCCTACCTATAAAATGGGAATGATGGTGCCTTAATGGCCAGTGCTCATTAAATGGTGAGCCTCATCACTGTTAAGTGGCCCAGCAGATCCCTGCAAGGAGCAGCCCGGGTCCTCCTCTTCGTTGCCTACCTGGCCTTCTGTCTTCCTCAGCTCCCTGTGTCCTGTGTCCCACCCTCAGCCTTGGGAAGGGTGCAGGGACAGCCCAGGGTCTGAGCAGAGCTGTCTTGGCCGGGGCCTCTGTCACCTACACCTTGGGCCCCAGCGCTAAAAGGGAGGCACAGTCCCTGGGGCTCACAATCAGGACAGGAGAGCCAGGAGCAGGCAGGTGACCTGCGGGGGAGAGAGGCCCAGGAGGGACAGGATGGCAGGAACACAACGTCGGGGACAGATCGTGGTGTATGTAGCGTGGGAGTAAGTGGGTGAGGGCGCGATGGAGCAGCCGCGTTTCACAGGGCGGTGCCGCCCCACGCCCACCCCAGCGAGGAAGCAACAGCTTCCCACAGAAGGAAGGTTAACAATGTAACAATGTGGGGCTACAGTGTCAGGGCGAAATGAAAGACGGTTGGTTACAGTGTTTGGAGTAGAATTTGGGGCAATAAGGATCAGAAGAAAGCATCGCAGGCAGTAAACTGGAAGTCAGGTGTTGAAATATGGGCTTGCCATAGAATTGGGGGGCTGGATGGGGGCAGTGATGGATAAAATGGAATGTTGGGAGCAGTGAGGGTTGGGGTAGAGGGTTGAGTCCAGACTCAGTTGGCGTTGATTGGGGTTGAGGGCTGCAGCGTTAGAATACAATCTCTTGGAGCTGATGGAGGTTCTAGTAATTAGAAAAGGAAGTTGGGAGAGTGGGTAGACTGATTGCAGGGAGGGGTGAAGAAGAGACCTAGTATCTGGGGTCCCAGGTGCTGCAGAGCTGGGGGAGCCCTAGCATCTTTGTTCTTGGAGGTGTCTTTTCGCAGAGAAAGATGGGGGACCCAAAGCCTTCTCTCTGGCGTGGGTTTGAAAAGCGCCACGAGGGGACCAGTGGCCATGGCTGGAGTTAACCTCCCCAACACACAGGTGGATTGGGTGGGCGCTGCCCACCTCTCATGCTCCGTCTCCCCCGCCCAGCATGGCACCCTGGGCATTGGCCGCTCCTCGGACAAGGGACCGTCCTGGTCCAGCCGCTCCCTGGGTGCCCGCTGCCGGAACTCCATCGCCTCCTGTCCCGAAGAGCAGCCCCATGTAGGCAACTACCGCCTGCTGAGGACCATTGGGAAGGGCAACTTTGCCAAAGTCAAGCTGGCCCGGCACATCCTTACCGGCCGGGAGGTGAGTGAGGGGAGAGGACGGGGCTCAGGGCAGAATCCTGCAGCCCTGGCACTTGGTGGGAGGTAGGGAGAGGTCGGGCTTGGCCCTCACTTTGCTGTGTGACCACATGTAAATCTCTCACTCTCACAATAGGACATCTCACATTTTCCCAGAACAACTCAAATAGGAAAAGGGAGCCAATTTCAGGCATCCCTGAAATTGTTGGGCTGTCTCAGATCACAGGCAAGCCATATGTAGTGTTTCTAAGAAGTCATATGGTTTTTGTATCTAAATCTAGGCCACCTCCCTGTTTTAATGGTGGACTTTGGTCCCACCAAATCTTCCAGTGATCTTGATTGAGAACACAAGAGGTTTATTCATGTCTGCACAGTCTCCCTCTCCCCACTTCGCCTTCCAGGATGGGTATATGTACTGAGTATGGCAACATTATTGCAGAAAGGGAGAGGACGCATCTAACTCACACTTAATGGGAAAAAAGAGGACGGTGGGTGGGTTTATGACCCCTCTGCACCTCTTTCAATTTTAGAGAAAGTAACTGGAGCAGTTCATCCTGCCCTCACGCTGTCTATGCCATACATACAAAAGTCACCAGGCCCCAGTGGTTTTATGGGCAAATTGTACCAAACATTTCATTTTTATGCTAATATCTCCAGAGAAAGAGGTTCCACTGCCAGACAAATTTTAAGTGCTCTTTGGTGACAACAAAACCAGATAAGGCATAAAACTGTGGGCCCGTCTTACATGAGAATATAGGTACAAAAATCTTAAACAAAATATTAGCAAAAAGAATCTGACAGATCAATTAAAGAAAGCTGTGTGGTGACAAAGCTGGGTTTATCCGAGGAACGCACAGTTCTTCTCAAATTGACAATTTATTCGTGTACTTTGCCGCATTCACAGATTCAAGGGCAGAAACCATATGATCATCTCAATACTGGCATAAAAAGTGCTTGACAAGATTAAAAACCCATTTGTGAAAGTATGAAGAAAGCTAAGGGACCCTCTTCCCCCACAAAGAGCACATTGTTCCTCTCATGTGGTCTTGAACATGATTCCAGGGTTTTCTAAAGGAACAGAGCCTCCTGAGGGAAGAGTTCTGTAATCCAGTGGATCTGGGGTGATTGGGGGAGTGACCCCAAAACCCTTTGGGAAGACTAAAGACCTAAGCTGGATTACGGCTCTTGAAGTGCTGTACCCCAGTGTGAAATTCAAAATAAAACCTTAACTAAACTTCAGGGTAAGTACAAAGAGGGTTCAGTAACGTTCTGATTTTTCCCCCGTGATGACTACCTCAAAGCTCTTTCAAAGCTTTCTATAGATTTTAAGTGTTTTAAGAGGTTGACTGTCAGGCTGCATAAGTTCAAATCCCAGCCCACAAACTTACCAGCCAAGTAACCTTGGCCAAGTGACTGAACAGCTCTGTGTCTTGGTTTCCCCATTTGTAAAATGAGGATAATCTCATAGGGTTGTTGTGAGGATTAAGAGAGTTCTCATTTGTAAAGCACATAGACCAGAGCCTGGCCCATGTGACTGCTCAGTAGATGTGAGGTCTGGTTATTATTTCTTGTTCCACAGTTTGTGCCTTCAAAACAAAGATGCTGATGGGTGAATGGTCTGAGATGCCCTCCCAGAGGGGCCCCCTCAAGGTCTCAGTCACCCTCACACTCACACAGGCCCTTGGAGCCCCCCCACCCAGGCCCCATGGTGGTATAGGGGATATATTTCCCTGCAGAAGTAAGGGTAGCACTGGACATGGTAAGAACAGCATGTGCAAAGGTCATGAGGCTCAGAGCCCACATCCACTAAGAATGGCCCAGGTTGACAGCTGTCTCTGAAAAGGGACAAAGGAAGGATATCCTAGGGTGATCTGGGTTGGGGGAACCTTTCCCAGCTCGAGGGCCTGTGGTACCTAGACCTTTCCCCCCTTTCTTCCGTCTCTAGGTCGCCATCAAGATCATTGATAAAACCCAGCTGAACCCCAGCAGCCTGCAGAAGGTGAGGCTCAGGGAGAGGGAGCAGGGCAGGGGCAAGGTTGGGAAGAGGGTCCTCGAAACGGCCCACCCTCATCGTTCTCTTTCTTCCTTTCTTCCAGCTGTTCCGAGAAGTCCGTATCATGAAGGGCCTAAACCACCCCAACATCGGTGAGGAGGGCAAGGGAGTGGGCTCGGTGGATACCAACCAGGGCACTTGGGAAAAGAGAGTCGGGGGAGGAGAGAACTGGCGGTTATAGTCATTAGAAAGACCTGTTTTTTCGTAGCAGTATCCCTGTTCCCTGGCTGTGTGACCTTGGGTGAGTCACTCAACCTTTCTGAGCCTCAGTTTCCTCCTCTGGAGCGGGGGCGGGGGGGGGGCGGTTGATAAGAGGGCTTACTTCAACGTCATTGCGAGGATTGGGTAAGGTCATGCATGCAAAGCGCATAGTTCGGAGCTAAGCTGTGGGAGCTGGTCTGATTATTGTCATCAGCATCATCCATTGTCATTGTCATTATTAGGCAGAGTGGAGAGAGTGGGGTCTTTACAAAAGAAGCAGGATTTAGCCTGGCCTGAATGTGGCCGTAGCATTTATTCATCCATTTGTTTATATATACTCAGTGAATACTTATTGAGTGGGCTGCTTATGTGCCAGACCCTGGGGCACAGCAGTAAAGAAAACAGGTACAAACCCCTGGCCTCATAGAGCTGACATTCTCGTGAGGAAGTGGAGAAGGTGGTAAAGTGGGGCCAGGGAGTTTGGAAAATCTTGCCATCAGTAGGGAGCCATCGAGTGTTCTTGAGTAAGGGGTGTTATGGTCAGCACATGCACAGTTACCAAGTGCTGGTGGAGGGTGAGGGGTCTCTTCTCTTGTAACTCCCCGCCTCCATCCCCGGGCCATTGCAGTGAAGCTCTTTGAGGTGATCGAGACAGAGAAGACGCTGTACCTGGTGATGGAATATGCAAGTGCTGGTGAGGCTCCTCCCCTCCCCGCCCTGCTCTCTGCGCCCCCCCCATGCCCCGCCCTGACCCCGCTCGGCCTCTGCCCTGCAGGAGAAGTGTTTGACTACCTCGTGTCACACGGCCGCATGAAGGAGAAGGAAGCTCGAGCCAAGTTCCGACAGGTTGGGGTCACAGCTGCGGGTGGGGCTGGGAGGGGAGCCCCAGTCCCTGGGGACGAGGGTCTGATTGCTGGGTGTGGGTCTGGGCTGTCCAAGGACCTGGGGGCGTGGCTTAAGGCAGGGTCGGGGTGAAGGTGGAGAGCTGGGTGGCTGTGGGCGTGCAGATGCCCAGGTGTAAGGGTACCTAGGTGGAGGGATGCAGGTACCCAGGTGGGTGGGCAAGAGGGTCAGGCATGAAAGTGCCCAGGTGTGCCAGTGTCAGATGTGTGGGTATGAAGGTGTGCCCCGTATATAAGAGTGTGCCTAAGAGGGCACACAGGTGCCAGGGTGCTGAGGTGTGTGAATGTAGGAGTGTGGGTGCCCAGTTGTATAGGTGTGTAGCTGTGTGGGTAAAAGTGCATATGGCAGCTGAGGTGTATGGGTGAGGGGGTCCCAAGTGTGGGTATTGTAAGTTTGTGGGTAGGAGGGCACGCAGATATGTGGGTGCCCAAGTGTGTGGGTAAGAAGGCGTGTGGTGTCAGATGTGTGGCAGTGAGGGTGCCCAGAGGGTAAGAGGGCGTTCAGGTGTGAGGGTTTGGTGGGTGAAGAGATCTGAGCGAGGGTGTTGGTCCGGGACTGTCCAGCTGCTGGACGCAGCTGTACTGGGTGTGCGGGGCTTAAGCCCTGGTATGTTGGGCCACGTGTCTGTCTTATAGCTGTGCGATGTTCTCATGCGTGTCTCTTGACGTGAACGTCAGGAGGGGCCCGTCCTGTTGTCTTGGTGCTGATGTCCTTGCTGGGAGGGTGTCCCGATGTCTGGGTACCAGGATGTCCGGGTGTCCGGGTGGAGGTGTGTGTCTGTGCAGGTCCCACATCACTTCCTGCTATGGCCGAATTGGGGGGTGGGGAGGGGCACCAGCATCACAGCCTGTGCCTGGGGAGGCCTGGAGTCCAGAGCTCAGTTGAGGGGCGGGTTCATGGGGTGTCTGAGGGAGGCCGAGGGGTTTGGGAGCCATAAGTAACTGACCTCCCCTCCTCTCCCCTCCCCTCCAGATTGTATCGGCTGTGCACTACTGTCACCAGAAAAACATTGTACACAGGGACCTGAAGGTGAGCCTCCCAGCTCAGCCCACAGACCCCTGCGTGTCCCCAGCACCGCCCCCCATCCCCTGGGGTGCCCTGTACCCTCCACCATGTTCTCCTTCCTTTTGTCTTCGTGCTCCTCCCTCAGCATCCAGAGCCCCTTGACTTTTTCCCAAGCTTTTGTGGCAAAAACAAGGCCAGCTGATGGGGGAGCAGGTGGGGGATGGGGACAGGAGAAGTGAACAAAGGGAAAAGAAACAAAGTGTCCCCGGAACAGCCTCAGACTGTTACACGCTTCCCGGACAAGGTCACTGGAATGGAATAAAGACTTAGTCACTCCCCGAGCCTCCTGGAGACTGCAGAATATTCTGGAAACTTCAGGAATTGAGATCTTAGAGCCCCAGAGTCACACAGCCTCCAGGGTCTTAGAATCACAGGCATCTTGGAACTTGAGGAGGACCTTTGGGAGGGCTAGTGCCCCTCGGGGAAGGGACTCAGCAGGGCCTCCCCCCCACCACCCCCACTGCCTGGCCGAGCTGAGCAGGGGCAACTCCTTGTCCCAGGGCCCCTGCTCCACAGCCCCACCCAGAGAGAACCTCCTATCTCAGGACTTCCCGTCCTAGACCAGCGAGTTTGTCTGGTGCGAATCAAGTTGTCTGTTGTCTTCACCGTGATTTCTTGAGCATCTACTGTGTCCCAGGGCCTGGTCTAAGTACTTAAGGAAGTGCTTCTCAAGGTTTCTGTAGCAAAGGACCAGGTTTGTTTGAGTATTTTCAATGCCCAATCCACTGTGGACAGGTACTTTGGTAAAGTATAATAAAAATGAAAGGAAAAGAAAGATGTGCAAAATACAAGCCCGATTTTTAAGATGATTATTAATAGATTCAAAAAACATAAAATTCCACTGTCAGATTGCTGTAGACGTTTTGAAGCACTCCCTCTCTCTGTACTGCCCTGATGTCCCCACACAACCCCCTGAGGAGGCACCTTGGAGGCTTCTGAGTCTGCTCTGCGGCGCCGGGGTGGGGAGTGGGGCGGGGCTGGGGAAATCCATGGTGAACAACCTGGAGGAGGCACGCTCCCTGGTGGAGGGTCCTGGAAGTGGCTGAAAGGGGATTTGGGGATACAGCCTTCGGGGGACCAACCACGGGGACCAACCCAGAAGTGAGGTTGGGGCTGAACTGCGGAGCCCCAAATGCCACGAGGGGGAGTGTCACCACTGAGCAAGACGGAGATGCCAGTAGATTGAGGTTTGGGGAAGATCCCTCTGAAGTGTGTGTCTGTGTGGGTTCTATCCCTTCGTTGGGACAGAGGTGGGGAAGGGTGGTACTGAGATACATCAGGAAGTAGGGAGACCGGGAGGAAGCCAGAGATGCTGGGCTAGGGAAGGGAAGTGGTTGGGAGGGGCAAGGCATGGTCAGCAGTCTGAAGGGTGGCTTCATGCATCAGTTTATAGTCAACAAGCTGGAAGAGGCTGGATGCCGGAGGCTACTTTCACGCTCGGGCTGTGGAGATGGCAGGCCTCTTTTGGATTCCAACTCTGCCACTTTCATGCTGTGGGCATGAGGTGGCCTCCCTGAGCCTCAGTTCCCTCCCCCATGAAATGGCAAATAACAAACACGTGCCACCAAAAATAGACAAAACCTTATAACAGTACAAAGTATTTCTTGAGTGCTGACTCTGTCCCATGTGCTGTGGTAAGCACTTTCCAGTTAACCCTGCATCCGCCCATGAGGCAGGTGCTATAATGACCCTTCAGTTTGCACATCGGAAACTGAGGCACAGAGAGAGCCAGTAATCCACCCAAAGTCACACGGTGAGTGAGTGGTGGAGCTGGGTTTTGAAGCTAGGATTCTTCTGGAATCTGTACTTTAACCCCACTATATGTAGCCACTCTTAAAAATGACAGTCTAAAAGCCTGGCGCATAGTAGGTGCACAATAAATATTATATAAAATGATTGTTTTCATTTTTGTAAGTCTTGAGCGATCCGTCCTCATTTTTTTTCTGCTGGGTGAACTGAGGCTCTGCGAAGGGCAGGAGGTTGCCTGAGGGCTTCCAGCTCTGCAGACCATGCGGGATAATAGAGCTAACGTTATATAGCACTTACTTGGCATGAAATATTGTTCGAGGACTTTTCACGGAATAATTCACTTAATTCTCAAACGTCCCTGTGAGGTGGGGACTATGTTTATCCCCATCTTATGGATGAGGAAACTAGGCCCAGAGAGGTAAAGTCACTGCCCAAGGTCACACAGGGAATAAGGGACAGGGCCACAGTCAGACCAGGTCAGCTGGCTCTGGCGCCGCACACGTCCACCGTCTGCCCTCTCCTTGCCTCGCAGGCCGAGAACCTCTTGCTGGACGCCGAGGCCAACATCAAGATCGCCGACTTTGGCTTCAGCAATGAGTTCACGCTGGGCTCGAAGCTGGACACGTTCTGCGGGAGCCCCCCGTACGCCGCCCCGGAGCTGTTCCAGGGCAAGAAGTACGACGGGCCGGAGGTGGACATCTGGAGCCTCGGCGTCATCCTGTACACCCTCGTCAGCGGCTCCCTGCCCTTCGACGGGCACAACCTCAAGGTGCTGGGCGGGGCTGGCACGGGGGCTGTGACTCCCCCGGGGAGGGTCTCTCTGGCCCTCACGGTCGGGCCCCCAAACACCTCTTCTGCAGGGGGCTGGAGGGGTGGGGCCGAGGTCACAGGGCATGACGGGGGTCAGGTAGGACCCAGGTCCCCACAGCCTCATGGCCAGCCCAAGTGGACCAGGCTGTGTTGGGGTTCAGGGTGTGGGCTTGGCCGCCAGCAGGCTTGGGTTCAAATCCCGCTCACTCACTCATTCACTCGGTACATAGTTATTGCTTACCGTCCACGAGTCAGGCTCTGTTTTAAGTTTTGCTGACACAGGGTGAACAAAAGAGACAGAACCCCCTGCATTCAAACATGCTGCTCCCCAGGCGATCCTTGAAAACACGCTAAGTGGGAAAAGCCGGTCACAAAAGACCACCCGCTGTGGGTTCCCCCTCTATGAAATGTCCCGAATAGGCAAATCCACAGAGACAGAAGGCAGATCAGTGGTTGCCTAAGACTAGGGAGGAGGGGGAGTTGGGCTACAGAGTTTCTTCTGGGGGTTGATGACCATGTTCTAAAACGGATTCTGGTGATGGTTGCAACAACTCGGTGAATATACTGAAAGCCGTTGAATGGTGCACTTAAACAAACAAACAAAAAATGCTGCTCTCATGGACCGACATTCTTGCAGCAGAGCCAGGCAGAAAATAAAATAATAAGCAAAATATATAGCACGCTAGATGCTGGCCAGTTCTGTGGAAGCGGGTGGGAAGCGTGGGGTGAGTTGTAGTGTTGGGGCGGATTTTTTTTTTTTTCCCTTTGAACTTTTTATTCTGAAACATTGCCAGTCAACAGAGAAGTTGTCAGCCTAGAACAGGGGACAGGTGTGTACCTTTCAGGAGATGCTCCGGTTGCCTGCGGCCACGTGTGCCACGTGAGTGTCTATATATGCTCGTGGTACCATTGTCATCACCGTTACTGATGGAACGCATGGGAATCAGTTGCAGACACAATGTCCCTTCATCCCTAAAGGCTGCATACAGCGGGGATCTCATGAGACGCGGCCTTTCCCCATCCACGATCACGCTCAGGAAATCCAGCGCTGATGTGTTCCCGGCCTCTAACCCACGGCCCATGCTCGGGTTGCATCAGTCATCCCGAGAATATCCTTGGCAACCGTGTCTCCTGCTCCAACATCCGCTCAGGCGCCCTCATGGCGTTCTGTTGTCCTGTCTCTAGTCTTCTTTCATCTGGAACAGTCCCTCCGCCGTTCTTTGTCTTCCATGGCACGGCAGTGATGAGTTCAGGCCAGTCATCTTGCAGAAAGAACTTCCCTCAGTCTGGGCTGCACAGTGTGTCCTCACGCTTGGATCCAGGTGGTGCATTTCGGGTGGGAATTCCTCAGCGAGAGTGCTCAGGCTGCTTGATGCGGCCGTGAGGAGCCGTCAGGGGATCAGGGAGGTCATTGCTGAGGACAGGCCAGCAGAGCCCTGAGTGATGAGGAAGGGGACCCCTTCGTCACAGTGGCATCGGCCAAGTAGCCAACTCCGCTGAGCCTGTCTCCACCTCTGTTCAGTGAGGACCCTAGGGTACCGACCTCACAGCAGCGATTCGAGGACTTGCTGAGATCACAGAATAATCTTTCTGAGCCCCACGCATGAAGCCAAGAGAACTTTCCAAAGGGCCAGACCTGCCTCTCACCTGCCCCAGGCCCTTGTCACCTCCTGTTGTCCCAGTTTCCCCACCAGGCACCCCAAGCCTTGCTGGGTGAAGGAGACATGCAGCTGGGGGCAAATCCCTGCTCTGTCATTTCCTTGCTGAGTGACATTGAACAAGTCCCTTTCTGAACCTCCGTTTGCCCACCTGTAAGATGGGGACAGTTACAGCCAGACTGGGTGTGTGAAGCCCTTCACAGGGACCTGGCATCTGCCCAGGGTGTCACGCTCGGGAGCTGCCCTGGTGGTGGTGTCAGTGGCCTGATGGCGACTTCTCACCATCACGTGACAGAGGCGCCGTGGAGTGGTGGTTGCACAGCACAGCCTCCGGGGCTTGACTGCCTGGCTTTGAACCCTGGCCCTGCCACTTTCTGGCTGCACAGTCCCAGAGCAAGTGACTTAACCTCTCTGGGCCTCAGTTTCCTCGTCTGGAAAACGGGGCGTCATAACCCTGCTTCACAGCATCCTTGTGAACACAGATGTCATATGTGTAAAGCACTGAGAACGCTGCCCAGCACCGGGTGAGTGCTCTGAAAGCGATCCTCATTACTATGAAATATTCACGACCCTTCAGGCTGTGATGATCTGCAGGCTCCCCAGGAACAGGCCTCATCCAGCCCTTTTAGGACAAGGCCCCCGGAGGGAGCTCCCAGCCCAGGCCCTGGCAGAGGGCTCCACCCCAAGAGACCCCTTCCCCCATTCACCCTACCCTCCATTTTCTGTCTACCTCAGTTCTTTATTCAGGATGGAAGGGGCTCTCCCTAGTCTGTCATGCCATGGAGCGTGGAATTTATTTTTTCTTTCATAACCTTGGCAGGGCCCTCCTAAAAGGCCCTTAAAAAAAAAAAAAGTCAGCATATAAATCAGTGCTCATTCTTTGAAACTGCCAGGGCCTCATAGCTTTTTGGAAAGACATGGGGGATAGGGGGCAGGATGCCCCTCTCTCCTCCCCTTTTGTAAACCTAGTATTAAAAAAGCACTTGCGGGGCTTCCCTGGTGGCGCAGTGCTTGAGAGTCCGCCTGCCGATGCAGGAGACGCGGGTTCATGCCCCGTTTCGGGAGGATCCCACATGCCGCGGAGCGGCTGGGCCCGTGAGCCATGGCCACTGAGCCTGCGCGTCCGGAGCCCGTGCTCCGCAAATGGGAGAGGCCACAACAGTGAGAGGCCCGCCTAACGCAAGAAAAAAAAAAAAAAAAAAGCACTTGCGGGGGCTTCCCTGGTGGCGCAGTGGTTGGGAGTCCGCCTGCCGATGCAGGAGACGCGGGTTCATGCCCCGTTTCGGGAGGATCCCACATGCCGCGGAGCGGCTGGGCCCGTGAGCCATGGCCACTGAGCCTGCGCGTCCGGAGCCCGTGCTCCGCAAATGGGAGAGGCCACAACAGTGAGAGGCCCGCCTAACGCAAGAAAAAAAAAAAAAAAAAAGCACTTGCGGGGGCTTCCCTGGTGGCGCAGTGGTTGGGAGTCCGCCTGCCGATGCAGGAGACGCGGGTTCATGCCCCGTTTCGGGAGGATCCCACATGCCGCAGAGCAACTAAGCCCGTGTGCCACAACTACTGAGCCTGCACTCTAGAGTCTGTGAGCCACAACTACTGAGCCCACGTGCCACAACTGCTGAGGCCCGCACGCCTAGAGCCCGTGCTCTGCAACAGAGGCCACCGCAATGAGAAGCCCATGCACTGCAACAAAGAGTAGCCCCCGCTCGCCGCAACCAGAGAAAGCCCGCCCGCAGCAACGAAGACCCAATGTAGCCAAAACTTAATTAATTAATTAATTTTAAAAAAACACTTGCTGAATCCCTGGCGGTCCAGTGGTTAGGACTCCGCGCTTTCACTGCCGAGGGCCCAGGTTCGATCCCTGGTGCTGGAACTAAGATCCCACAATCCATGAGGCACGGTCAAAAAAAAAAAAAGGTACTTGCTCTGGACATGACTCATGCTAGGCATTTACCTCTACAGACTCACTCCTACCCTGGCCTGGGGAGTGAGTGCTGTGATCCCTGTTTACAGATACGGAAACTAAGGCCCCAGAGGCTGACTCACTGACCCACCTCCCCTCTTATCTGGCTTATAGAACTCACCCTCTCTGTAAGATAACTCAGAGTGAAAAGTTGTATCACTTTTTTAAAAAACTTTTTTGAAAACTGCTGCATCTATGACAATGTTCCCATTTTACAGATTGGAACTGAGGCTGGGGAAAATGGTGGGGTTTTTCCCACTGCATCAGGGCTGGGACTTGGAGCTCCTATCACTTTTGTCGGGGGACTGGGAGAAAGATGTGTGTGTGTGTGTGTGTGTGTGTGTGTGTGTGTGTGTAATGAAAACGGGTGGGGAGGCAGGGCGGACCCCCTCCCCCAGTAACCCCATCCCCCCAGGAGCTGCGAGAGCGAGTCCTCAGAGGGAAGTACCGGGTCCCTTTCTACATGTCAACAGACTGTGAGAGCATCCTGCGGAGATTTTTGGTGCTGAACCCAGCGAAACGCTGTACTCTTGAGGTAAGCTAAGCCTCCAGCCCCACACCCCTCCCACTGAAGCCTTCTTGGCTGACACTATTCCTCTCCCGTGCCCAGCCCGCTGCTGGAAGGTGAGGGGAGACAGGCAGCCCAGGAAAAGGCTCCCAGGCCCGTCCTGACACCGCCCCCCAAACAGCCTCGCCCACTCCCCGACATGCCAGTAATTAGCTAATGAGCTCCTAGAATGATTACAGGGTGCCAGGGACCCAGATGATGCGGAGGAGGAAGGGTGGCTTCAGGAGGCTTCAGCTGGGTGGGTGAGGGATAGGGCGAGGAGGTGCTAGCTTTCAGGAAGCTCTTGATTCTGGGGTGCTAGGCCTTGGAGGTGGGGGCGGGGCAGGGCAGGAACCCCATTTGGGGGCCTGCGTGGGAGGTGGGAAGCTATATTTTTCCCAGTTCCTTCTGACATCTCTCTTTCCCCTTCCCTTTCCTGCTCCCAATTCCTGTAGCAAATCATGAAAGACAAATGGATCAACATCGGCTATGAGGGTGAGGAGTTGAAGCCATACACAGAGCCCGAGGAGGACTTCGGGGACACCAAGCGAATCGGTGAGGGTCAGGAAGAGCAGAGCCATAGGCCCCACAGCCAGGGGTAGGAGCTTCCCAGCACCTACCCCTTTGGTTAGTGCATCACAGAAGTTTGCAAGGCAATTGGGGAGAGCAGAGAAGTCTGGGCTCCAGTCCCTGCGCCACTACCTTCTAGCTGTGTGACCCAGGGCCAGTGGCTTCCTCTCTCTGTGCTTCTGTTTCTTCATCTATAAAACAGGATAATCAGAGGGCCTATCTCATAAGTTTGTTATGAATATTCAATGAATGAATTTATATAAAGCACTTATATCAGGCATGTAATAAGTGCTTTTGTGTTAGCTTTGACTATTAAGACATAAGAAATCAGTCACTTCCAGAAGAGTTTGGTCAAAACCATCAGTAATCTGCATGTTTGAGACAAACTCCCACCTTGGCACATGCCTCACCCTCCACCCATTTGGTCCCAATCCCTTCAGCCTGGAGCCCTCGAACACTTGACCCCAAAAGCATTAGCCCTGGAAAAGCACCTTAGGAACCATCCAGTAACCTTCATTCTACAGCTGAGTAAACCAAGGCCACCATCAGATCTGACTGTATTAATCAGGACTTCCTGGTTGCAAGTAACAGAAAACCCAAGCCATTCTGGCTTAAACCAGATAATAATAATAGGTTGAACCAAGTGGAATTGCCATTGTAATAGCTCAAAAATTGTTAATACCAGCAATTTCATGTGTTTTAACCTAATAGTGATGTTATTCATTCACATAACTGAAAAAGCCAGGGTATATCAGCCTTCAGGCACAGCTGGATCCAGGTGCTCAGAGACAGTTGTTAGGGATCTTCTCAGAGGTGGCTTCTTTCTCAGGCAGCTCTCCCTGCCAGGAGCAAGCTGACAGCAGCATATCCTAGTGGCCTGGACGCCCCATCAGGAAGAGAAGCCACTTTCCTAATGTTCCAATAGAAGCCTTAGGGCGGTGCCCATTGACTACCCCTGAACCAGTCAATTTGACCTTGGGGATGGAACACTTTTATTGGCCAGAACTGGGTCATATGTCCACCCTAACCAATCACTGTGGCTTTGGGTATGGAGCATTCTGATTGGCCATACCTGGGTCATCTGCCCACCCTGAACCAATCAGTATGGCCTTGGGAATGGAACACTCTGATGGTCCAGAGCTGAGTTACATGCCTGCCCTTGGGGCTTGGAGCAGGCAGGAGTCAGCCAGGTGATCTGAGCTGGGAAGAAATGTTCTTCCAAGGAAAATCAGGGTGCTGCTGGCAGAAGGAGGAATGGATACTGGACAAGCCAAAGAGCAGGCATTATGTGATGCAGAAACGAGTGGAAGGGAAGGATCTGGGAGACTGAACCTCCTCTCCGTCCCCCTCTCCCAGAGGTGATGGTGGGTATGGGCTACACGCGGGAAGAAATCAAAGAGGCCTTGACCAGCCAGAAGTACAACGAAGTGACCGCCACCTACCTCCTGCTGGGCAGGAAGACTGAGGTCAGAAGGCGTCAGGGACATTTGGGATGCGCGATGCCCGGGGTGGTGGGACTTCTGGGGCAGAGGGGACAGGGGCTGAGGTTCCTCATCTGTCATCTTCCTGCAGGAGGGTGGGGACCGGGGCACCCCGGGGCTGGCCCTGGCACGGGTGCGGGTGCCCAGCGACACCACCAATGGAAGCTCCAGCAAAGGCACCAGCCACAGCAAAGGGCAGCGGAGTTCCTCCTCCACCTACCACCGCCAGCGCAGGCATAGCGACTTCTGTAAGTATCGGCCCCACACCCTCTCATGCCATCCCTGGTCCCAGGGCCTCGGACCTGCATTACATCAGGGTTCTCTAGCTGGCAAGCAGCAGAAACCTGCTCGAGCCAACTGCAACAAAGGGAGGAATGTCTTATAAAGGTGCAGGGACATTGCATGAAATTTGGAGGCAGTCAGGCTCAGTAAGGGATTAGAAACTGGAAAAGAAGCCAGACCCAGAGCAGACACTCTGTGTCTTGCTTCTTCTCTGCTCGTCTGTTTTTTCCTTTCTTTCTTACATATCCTGCCTTATCTTTTTCCCAGTCTCTTAACTCCTTACAACTTGGTTTTAGAGGCCAGCTCAAATAATAGCTGGAATCTCTTTGGTCCACTTGATATCAGGGTCCAGTTGGGATTAATCCAGTTGACTAGGACACAGGATGACTCATTGTACAAAATGGCTGCTGAGAGCCTGCCCTCTGGCCTCTCCTCCTTACTTACTGGTGGGAAGGGAGTGGGCAGACACCTGATTGTATCCCAAATTCTGCAACTAACATATATCTCATCCCCTGCAGAAAATAGACCCACCACCACTACCACCACAAATGAGACATGGGAACTTCCAAGAGGTCTCTTACCTATACCCTCATCAAATGTTAATCATCCCCACTATTTTTTAACAGCTTTATTCAGATATAATTCACATACATTTAAAGTGTGCAGTTCAGTGGCATTAGTATATTCACAGATTTGTGTATCCTTCACCACAGTCAACTTTAGAACATTGTCTATACGCCATAAAGAAACTCCATAACCCTTATTCATCTGTTTCAAATCTCCCATCCAGCCCAACCTCCAGCCCCTGACAACTACTAATCTATTGACTATCTCTGTAGATTTTCCTAGTCTGGACATTTCATATAAATGGAATCATACAGTATGTGACCTTTTGTGACTGGATTCTTTCACTTAGCATCATGTTTTCAAGGTTCATCTGTATCGTAGCAGTATCAGTGCTTCATTTCTTTTTATATATAATAAAATAATATTCCATTGCATGGATATACCATATTTTGTTTATCCATTCATCAACTGAGGGTCATTTGGGTTGTTTCCACCTCTGGTTACTGTGAATAGCATTGCTGTGTACATTCATGTACAGGTTTTTGTGTAGATCTATGTTTTCATTTCTCTTGGGCAAGTACTTAGGAGTGGAATTGCTGAGTCATATGGTAACTCTACATTTAACAGTTAAGGAACTGCCAAGGTGATTTCCAACTTTCCGTTATTTTTGCAGCCCTACTTCTCTCTAGGGGTGAAATTCTTTACTCTGGGACGGGCACTAGTACAGGGAGAGGGGAGTCAGGGAAGCTTAGCATCAGTCCTGAGCAGAACCTGCTTTGTTCTGGATGGTCAACCCGTTCCCCTCCCCTGGATCTCCTTCTCCCCACCTATAAAATAGCAAGATTGGCCCAGAGAGTCCCTAAGAAGCTTGTGACTCCAACATACTACGGTTAGAACATGGTAACCTTTAAAAATAACCCACATGGAGACCTTCTGGGTTCTGGGGTTCTCAGGACAAAAGATAGTTTATGAGTGCCCCGTGTCTGTCATTGTAGAGCTTGTTATGGTTCTGGGACTTTTGCGCATTAAGTTTCCTGAGGATTTAACATGCAGTTCTGACTTTCTGACGTTCTAGGACAAGTTTAACCCCCGGGTTCTAAAATTGTAAATTCCCAAGATGTTCTAAAGGACAAAATTTGTTTTGTTTTGTTTTGTTTGTTTTTTGGGGTTTTTTTTTGCGGTACGCGGGCCTCTCACTGTTGTGGCCTCTCCCGTTGCGGAGCACAGGCTCCGGACGCGCAGGCTCAGCGGCCATGGCTCACGGGCCCAGACGCTCCGCGGCATGTGGGATCTTCCCGGACCGGGGCACGAACCCGTGTCCCCTGCATCGGCAGGCAGACTCTCAACCACTGCGCCACCAGGGAAGCCCTGTTTTGTTTTGTTTTTGAAACTGTTACACTCACATCCTTCAAAACTTGATAGCGCAGGAAGGGTAGATGGTAAAAAAGTCTTTGTCCTACACATATCTCGCAGCCCCCAGTCTTCCTTGGAGACAGCCACCGTTACCGGTTTTATATCAATTCTTTCAGAGAAGTTTCATTCATATATAAATATATAAAGAGACAGATGTGAAAAGAAGGAGAAAGAGAAAATGTTTTAAATGCATAAAGATGGATAAATACAAATATTAACATATTAATATACTATAAAGATATAGTCCCCCCTTTTAATAGAAATGATAGCCTTTGGGCAACATTCATTTATAAACAAGTATAGATAAATAGATATAGTTAAACACTTCCCCACCCCCTTTTTTTTTTTTTTTTTGCGGTACACGGGCCTCTCACTGTTGCGGCCTCTCCCGTTGCGGAGCACAGGCTCCAGACGCGCAGGCTCAGCGGCCATGGCTCACGGGCCCAGCTGCTCCGCGGCATGTGGGATCTTCTTGGACCGGGGCACGAACCCGTGTCCCCTGCATCGGCAGGCGGACTCTCAACCACTGCGCCACCAGGGAAGCCCTTTTCCCCCTTTTTATACACATGATGGCCCACTGTAGACCTCATACCTTGCCTTGCCTTTTCTACCTCACAGTCTATCTTGAAGATCTTTCTGTATTGGAACATTTTTTATAGTTGCATAGTATTCCGCTGTGTGACAATATCTTGACTTACTTAGTTATCCCCATATTAAGGGGCATTTAGCCTGTTCCCAATCTTTTGGCCTGAAAAAAAAAAAAAAAAGAAGGATGCAGTGAATAACCTGTATGTGTGTCATGTCATTTATGTGGAGCTTCTGGGTCAGTATATGTGTTGTCACTTAGATATTATCAGAATGGCCCATGCAAAGGTTGTAGCCTATGTGAGGAATTCTAAGGTTCTAAGGATCATCTGGAGTACGTTCTGGCTTTTCCAGGTGACGCCAACCCTAAACTGTCCCCTCCCTCTACCAGGTGGCCCATCCCCTGCACCCCTGCACCCCAAGCGCAGCCCAACCAGCACAGGGGAGGCGGAGCTGAAGGAGGAGCGCCTGCCAGGCCGGAAGGCAAGCTGCAGCGCCGCGGGGAGCGGGAGCCGAGGGCTGCCCCCCTCCAGCCCCATGGTCAGCAGCGCCCACAACCCCAACAAGGCAGAGATCCCAGAGCGGCGGAAGGACAGTACGAGCACCCCTGTGAGTGGAGGGGCTGGGGGATGGGACCAGGGGTGCCACCACCTGTGGCGCAGCCTATCAATGCCACCTGGGTCACATTTTTCAGACTCTGCCGTTTCCCATCCTGTTCCCCAGACCACCACATGGGACTCTTTGTTTTATCCATTCAGTCGTTCACTCAGCAGACATTTATTGAGTGCTCTCTCTGCCTAAGCTTGTACTTGATTCTAGTGTATAAATTAGGATCCAGTGTCAGAAAGAAGTACCATGCTTTCGATGGGAAGGATTTAACGTGGGGAATTAGGTGCGGTGCTTACACAATTGTAGGAAGGGCTGGAGGGGCAGGCAATAGACAAGACCTACAAGAATGACGTATTGCCACAGCAGAACTGACCCACCAAGGGAGCTCCTGCCTCTGAGGCCACCTCTAGCTCTGTTGAATTCAAGAACATACAGTCATGGCTGCAGTGCAAGACTCAGAAACTTCATTCTCCAGAAGAAGAGCCTCTGCTGCCCAGAAGTCTGGAGAGCCGGCACTGGTGCCCTGCTGAAGCAAAGACCCTCATCTCACGGGTTTGCCTGCGTGAGCCCAAGTCAAAGGGGGCAAGAAAGTGGCTGCCACCCCTTTTCCACCTTCCAGATCTTCATGAGTGCAAAGATTGGCAGAACCCGTTCATATCCAGGACCTGGGCTGCAGAGGAGTTTCTGGGGAATGTAGCATTTGGCTTTCTTGCTTCTACAGATCCTTTAGTATAATATAGTGCAAGCTAAGGGAACCAAAATATCCTCATCATCAGAGGCAAGGGTGGAGACAAGTTACAGGAAGGTGGTCAGGATGCTGAAGCTACATAGACCAGAGTTTGAATTACATTGATGAGCTGTGTGACCTTGAGCAAGTAACTTCCCCTCTCTGAGCTTCACTGTTCCACCCTGTGAAAATGAGCTCATCAAAGAACTTGGGTTGTTGGGAGGATCTTGTACAGTCTTCACACAGTGTCTGGCTCAGTAAGCACTCAATGAATGAGAGCTGTTGTAATTGTTGAAATAAACCCACACTTTAAGAAAGTAGAAAAGGAACAGCAAATTACCCCCTGACCCTGCGCACCCAGAAAAGCAGTAGAAGAAAGAAAATAATAAAGAGAAGAAAAGAAATCAATAAAGGAGAAAACAGATGTACCCTAGAGAAAATCAACAAGCCAAAGTCTGATTCTTTGAAAAGATTAATAAAATCAATGGACCCCTAGCAAGACTAATTAATAAACAAGACAGTACATAACATTGTAAATCAACTATATTTCAATTTAAAAAAATAAAGAAAAAATACAGCAAACACAAAATTACCACTATCAGAAGTGAAAAAGAGAACTTTGTTCTAACATAAAAAGGTAGTAAGATGGTATTAGGAACTACTCTATGCTAATAAATTTGACAACTTAGACAAAACGGACAAATGTCTTTCAAGACACAGTTAACCAAAACTGACGCGAGAAGAAATAGAAAACCTGAACAGTCTCAACATCTTCCCATAAAGAAAACTCCAGACCCACATGGCTTTAAGCTGATGGAAGTCTTCCACACACTGAAAGAAGGAATAATACCCAACTTAGGCAGACTTCCAGAGGGAAGAAAGAGAGATCGCTTTCCAACACATTTTGTGAGGCAACAGAATCCTGAAATGCCATTCCTGTCCTTGGAGAGCTCTGTGCAGTAGGAGCTGGGGACCACAGGTGTGGTCAATCAGAGTGATCAAGGCTGTAGCAGGGAGTGCAAAGAAGGTAGCTGACTCAGCCCGGGCCGGGGCCAGGGCACGGATATATCATGAACTGACACCTGAAAGATACCTAAGAGTGAGTCAGAGGGAAAAGGCAGGAGGAATAACCAAGCAGATAAGACAGCACGTGCAAAGGCCTTTATGAGGAGAGACAGCATGGCATGAATAAGTATGTTTTTCAAAGTTTAACGTGGCTAGAGGTGGGGGAGAGCTGGGAGAGGAGAGGGGGCGAGGCTGCCCCCTGGGAACCTTCCCTGACCTTCTCTCCTCCCAGCTCCAAGGCTTTCTATGACTCTCAGCCTACATTGCTGGGATGGCCCACTAACCCTTCATGTCTTTAGCCAAAGTACAACAAACCACCTACTCACTTTCAGTTCACACACAGGCCCCTGCCTCGTTCCTTTTATTTTTATTTATTTCTTTACTATTATTATTTTTTGGCTGCGCCTTGCAGCATGCGTGATCTTAGTTCCCCGACCAGGGATCGAACCCGGGCCCCCTGCATTGGGAGCATGGAGTCTTAACCACTGGACCGCCAGGGAAGTCCTCCCTGCCTCGTTCCTAATGAGAGAGGCCAGAGAGGGCAAGAGGGGGGATTAAGGGGTGTCCCTTTGCTCCCTCACGCTCCTTCTGGCCTTGTCTCCTGCAGAACAACCTCCCCCCCAGCATGATGACCCGCAGAAACACCTACGTTTGCACAGAACGCCCGGGGGCTGAGCGCCCATCCCTGTTGCCAAATGGCAAAGAAAACAGGTATGGAGGGAGGGCAGCAACAGGGAGGGGGCAGTGGGGTGTAGGTGAGCAGGGCCCCCCTTGATCTCAGATGATAGATGCGGGGAAGGGGTGCCATGGGGACTGGGGAGTCTGTGTCTGCCCTTCCCTTGGCAGAGTCTACCCATGTCCTCCCTCTCCCAGACTCCCCTGAAAATCCTCCACCCTTAATTAATTAGTCATCAGCACCAGGAAAGCAGTCTGCCCCATTCTCTGCCTACGAGCCTTGGGAACCTGAGTTGATTCTTTTTTTTTTTTTTTTTTTTTAATGATCCATTTTTAGAGCTGGAGAGAAGCCCCAGATTGTCACAGCTTCCACATCCTCTGGTTGGCTGGGTTTCAAACTTCTTTGCCTGAGTCTGTTCAGTCTCTTTTAGCTGGCATGTGAGGGAAACCAGTACAGACTGGCTGGAGCATAAACAGGGAATGAATTGGTTCACATCACAGTTCAAGTCTGGGAGTGGGGCAGGCTTCAGGATAATGACACTGCCGCCCACCAGGACTGGCAGGCATGACGCCGAGGTGCACTCTGGGAAGCACCTGATAAACAGATGCAGGTGTTACTCTTTGGTGGGGGCAAGGTAATGGAGTGGTTGAGGGCAGTGATTCTGTGGCTACTCAGCTCTGAGTTTGAATCTTGCCTCTTAGCTCTTTGGCAGGTATCTGAGCCTCCATTTCCTCCTGTGTAAGATGGGCCTGATGTTCTCTGCCTCCAGACCCTATTAGAGGGATCCAGTGGAGATCAGGTGTGTCCTTGTACCTGGCACAGGGTCTGAGACACAGAAGGCATTTGATGAGTACAAGCTTTTTTGTGGTTGTTAAATAAAAATAAGAACAGCCAACATTTTTCAAGCAGTAACCATGTGCCAGGCCTCTGTACATTAGCTAGTTGAATGCCCCTAACAATTCTATGAGGTTGATCCTGGTATCTCCATTTTACAGCTGAGGAAATGAGGCATGGATAGCTTAAGTAACTTGTCCAAGGCCACACAGCTGGTAAGTCAAGGAGCAAAGATTCCAGACTGACTCCAGAATCTGTACTTGTAACCACTATAATATATGGCTTCCCAGTTCTGGCCGAGAGATAGTGTATAGTTAGATTATAGATTGAGGAATGAAAAGACCCCAGAGTGCAGTGGATGAGATGGAGGTTTAGTCCTCTGTGATGCAACCATCCAGAGGTAGGAGGCAGAGTGTCCTCCAAGGATTCAGGACCATTCTCAACATGGGGCTCCAGCTCTGGGTCGGAGGCCACTGCACCAGTTACCACTGTTTCGCAACCAGCAAGTAGGGTGGAAAGAAAGCGGAGTGCGAACTGCTTTCTTTTTAGAGGCGTGACCCAGAAATGGTACAAAGCATTTCTGTTTATATTCTGTTGGCCAGAGCATGGTCACATGACCACCCCTAGCTGCAAGGGAGGCTGGGAAATGTAGGATCTGGCTGGGCAGCCATGTGCAATGTTCATACTCTAAGGGGGTTGGTCACTAAGAGTAAAACAAGGTGTATGGATTCTGGGAGAGAGATAGTGGTATCTGCCAATCAGGGCTCCCTCTTTGAGATCCAGGCTCGTCCCGTCTCCCTAGGATAGAAATTGGAGGTCTGGCTCCTGCTGTCAGGACTGGGAGCCTCAGAGGGCCTAGAGGAGGGTCCTGGGATAGTGGAGCCACCTCTGCCCACACAGCATCTTGAGAGAGTTAGGGAGAGGGTGCCTTCCTCTTTCTTTTCACCTGTTGAAACGTTTTCATAATGAATGTAGGTCCCCTTGATGTTCACATCTATTCCTTTCCCGCGATTGAATAATAGCAAAGTGTTCGCACAGTTGGTTTGGTTCCTGAGGTTTGGATGGCAAATGGCAAGGGATTCATCCAAAAATGTATCTGAATCTATTCAGTTGCCGAGTTTGGAGAGAGGAGAATCGGGATAGGGGACAGATAGGAGGGGGCAGAGTTTAAAGAAAGGATAGTTTGAAGGAGGGATGACTTAGGAGTTGAGACGAGGTGGTAAGACAATACTAGGATTGCACAGCGCACAGCCTGCACAACGTACACAGCAGCCCTGTCTCTGAGCTCCAGGTTGCTAGAGGTTTCTGATCTCAGGAATGACCAGTGGAGAAGCAGGGGGCTGGGGACTTGGCTTGCCTCAAGGCCCCACCCTGACTTGTACCTCTCTGCCCACAGCTCGGGGACCCCACGGGTGCCCCCCGCCTCCCCCTCCAGTCACAGCCTGGCTCCCCCATCAGGGGAGCGGAGCCGCCTGGCACGCGGCTCCACCGTCCGCAGCACGTTCCACGGTGGCCAGGTCCGGGACAGGCGGGCAGGGGGCGGGGCAGGTGGGGGCGTGCAGAATGGGCCCCCCGCCTCTCCCACACTGGCCCATGAGGCCACACCCCTGCCCACTGGACGGCCCCGCCCCACCACCAACCTCTTCACCAAGCTGACCTCCAAACTGACCCGAAGGTGAGCCCCACGGGATGGGGGGGTCTGGGGAGCGGGATGGGGGGGGCTGACGGGGCCTAACCTGTCTTCTGCTCTACTCTGCCTCTGTATCCCCACGTCTCCTCCTCTTCCTCCGTCACCCTTCACCTCCCTCCTCACGCTGCAGGGTTACCCTCGATCCCTCTAAACGGCAGAACTCTAACCGCTGCGTTTCGGGCGCCTCTCTGCCCCAGGGATCCAAGATCAGTAAGTCCCCTCCACCCTCTGCTTTCACTGGCTCTGCCTCTCTATCTGCATGTCTGACCTGTGTGCGGGCCTGGCGGGAGGGGGCGCTGTGAGTCGGGTAGGGGCTCTGGTTGTCCATTTCCTCACTCAGTTAATAAACAATAGTCTGGCCTCTGGAGCCAGACTCTCGGGGTTCAGACCCGAGCTCTTCTGAGTGCCCTTAAGCAAATGACCTAACTTCTCTGGGCCTTACTTTCCCCTTCCCTGAAGTGGGGATAGTCATAACCGTACCTTCCTCATAGGGTTGTTGTGCGGTGAGGTATATCACTAAGTGAGGTGATGCACGGACTGAGCTCAAAATCTTGCCTTGGAAAATGCTTTATAAATATTTACTATTACTATTCTTTGAGTGTCAGCTGTGTGCCTGGCACCATCGTGGGCCCAGAGTAAAGTGAACAAAAGGGATAAAATCCCTGCCCAGGACATTCTACTAGGGGACCCAGACAGTAAACAATAAATAAGTAAAATATATATACTGTCAGGTAGTGACAAGTACTAAGGAGAAAAAGGAGGCAAGGAAGGGGGGGTCAGGGGTGTGGAGAAGGGAGGGTGCAGTTTTACATGGGGCAGGCCTCACTAAGGAGGTTTCATTTGAGTACAGCCTGAAGGAGGGGTGTGTGTGTGTGTGTGTGTGTCCTTCTATATGTAGGTATGTGTCTC
>NW_006786304.1:1714869-1721052 GCF_000442215.2 Lipotes vexillifer | reverse complement strand
CTTCAAAATCCTTCAGTATCTTTCCTCCAACCTACACTAACCATTTCAGACGGGGCTCCCCTTCTGGGCATGGAGAGGGAGATCAAATCCTGACTCCCAGCCCTCCCCAGCCCAGCTCCATACAGCAGGGAGGGACCAGGGCTGAGGCAGCGGCTGCCCAGAGTCCTGGAACCAGTGGGTTGAGGGAGAGGCCCCTATGTCCAGATTAGACACTCTTCCCCCCTCCCCTCCCCTAGGGTCACAGACGAACCTGAGAGAATCGGGGGACCTGAGGTCACAAGGTGAGTGCATGTGCCTCCGCTGAGTGCCACACCAGCCCCTCCCCCTTTGCCTGTCTCAGAACCCACTTGTGTAAGTACCTCACCAGACCCTTAGATGGGGCCCAAGCCTCATCCTCATCCTCCAAGATCAACTTCCTGAAATGTCCCTATGACCCTCCCTTCTCTGCTGGCTCCTCTTACCCACCCCCGCCCCCTTGATTTCCTCTCATTTCCACCTCCATCCCTGAGCATTATCCCTTGACCATCTTTAACTTCAGCCTCTCCCATCTCTAACCCACTCCTCCCCCTGTTGACACCACACCTCCTTTCCCCTCTCATCCAATGAGGCACAAGGGTTGCCAACAGCTCTGGGCCATTGTAGAAACCCTAGTGGAAATAAAGAGCTTCCCCAGCAGTTCCAGCAGTCCCAGGACCGAATCTCATTGGCTGGAAATGGGTCACATGTCCATCCCTAAACCCATGCCTGGGACCAGGAGGGTGGAGTATTCTGGTTGGTCATACTTAGTGGTATGCTCATCTTTGAACCAATCACAGTGACCACGGGGGGTGCTGCTCTCATTGACCGGAAGTGAGTCATGTGTTCACCCTTGTGTTCATGCCCCACCTAAACCAGAAAGACTAGATCTGCAGTGCCTCTCAAGGGGAACACTCTTTGTATTTTAGGCGAGACATTTCTTTGTTAGCCAGGGCCTTCTCACACATTGCAGAATATGTATCATTCCTGAACCTCCTGCCCCACCTAATAAATGCTGGCATTGCTCCCATCCCAAGACATTTTAACAGTCAAAAAGCCCCCAGAAGTTTCCTAATATCCCTTGGGGGACAGTACTGCTCCCAGGTGAGAACCCCTAGTCTAGAGTAAGGTAGGTTGGTCCTTCAAGGGAAAATGATTATTACCAGAAGAAGGAGACAAGCTGAGCTGCTATAGCAAAGAGACCCCAAAATACAAACAGGAATAAACTTCTCTCACACACAAACCCTGTGTCCAGGCCAGGCTGGCAGGGCCACTCCGTTCCTGAGGTCATTCGCTGTGTTCCCAGGGCTCTTACATCCCCATCCCTAGAGCCCCATCATCTTCACGGTCCAGGCTAGCTCGTGCTGCAGCCTCACAGGAGGTGGGACAGGAGAGTCCAGGGCATGCAGTTTCCTTTGAAAAGGGTGGTGTGGAGTTGCACCCATCGCTTCCACGCACATCCGGGAATTTGGAGACAAGACCACACCTGGCTGCAGGGGAGGCTGGGAAATGTAGTCTCCAGCTGATAGCTCTGTGTACAGCTGATACTCTGTCACTGGGGTAAAAGAGGTTTTGAGGAGATACCTAGGAGTCTGTCCCAAAGTGGGAACAGTGGGTTACCTTCCTCTTCTCCCCCATCTTTAACCCCTAATATCTTCCCACCTCAGTTGCCATCTACCTTGGGATCAAACGGAAACCGCCCCCCGGCTGCTCCGATTCCCCTGGAGTGTGAAGCTGACCAGCTCGCGCCCGCCCGAGGCCCTGATGGCAGCTCTGCGCCAGGCCACGGCGGCCGCCCGCTGCCGCTGCCGCCAGCCACAGCCGTTCCTGCTGGCCTGCCTGCACGGGGGTGCGGGCGGGCCCGAGCCCCTGTCCCACTTTGAAGTGGAGGTCTGCCAGCTGCCCCGGCCAGGCCTGCGAGGAGTTCTCTTCCGCCGCGTGGCGGGCACTGCCCTGGCCTTCCGCACCCTCGTCACCCGCATCTCCAATGACCTCGAGCTCTGAGCCGTCATGGCGCTGGGTCCCCTCCTCTTTTCCTCTCCCACTTCGCTTCGGCAGGAGAGAAAGGGGATCAAGGAGGGAATTCTCCCTTTGTCATCACTTCAGTTTCCCTGAAATCGATCTGGGGGCAGACACTGTCCCCTCTGCTGTTCTCTGGGGCCGCTGGGCAGGAGAGAAGAGCAAAGGGGCTTAACAGGGGAAGCTGGCACCTTCCTGGAGCCTCCAGCTCGTCCTGTCCCCCCTCACCCTGCCGCGGGGTACCTGAGGAAACTTTGGGGGCGGGGTGGGCAGAAAGGGAAACAGGAAACTTCCATTCCCCCCAACAGCTCAAGAATTAGGCCTTGGGCAGGGGCAAGAAGAGTTGCTGAGCCTAAAGACTGGATGGAGAACTGGGGTGGGTGGGGTTGGGAGTGGGGGTCAGAGAGGCAGATTCCTTCCCCTCCCCATCCCCTCCTGCTCGAACCCCCCTTTCCTGCCCCAGGCTGGCGCGGGGCACTTTGTACAAATCCTTGTAAATACCCCCGCACCCTCCCCTCTGCAGAGGTCTCCCGAGGAGCTGCCGCTCTCACCTCCGGTTTTTAAGTTATTACAGCCCCACCCTCCTCCTGTCAGCCCCTCATCTGCAGCCTGTTGCCCAATAAACTTAGGAAGTCCCCCCTCCTCCACGCTGACCCTGGGGTCTTCCTTCCCTGCCCTCACCCGCAAGTGAGATGAAGAGGAGGTGTGTGACTGGGCCAGTGGTTTCTCCTGAGCCTCGGGTTTTCTCTTCTGCAGAATGGGAGTAGTGGGGGTGTGAGGGTCAAGGATGATTGTGGAAGAGGGCAGGACAGGACTCGGCCTCATCCACGAGGCCCCAGTTCCTATATCGGACCCCCGTTCATCCATTCACATACCCACCCACATGGTATACTGGACTCTAAGCCACTTCTTACTCCAGCAGTACATTTATTCAATAAACAGTCATTGACCGGTGCCTACTCCATGCCAGGCCCAGTATGGACACGAGACACAGGGAGCCCCTGGTCTGTCGGGGCGGGAGTGGGGTTCTGATAGACACTAGAGAAACCATTGCTTCAGGGGCCACAGAAGAGAAAAGTGAGGGGGTTTGGGGAAGGCACTCCAGAGGAACTGGTGCCAGAGTTGGGCTTTGAAGGATGAGTAGGAGTTGACCAGGTATTGGGTATTCCCTGAGCACAAGCCTGGGAGTGGAAGTGCATGGTATAGCTCAAAGAACTGTGGGTAATTTCAGGGTGGCTGCTATGTTGGGGGTGGGTGGAGAATTAGCAAGAGAAATGCTGCATTAGGACTCATAATCCATCTACACTTAAGCAAAAAGGTATTTGTTCGCTCATCTCATAGGCCAGGGGTGCCTGACTTCAGGTACATCTGGATCTAGGCAGCAGGCAAGCTCACCTCTGCTTTTTTCAGTGTGAGATTCATTCTCGTAGTTTCATCCGTTAGGCACTCCCTGATGGCAGTGATGACCCCAGCAGTTCCAAGCTCTCATCCTTCCAGCTTCGTTGCTGCAGCAGAAAGTCTGCTGATCTTAAGTCCTGTGATCGTCCCTGGACCAGTTGCTGTGACTCGAGTGGCCTGTGCCTAGAACTGGACTTAGAAGGGGCTCCCCAAAGGAAAGTCAAGAGTAGGAGCGGGAGAAGGGAAGTGGAAGCATGATAGACTTAAGCAGTAGAGGGCTGTGCAGTGCAGAAGGGCGGGGCTGCCTCACCCAGGGCCTTGTGGGCCAAAGGGAGCAGACTGGGCTTTCATCCGAGGACACTGGGAAGCCATGGAGGGTTGCATGCGGGGAAGAGGCTTAGTCAAACTGCCTCAGTTGTCCATTTAGAGCATTGTAGGGTCAGCAGTTGTATTCTTCATGGAGCTGACAGGAAAGTCAAATGAGAAATGAAGGGTGGTAAAGATTAAAAAGTGGCCAGTGTTGAAAAATTCAGGGTCTGGGTCAGAACCGAAGTCCTGTCGTGAGTGAGGCCAGAATAGGACTCTGGGCAGAGAGAGAGAGAGGGAGAGGGAGGGAGAGGGAGGGAGGCAGGTGCCATCCTGTGAGCCCTGCCCCCCCCCCCCCAGCGAGGTCAAGTCTCCCGCCAGGCCCTCCCAAACATACCCACTCCTCCTCATTCCATTGCTACCCCTGTTCTACAGTTGAGAGGGTAGAAAAATGAGGTGTGTGTAGGGGGAACCAACCCTGTCACGAAACCTCAATCCCGGAGGGCTTCATTTGTGCCCAGCCCTGTGCTGGGGACACAGTGGTGACCAAAACAGCCCCAGCCCTGCCCTCATGGAGCTCACAGCCCAGTGGAGGAGACAGCCGTGTCCTCATTGATCCAGAGTGGGCAGGGCTGGTATGGGGGAGTCCAGAGCCCGCAGGAGTGCAAAGGGGGAAACTGCCCTAGGCAGGGAGGGCTTCCTGGGAGGAACAGCTTGGCTGTGACCAAGAGAATGATGAGCAACTAACCAGACATGGCGGGGTGTGGGTCATGTGTTCTAGGCAGAGGGAACAGCATGTACAATGGCTGGGAAACGAGAGCATACAGGTCCTTCAGCAAATGACACATGACTTGAGTGAGTATAGAGTCACTGTGAGAGATGAGGCTGGAGGTGCTGGCAGGGCCTTGAAGGTTGTGGAGAGGTGCCTGGGCTTTGTGCCAAGGGTACTGGGGAGCCATGGCAAGGCTGTGAGTAAGGGAGAGGCAGGGGCAGGTTTGTGCTGTGAAGGGAGGGAAGGAATCAGGTCAGAAGAGTAGCGAGGAGGTCAGGACCGGACAGAAGGTGAGGAGAGAAGGGGTGGACCTCAGCCTTATGAGGCAAAATGGGTGGGACAGGCATGGTAGCTGCCAAGTGCCTGGCCTCTGGATTTGGCTGGCTCAGATCCTACTGGCTGGAGTGTGTGTGGTCTGTGTGGCCTCAGGGCTGGAGCTAGGATTAGTGATGGGATCTTCATTGGGGGATAGTATTGTAAAGGGCATCCCCATGTCTAACAGGCCCTGCGTGCCTTGACCTTTGGGGTCTCTCCTAACCTTTCTGTTTTGGTAATCTCTCTGGGAACGCTGACATCCCCGGGCCTCAGTTTCCCTTCTGGAAAATGGAGAGATTTCTTGATCTCTAAGGGCCCTTTACCTATGTGACAAGGTTTGAAAAAGTGCCTCCCCCAGGTCCCTGGGGACTCTGTCTTCTTAACTCTGCCTCACCTTTTCTTCTGAGGCCTTTTGTCTCTTTAGGGGCCCACGTGCTATGCCCTAGCAAATGGAGGCCTCAGCCTATCGGGTCAAGTAGAAGTGATTGACGTGGCCAACACCCAATACATGTTCAGATGTTTCTTGACTTCTATTACCTGCTTCTCCCACACGCGACCCCAAGGCCCCTTCCTGCTCTTTTCTGGGACCAAGCTCTCCAAAAGTCCTATCCTGAAAGACTTCACAGGTATGCTCTGACCCAAGCCCCAGCCTGGAGGAGGAAACAGCTTGGGCAGACGTTAAGGTGGGAATTGCAGGGCATAAGGAACAAAAGAGTAATAGAGTAGTCATGGAAAAAGAGCTAGAAGGATGAGCCTTCAGCAAATGGTATGAATTTGGCCTTGAAGCATCGCACTTAATACGAGAGGGTTCTAGGCGACGTGGGGAGCCATGGCAGGTTCTCGAGCGAAGTAAGGAAAGTTGCAAACACTGGTAGCAGCTGTAGAGGGCTGAAGTCAGATCGCACAGAAGGAGGCCAGTGAAACGCATAACGAAATAGACAGTGATGAGATGCTTGGGGGGGGGCGCGTCTCAAACCGGAGGCCAGGGAGCCAGATGCAAGTCTCAGATATTTCCTTTGGCTTCCGTTTCTCCCTCGCGAGGACCCTGTGTTTGAGATCTGAGCGTGACTGGGAGCCGAGGTTGGGAAGGGCCCAAGCTCGGCGGTGTGACACTGGACCACACCTCTCCGGGTCTCAGATTCCCCATAGAGCTTTGTAATGTTTGGATTAGACTCTGTACCCTAACTTTGCCTCATTTTAGAGATGGGATAAAGCATGTGTAGCCCTAGGACATGCCTAGAGACGGCAAACCGCTTCGAGGTCACACAGTAGCCAATTACAAAAGTCTTTCCTCCTCCTCTTCCTCCTCCCCCCCCCCCCCCCCAACCTACCCCCACAAACCACAAGCCACACCTTCT
>NW_006786304.1:1697496-1714652 GCF_000442215.2 Lipotes vexillifer | reverse complement strand
CCCCCCCCCCCCCCCCCCATAACTATCGCACACAACGCTAAGGCCACCATTGCTTTTATTTGTTGCTTTGAGCGGAGAAAAAGCATGAGCCGCAGGTGAGCCCGGGCGCTCTCCATTAGCCAGAGCCCCTGATGGTGGGCGGAGCTCAGGGAAAAAGAGAGGAGAGCATAAGGGAGTTTATTCATTGGCCAGAACCCAGAGGATGGAGCCCATTGGTTGGAACTCTGGTTGGAACTGGAACTCGAAGGAGGGTGGATAGAGGCCCCGGTAGACTAAACCTTTATAGGCGGGACTCCGGGAGAAAGGGGAGGGGCAAAGGATGAAGGGCGGGCCTCCGGTGGGCCGGGTCCTCCCTTTGGCTGGGGCTCCAGCAGTCGGCGGCGGGCGGGCGGTGCGCCTACTTCTGGGCGGGGATCATGTCGTCGATGGACTGGCCCTTTTCCAGCTTCTTCTCCATCTCCACCATGAGCTTCACACCATCCACCACCAGCTGTACCTGTTCTACCTCCGACGAGCCCAGCCTATCGGCGTTGGACACGTCGAACACTGAGCCCACGGCGGCCGTGTCCACGCCACCTGCGGGAATAGGAGGCCGGGGCTAAGGAGCGAGCGGAGATGCAGGAGCGGGGCCCGGGACGCAACCCCCGTGCCAACGGCGACTGCCGCATGGACTGAGTGAGTGCCAACTGTGTAAAGGTTAAGTGCACGCAGTTTCCTAAGCGTCTGTCTATTCACGGGCCCACATCTCCGGCTTTAGGTACCTCACCCCTCGACCATCCAGCACGGTGGGTTAACAGAGTTGAGCTCTGGAGCCGGGCTGCCTGGGGTCGAATCCTGACCATCCTCCCCTTTACAGATTGGAAAGTGAGGTCCCTCGGCGGCCAGGGACATACACAGTGTATATTAATTATATAACCGTGATGGTATATTGACTCATCTGAGATAAGGCGTGCTGATGCCTATTTTCAGAGGAAGGAACTGAAGCTCACAGAAGGGCAGCCCTTGCCGACCCCCAGAACTCGTGGGGATGCCCCACCTCCCCTTCAGCCGCCGCAAAGGGCCGGCCCCAGAAGCCGCAGGAGGGGATGTAGGCCGCACCTGTGCCCCGCTTCTGCAGGCGCAGACGGGTGAGGATTTCCTCGAATTTGGGATGCTTGCTCAGGTGCGCTAGTTTCACATGCACGCCTCCACGCAGCCCGGTGCCCAGGTTAGATGGGCAGGTGAGCACGTAGCCCAGGTGCTCGTTCCACATGAAGGGGTGGCCGGCTTTCTTGAAGATCTCCTCAATCTGAGGTGGGGGAGAGGACCCTGGATCAGCGCCGGCGGGCGCCCCCAAATACACCGACAACCCGGACAGGGTTCGCAGGGACAGGGTGTGAAAATGTCAGTAGGGGTAGGATTCTGAGGGGGCGGGTCTGGAAGACCTGGAGGCACGAGATTCTGAGGGGAGGGGCCCGACCGCACAAGTGGTGGCAGGATTCTGAGGGGGCTGGGCTTGAGGACGCCGGGAAGGCGGGTTCTTAGGGGCGGGACTTGAACATAGGGGCGGGGCCTTGGAAAGCGAGTGCGGTGGGTGCTGAGGGGCGTGGCTTGGATATAGGAAGGAGCCTGGTTCCGAGGGGAGGGGCCTCGGAAGGCAGCTGGGGTGGTCACGTGGAGTCGCGCGAGAGGCAGGCACCCACCTTCTGCAACCCCAAGCAGAAGCGGCGGAAAACCTGCTTCATGTTGCCCCCCTTCTCCATGGAGATGACTCGGAGGTGGTCCTCCTCGTTCACCCACACCAGGAAGCTCTTGTTGTCATTGTGCCTAGGTCGGGCGCAGCAAAAGGCTGAGGAATCAGCTCCGCGCGGGAACCCCATTCCCCTGCGTCTTGCAAACACATACCCACCGCTAGGGGGCAGCGAGCCTGAAGGGCAAGAGGTGGGAGCACCTCAAAGTCTGAGAAGCTAACACCTGTAGACTCTAATTTCACTGGACCTGTGGAATCTCGAATCCTGGGATCAGTGACTTTTAGGGTCTTAATTCTTTGGACAACATTATAGACTCTTAGAATCTCAGAATCTTTGAAAAACGGAAGCCAGGAATCAGAATTGATAAATCTTCCCATCACATTGTGGCATCTCAGAAAGAGTCTTAGAACTGTAAAACTCTAGGACCTGGAAATGTTTGAAACCACTGAATCACAGAATCGGAAATTAGTGGAATCTAAAAATATTTAAAATCTTGAAATCTTACAACCTACACTCTCCAAATCTTTTGAAACCTAGGTCCTCAAAACCTTTTAAAATCTTTGACTATCAGAATCAGGGATTCAAAGATTCATGGAAAGCCCAGCTAACTAGCAACAACAGCTGGTAATAAAAATCATACTAATGGCCAATATGAGCACTTACTATATACCAGGCACTTTTTCCAATACTTTACATAAATTAACTCAATTAATCCTCACAAGAACCCCCAAAGCTATGAATTGTCATGATCTCCATTTTATAGATGGGGAAACTGGGGCAGAGACATGTTAAATCGTGTGCCAAAGGTCACACAGCTAGTAAGTGGCAGCGCTGGGATTTGCATCCAGGGAGTCTGGTTCAAGTCTAAGTTTCAAGTTTCCCAAAATGTGACATGCAGACCACAGGGTGGGCAGGGGTGGAAGGCAAGATCATTCTGGATAATTACTCTTATGGTCTTGACTTTGGTGGAAAGTCATGGGAAGGCTGGAGGAGGCAGGGGAGAAGGGGGCCGTAGGGCAGGGGCGCCTCACCAGATGCCACGGGCATCGGGCCAGTCTCGGGCCATGCCTGAAGCCAGCAGCAGCGGGGACACGGGCTTGTCAAATAGGAAGTGGTCATCGATGAGCTGCTGTTGTTCCTTGTCTGTCATGTTCTTCAGAGGATAGTATTTCCCCTTGAACTCTCCCGTCAGGCTGTTGAGGGCTGAGGGGCCGCAGGAAGGAGTGGTCAGCAGCCTGCCCCACCTCAAGTGGGGCGCAGGCCCACACTGCTACCCCTAACGGGCCTGGACCTTGGCCCCCTGGAGGTCCTAAAGACGCCTAAACACTGTGTCTAAACCCAAATTCATGACCCCTCCCCAAAACGTGCTCCTCCCCTGTCTGCCCTGGGAAAACCCACACCAATTGCTCAAGATAAAAGACATGGATTCTCCCCTTCCCGCCACCGAGCCTCACATCCAGTTCACCTGCGAGCAGTAGTGTACTGGTGCCTGCTCCTGCTGGCTGGCAGGACAGGGAGTCAAAGTCTCAGGAATCCGGGAGCCATCAGTAAACATTATTATATTATAGTATTTATAGTATTTGTATATATTCATATGTATTCATGATACATAATAGATATGTATTATGTGTATAATAAATATATATATATATATATATTTTTTTTTTTTTTTTTTTTTTCTGTGGTGCGCAGCATGAATAGGATGCAGATAAGGATTAAGGGGCCTAGGATTGGTGTCAGCCAGGACCGCCACCAGTTGGGGATGGGAGAGGTGGATTGTCGCTGCCTGCATTGGAGGAGCTTTTTTTTTTTTTTTTGCCGTATGTGGGCCTCTCACTGTTGCGGCCTCTCCCATTGTGGAGCACAGGCTCCGGACGAGCAGGCTCAACGGCCATGGCTCACGGGCCCAGCCGCTCCACGGCATGTGGGATCTTCCCAGACCGGGGCACGAACCCGTATCCCCTGCATCGGCAGGCGGACTCTCAACCACTGCGCCACCAGGGAAGCCCAATAAATATATTTATATAATACGTATACGTATTTTTATATATTTTATACATTATTTGTATAATATACCACATAATATATTCTATATCATATACTATATACTATATTATGTTGTTAAAAATAAATTATAAAAACTTACAGTTAAATAAATTATATTTAAAACATAGGGGATAAATACTCAGGACTATCACTTTCTAATGATTTCTACACTTACTATTTTCTACGTTCTTGAAGTTGTCCTCAGCCACTGTAGCTGTATGTGGTGGAAATGCTACATAGCGACGTGCTGCCGCACGTTTCCTCCCGTTGCCCAGCTCTGTATGATGTCACGTGATTGGCTTAAACTTGGCCACAGTAGGAGGGTTTACACCAGAGAAATTGGTAGTTGCTGGCTGCAAATCAGGGCTTGTTGTTTTCTTTGTTTGGATTTTTTTGTTTGTTTGTTTGTTTTTGAGAGCCAATTGTTAAACATTTAGCAGAACAACACTGCCTGCCAGCCCTAAGAGTTCTGCCTCCCAAACATACCCACTCTTTCTCCCCATTCCATAGCTACTCCTCACCCCCATCCCGGACAGCTGCAGTTGCCCCCTCTCAGCCTCTCTCCTACCTTTGCCCACAGTCTGCTCCCTGCACAGCAGCCAGGGGGATCCATGTTAGTCTGAATCTGTCCCTTTTCTGCTCACCACCCTCCCATGCTTTCCTTCTCCCACAGGGTCCAAGCCGTAGGACTCCCAACAGCCCACGAGGCTCTGCACGACCTGGCCACCCACACCCCTCTGACCTCACCTCCTCCCCTCCCGCCATCAGCCACTCGGCTCCAGGCACACCGGTCTCCTTGCTGTTCCTCCAACACACCTTCCCATCCCAGGGCCTTTGCACTTGCTGTTCCACCTGCCTGGAATTCTTCCCAAGGTTGGCTTCTTCTTGGCAGTCAGGTCTCAACTCCTTTCTAACGTAGTTCCCGCCAGTCATTCTGTGCCACAACCTTTGTTTCTTGGCTTCATGGCATTTTGGAATTATCTTGTTCTTTTGTTGGTTTCTGTGTTTCCTCTTATCTCCCCACCAGGCTGACAGCTCTGTGAGAGCAGTGACCTTGTCCATCTTATTCATCACGGGAGCCCCAGGTCCCCACACAGAGCCAGAACCACCGTAAATGTTTGCTTAATGGTTGAGTGGATGGATGAATAGATGGACGAAGATCAGGACCCTGGTGCAGTTGGGTGTCAAGTCTTGACAGCACCCCCAGGCTTCCACCAGGGGTAATGATGCCAGCTGTCAGTCACCAAGTACTCATGACTTACCAAGTTCTTTCAGTGTTTTGGAAAATGGGGGCCCAGGGGAGTCCAGAGACCTGCCCACGGAGGAGCAGAGCCACAGCCGGGGGACCCCGGCAGTGTGCGAGGTGGGAGCTCTCACCTTCCACGGCGAGTTTCTCCACGGCCCGGCGCTCACCGCGGGAGCAGTGGGGGGGCAGCGAGAAGCCCTTGATGCTGCGGCCGGTGCGGACACGGCTGCTGATCACATAGTTGGGGTCCAGGTCATCTCCACCCTAGAGAATGGATGGGGAGCAGGAGAGAATCTCCTGTCCTCACTTCCCTACAACCAACATAACGACACACTTGGTGAAGGTATAAGCAAAGCTCTGTGGAAACGGAGATTACCCCCCTCACCAACACCAGCTGTGCTTATTCCTTACACAACAATTGGTGCTATCAGGTCCTATAGAAATACAAGTGTCCTGTGGAGGCCTGCAAGGGTGAGGCTGGGACTCTCCAGGAGAGGAAGGGCACTCCCAGTGTGAAGCCCTAGTCAGTCGGAAGAATGTATTCTCTCTCCCTCTCTCTCTCTCTCCCTCCCTCTCTCTCCCCCCCTCTCCCCACCCCCACTTCCCCCAGCCCCATCTCCTTGCCTGACGTCATGTCTCTCTGACCCTCTCTCTTCCCATGTCCCTCTGTGTTTCTCTCCATCTCTGTTCGTCTCCCTGTCTCTCTGGATGTCTCCCCCACCTCCTCCCTTCTCATCCCTCTACCCTCTCTCTCCCACCCCTCCCCTCCCCTGGGGGCAACCAACCTTGAGGTTCTCATGGTTGAGGTCGGTCTTGTGCTTGTCGGTGGGTTTGTAGCCCCCGTGCCGGTCCTGGATGATGGGGTCAAAGAGGTCCTTGAAAACCATGTAGGACTCCTCGTCACCAGCCACACAGCCCACGGTCATGATGAAGGGGTGACCTGGGGGGGTTGGGGGGGGAGGTCAGAGGCGCTCGTCCCCAGCAAGGAAGGCCTGGGCTCCTGGGTCCAGTGTAGACTGTATGTGTATGTGCGTGCGCGTGCAAGGGAATTCACTTGACACCTCTGGGTCAGAACTGAGAAGGCTGAGGCTTGGTAGGAATGGGGAGGGAAGGCTGGGAAAGGTCAAGGTGGCATCTGGGGGCGGGACGGGGGGGAGGAAGGCTGCGGGAAGGACAGAGGAGGAAGAGTCTGGGGGGCCAGTTACTAAAAATATTACCATGTCAGAGTCCCCAAATCATGGAATCTTCCCCTAAAAGATTTCAGAACCTTAGACTATCAGCCCCCACAGATAATAAGAGACTTGAGAGACCTTCTTATTTCCCAAGTGGGGAAACAGAGGCCTGGAGAGAAAGGGCCTCTCCCCTCAATCACACCATGAGTTGGGGGCTAAGGCTAGAAGCTGGGCTCCTGCCCAGTTCCACTTGCCCTGGAGGGGTGTCCTTGGAGAAAGAAGCGCAGGGCTTATGATACCCCCTGTCAGAGTCTGAGTGCTCACGTTGTGCCAGGCGCCGCTCCATGTGTACTGATGCCTATGTTTTCCCAACGTGGGTGCCCATTTTGCAGGTGAGGAAACTGAGGCCTGGGAGATGCATAAGCTTCCTCAGGGGAGTCTCACATTATACTCCTGCACATTTAGCGAGTGGTTTACCACGTGCCGGACCCTGTCCCAAGCACCTCACCCATCTCAACTCATCTGTTTCTCACAACAGCCCCATGGGTATGGTCCCCATTTTACAGATGGGAAAACTGAGACCCAGGGAGGTGGGATCGAGGCCTGGCAGGCAGCCTCCAGAGCGCCCCCAGCCTTCTGGTCCCTGTGATGCTCCACCAGGGAGGCTTACCTGGGTTGTCCACACCTGTCTGGATGACATCGTCCAGAGTGAAACCAGATGGTGTCTCCTTGTCCCGAAGCTTCTTGTAGAGCTCAGGGTTCAGTACCTTGGCCATGTGGTTGTTGTGCTTGCTGAGGTCTGGGTATTCCTCCTCAGACTTGAAGTTCAGCTTGTACTTGTTGTGGGTGTTACTGAACGGCATGGTGGCGGCGTGGCGGACCTGGTGGGCAGGGCCGGAGGGGAAGATTAGCTCACATCCAGTAGAGACCAGCCAAAGAACAGAGCCAGGCTCTGGGGTCAGGCAGGCCTGAGGGTCAGTCCTGACTCCTGTGCTGTGTGACTTGGAGCCAGAGGGATCCCCTCTCTGAGCCCCTGCATCTCGACAGGATGTATCAAGAGTTTTGTGTTAGGATCTTAGCTCCACCGCATCCTGGCAGGTGACCTTAGACTAGTAACCTTGCTAGAGACTCAGTTTCTCCAGCTGGAAAATGGAGGGGGGAACCCCTCAAGCCAGAGTAGTAATCATGGCATGGGTAAGAGTGTAGGTTCTAGAATCAGACAGCCTGGCTTTGAATGCCAGCTCTGCCACTTACAACAAGCTCTGTGACCTTGGGTGAGTTGCTTAACCTCTCTGTGCCTGAAAGTACTCACCTGTGAAATGCGGGTATAATAGCATTCACCTCATGGAGGTGTTGGAAGGATGAAGTGAGTTAATTATGTAAAGCACTTGGAATAGTGCCTGGGACACAATAATCATTTTTTTGCTCAGCTATTATTATTGTTGTTATTGTTATTTTAAACTGTGAGGAGCTGGTGAGAAGATGGAGGGTGTTGCTGGCAATGAGTGTGTGAGCAGAAAAGGGACATTCTCTCCATAAAAGTTCTTGGGTGCTCAGTCGAGGGATGAGGGGCAGGGTGGGAGTGATGGCTGGGTGCCTGCCCCCACCTCTGTTTGCTGACACCTCTCCTGCAGGGCACAGTAGAAGAACAGCTCAGCCTCTGAGTTTGACAGAACTGGGTTCAAATCCCATCTATGCCATTTCCGGGCTGTTACTCAGCCTCTCTGAGCCTCTGTCCTCTTTGAACTGAATGCTCCCCAGGGGGTTGCCGGGAGGATTCTTTGAGCTCAAGCATGTGGCTCGTTGAGCACAGGCCCCAGCGTGGAGTTGGGGCCTGATACCTAGAGGGGTGGCTGCTATTATTGTTATTATTACTTTTATCCACAAGACCGAGAAGGAGGAGGGACCCCTTGGTGGTGGTGGTAGGGATGGGATACTCATTCCCAGCTCCAGGAATGGGAAGCGGGTAGGATGGTGGGAAGGAGGTGGGGACCAGGGTGAGAGGAAGGCCAAGGCATCAGGCCAAGGGGGATGGAAACCCACGAAAGCCTTTGGAGTTGATGTCCAGGGTTGGGGATTTATTTTTAGAGTCTGGCAAACTCCTCCTTCCCCGCCGCCACCCCCCACATTCCAGGGGCTCGGCTTGCACCAAGTCAGCAGGCCAGAGACAGGTGGGCCAGGGTGGCCAGGAGGATATGCATTCAGGCCGTGGGGCTCAAGGGCTTTCCACCCAGAAAACCCCCTTCAGAGCATGTCCCCACCCCCATCCCTGCTACAGACAGGCCAGAAGGCACAGAAGCAAGGTTGGTGAGCCCAAGAGACACCAGCAGTCATAGCCCCAGAGCCCCACACACACACGTCACCATGGACCCCCCAGATCACACCGTACACGGACCCACACTCGCACACCTCCAAGCTCAGGGACACACCCAGGATACAGGTACTCATGCAGGAGCCACGGAAAGTTAGACACAAGGTCACACCGTGTGGAACGCCATAGGGACACACAAGGTCACCAATGCAAAGACCCCACAGTCCCTGCCCTCGCAGAGACCCTGACAGGTGACACACAGACACCTCCCACAGTTTATGGCACCCAGTTCTGGTGAAAAACCATCATGAACAAGGCCAGGCCCAAGCCACTTGCAGGGGGTGACAGCTGGCAGCTGTCAAGACTCCTTCCCATTCTGGGAACCCTCCCCAGGACCCTGTGCCGCAGAGATCACAAGTCACAGCCGGGAGTCAGGGGCTCACAGGTGGAGGGGACTCTCTGACACAAGGTCCACCTTGCCACACACTGACCCACCTGTGTGCAGGAGGACACGGGGGGAGGACACGTAAGACTCCTTCCAGAGCCAGCTTGGCCTCTGATTCCAGAGGAGGACCCCACTCTGGACCCCACCCCAAATCTCACCCCAGGCAGTACCTGGCTGGGATGTGCTGGCAGGGGCTGTCTGTGTCCTGGAGGCGACACTGACCCGAAGGAAAGGCCCACAGCCCTGGCCTTATATAGGGGGGAGCCTGGGCTGTGCTATTGGCTGGGAGGGGCTGCCCCCCGGGAGAGGGCTGGAAGGCAGCTGAGCCTCTCACCTCACCGCCCAGGCATCGTGCCCACCCGGAACCCAGGCATGCCTCGCGCCCATCCCCATGGCCTTGTATGGGCCGCCCCAGGGTCTGGGCCCAGACCCCACCCCCCACCCCCGTCACCACCAAGCTGGTCCCCCGACCAAGTGCTGAGTCGGGCTGGCGGGGACAGCTGGCCCCCCGCCGGGGCCACGGGATAGTGTCAGGGAATGTCCCAGGAACGTAGAAGCCACCCTCCCCTGGCCCTCCACTAGGCCACCAGCCTCTCCTCAGCCCCCAGCGGCCTTGACCCCAGCAAACAGCAGGTCCTGAGCCCTAGCCCTGGGGAAACCTTGCAATGGCCCCTGAAGGTCAGGTATCTGGTTTTCCAGCAGAGGAAGCAGAGATCCAGAGAGGCTGTGTGATTTGCCTGCTGTCACCCAGCTACAGGGAGCATCTGACCAAAGCCGAGGTGGGAACAGGGGTGACCTGAAACCTGTGCTTGGATGTACTTTCCTCCTTGGGAGCGGGTGGGAGGGAAACTGAGGCTGGGCTGAGTTGGGGCGGTTCTAACTCAAAGCCAGGTTGGAGGCGGTGGTCACCTTTCCCACGCCAGGCCGCCCGCCTGGTGACACTGGGAGATTTCCGCTGTGGAGGGGACAGGGAGGGACGTGGCCTGCCGGGAAGGGAGGTTATTTTTAGAGCTAGCTCGCTGTGTTCTCTGGGGGACCCGAGGTGCTGGGGATGGGGGGGCGCAGGGGCAGGTGTGAGGAGGTGGGGCCGCCACGTGTCCGGGCTAATTATAACCAGGCATCTCGGGTGTCCCCAGGCCTCGCCTCCTTACAAGGGCAGCCGCGCGTCCGGGAGGCCAGCCCCACCCGCAGGGGAAGGGGGCTGGGTGGCGGCTCAGGTCAGAGCACAGGACTCCCTCGGATCCCGGCTCTCAGCACCTCAACCGTGACGGGGGACCTCAAGGGCCGAGGATGAGATTCTGCGGAAATGGGACGGCGCAGAGGAAACCGCTTCCTCCGCCTTGCCAAGACTTGGGCAAGCGGGGTCAAGTCCCGGGAGGAGGAGGTTCAGGGAGCGCCCGCATTGAAACAAAGAAGAGAAAGTTCCTTTCCCTCTGAGGTTCCTCCCTCCTCCCCGGTCTTCCCCACTTCTTCCCAGGCATAGGGGCACTGATCTAGGGAAAGGGGACCCTCTCTACCTATCCCTACGTTACTATTGGGATGGGGAGCTGCCTAGAAAACTTTTCCTTGGGGCCCAGCCCCTGATCTCTCCACCAACTTCCCCTTCCCAGGAAGGTCAGAGTGACAAAGTTCTCCTTCACAGTTAGGGAAACTGAGGCCCAGAGAACTAAAAGGAACTGGTCTAGAATTATTATGCATTTATCATTTCAACAATTATTTGTTAAGCACTTAATGGGAACACAGCAGAAAATAGGCAAAACCCCTGCCCTCGCAGAGGTGACATTTCAGGGAGAGTAAACAAGTCAATATATGTTCTAATGTCAGGGACAATGGGGCTTTGAAGGAAAGTGACAGAGGGTAAGGGATGAGAGTGATGGCACAGCAGAGATCAGGTCAGACCTCTCTGGGGAGGTGACATCCGAGCGGAGACTGGAGGGAGCCAGCCATGTGGAGATCTGGAAGAGGGACAGCAGGTGCAAAGGCCCTGAGGTGGGAGTGGCTTGGCATATCTGAGAGACAGGGAGATGGCTGGAGGGCTGGAACAGATGGGGCAGAGGGGAGAGTGGGAGGGAGAAGATGAGGTTGGAGAGAAGCCAGGAGCAGACCTGTAGGGTCCTAGGGGCCGTGGAGGAATTTCCATCCCACTGTGAGTGGGATAGGAGCCCCTGAGGGCTATGAGCAAGGGAGAGGCAGGATCCAGCCACATCACACACATCTCAGCCCCCTGGACCCCTAATAACCCCTTGTGTGGACATTTGACATTCCTTTTGGCCACACAGCATCCGAAGCCCTTTCTGTGTCTGGGGAGACCCCCACCCTCTGACCACCTCCTTTGGAGAAGCCAAAAATGTCAGAAACTCGGTTTCCCATAATCCTTTGCAGCAATGGTCCAGTCATGTGACCAGGGCTGAGCCAATCAAACACTCCAGCAGACCTTGTATCATAAGCTCTACCTCCTTTATCTTCTTTGAGTCTCACAGGAACAGCTGGCCTTGGGGAGCATATAATCCCCATCATATATCTTCCTCCCACTCCCAGCCCCTGAGCCCTCAGTCTCCAAGGCCTGTCCATCCCTCCTACCCTAGCTCAAGACCTCCACATTCACTCCTGCCCTAGCCTCCTCGCTGGGCTCCTGCCCCAGTGTTGCCCTGTCCCACCTACTCCCTACTTGCTGACCTCTCCTGCTCAGAACCTGCCATGGCTCCCCAGTGCCCTCAGGATAAATGAGTATTTGTTGACTAAGTAAATAATAGTAGCTTTATCAGTCATTTGGAAACCCCTTCACCCAGCTTAAGCAGAAAGGGCTTTCCTACCAGATATTAGGTGCTCACAAAATTGTTGGAAGGGCTGAAGGAGCAGGCTCCAGGCTGGGCCTCCAGGAACACCTCTTGCCCCAAGAATCATGCTTCCTCTGAAAAACCGGACATGCTAGAAGGAAGTTAGCATGGATATTGAGTGGCCACTCCACAGTCTCCACCCTAACAGTTAACGCTCATGGAGCACTCCTATATGTCAAGTGCTAGGCTAACTGCTTTACATATATTAGCTCATTTAACATTCCCAACAATAAGGCTCAGAGAGGTTAAGTGACTTGCTCAAGGTCACACAGCTGGGAAGGGGCAGAGCTGGGAATCAAACTGGCACAGGGCTGCTGAGAGTGGGTTCAGGCTTTGGTAAAGATAATTTTCAGGCCTCTCAGCAAGGTCAGACAATATTGTCAGCCCAGAGTCTCTTTCTGGGTCTTTAGGCCCTGACACATCTCCTTGTACCCACATCTCCTTGCCCCCTTCACCACCCTAGCAGTCTGGTTTCAGGATTCAATCACTGTATGTGTATTAACCAATTTAATTCTCCAACAGTCCTATAAGGTAGATATGCAAATTTTACAAGTCAAGAAAGTGAAGCCCAGAGAAGTTGAGTCACTCTCCCAAAATCACACAGCTGGGAAGTAGCAGAACCAGACTGGACCGGGTAGTCATTCCCTTCCTGATTCCACCTGTTCATTCTAAAGCCTCATTTTACAGCAGATGGATGCTGAGGCTGGAAAAGGGCAAGGGACCGCAGACTTCTGGTATCTTCAGGTGGCAGAAGGTACAAGAGAGCTTTGTGGGATCTCTCTTATAAGAGCACCAGTCCCATTCATGAGGGCTTCTCCTCCTACTAATACCAAAGGCCCCAGCTATTAATGCTATCACCTTGGAAGGTTAGGATTTCAACATATGAATTTTGGGAAAACACAAACATTTAGATCGTAGCACCAAGATATATTGCTAAGTGGGGGGCAGGGGAGAAAAAGATATATATATATATACCTGTTGCCACAAAAATGCTGTGAGACACACCACCCCAAAATGCAGGAACTTTGAAATGGATGTGGGGTTGAGTGACAGTTGGCTGATTCGGGCTGGGCACAACTGGGAAGCTTTGCTCCATACTCTTATGTTAAAAACAAGACAACGGGCTCAAAATGCTAAGCCCCATGTCACCAAATCAAGACTTAATGACAGTTTCAGCTCTCCGGGAGATGGAATCTTAAACCACCCACTCAGATCAGCACTAGCTAGGTAATCTGCCTGATAGAACCCTGCTGTCCCTAAAGGAAAGTGACCTTGCAATAACCAGCCTGCTTTTTTTTCCGGGTACAACTTTCTTGTTTCTGCTCCCTTCCACCTATAAAAGTCTTTCATTTTGTTTAGTTCCTCGAAGCTCCTTTCTATCTGCTAGATTGGATGCTGCCTGATTCGAATCGATTTTTTTTTTTTTGGTGGTACGCGGGCCTCTCACTGCCGTGGCCTCTCCCGCCGCGGAGCACAGGCCCCGGACGCGCAGGCTCAGCGGCCATGACTCACGGGCCCAGCCACTCCGCGGCATGTGGGATCCTCCCGGACCGGGGCACGAACCCGTGTCCCCTGCATCAGCAGGCGGACTCCCAACCACTGCACCACCAGGGAAGCCCCTCGAATCGATTTTTGCTCAAACTCAATACAATTTTAATATACCTCAGTTTATCTTTTAACACTACAGAGACGTTGTGGTGTGTGGGCCAAAGGGGGAGCAGCCATGCAGGGGAAGCTTTTCTCATGCCTGTGCCTGGGCGCAAAAGGCAACGTTCAAGGCCCCTTAGGTCGAAGCTCAGAACTGGCATGACTGGCACTTGTGCCACTCTGCTATTGACTAAAGTAAGTCACGTGACCACACTCAAAGTCAAGGCCATTGTTCAGTCTACCTCCATGGGTAAGGTTTTTCTCATTTGTGTTTTTCTTAAATGGTCACTCATTCTCAGACACCTACATACAATTCATATCCCTGGAATATCTCAGGAAGGATATTAGAAACTGGTAATCATTGTTGGCTTCTGGGAAGAGTGGGGATCACGGAGTGACAAAGACCTACTTTTCACTCTGTGGTCTTTTGTTCTCTGTGAACATCCTTTCTGACAGCACTTTACTTCTTAAATTAAAAAATGGAGTAAATATAATTCACACTGCTGTATGTTATATGAAAGTTAAGAGAGTAAAAATAAATAAAAATTAAAAAGGGGGGAGGCTTTTTAAAAACTATGGCCAAGAGATGAAAATAGAAAAGCCCCCATCACATCTACCCATTTCCCTGACATGGCAAACTGAGGCCTTAAGTGATTAGATGGGGATTTTGTTGAGTGCCGCCTTCTTTTTTTTTTGGTCACTAGTTAATATGAGTTTATTTGGGATGATTTTGATTTTAGAAGGAAGACAAGTTCAAAGAATCGTTTGATAGAAAATGAAACCAGGAGTTAGTTGTATATGGATGGATGTTGAAAACACATTTATAAGCTGAAAGGTATGACAAATTTCTACCCAGTGTCTCTTTTGTTTTGTTTTCTAATTTATTTTATTGAAGTCTAGTTGATTTACAATGTCGTGTTAATTTCCGCTATACAGCACAGTGATTCAGTTATACATATATATCTATGTATACATTCTTTTTCATATTCTTCAGTTATACATATATATCTATGTATACATTCTTTTTCATATTCTTTTCCATTATGGTTTTATCATAGGATATTGAATATATCCCTGTGCTATACAGTAAGACCTTGTTGTTTATCCATCCTATATATAATAGTTTGCATCTGCTAATCCCAAACTCCCAATCCATCCCACCCAGTGTTTCTTTTTTTCCTTTCTTTTTTTTCTGACATAAGCTCTTTTTATTTTTTTAATTAGCTGTGCTTTATCTTTTTTTTTTTTAATAAATTTTATTTATTTATTTATTTATTTTTGCCTGTGTTGGGTCTTCATTGCTGCCTGCGGGCCTTCTCAGTGCAGTGGATTCTCTTGTTGTGGAGCACAGGCTCTAGGCACGCGGGCTTAGTTGCTGCGGGGCATGTGGGATCTTCCCCGACCAGGGCTCGAACCCGTGCTCCCTGCACTGGCAGGCAGATTCTTAACCACTGCACCACCAGGGAGGTCCCCACCCAGTGTTTCTTAATGGCTACTTCAAAATGAAACAGTTTGAGCTGTTCACATTTGGTTGCTGCATTTTTATTTAATAACTGCCTTGGCCATTTTTCATCTGGTAAAGCAGCCCAACCAGGAAATATTCAGGAAAGCATTACTCACCCTATTGCCAATAAATTAGAACATGGCAACTGAAGACATCTGAGTTTGGTTGGTGCTTGATCTTTTCATGGACCATTAGGAATAATTTCCACAGCGTTCTTGCAAGTGGAGGAAAAAGGTAGAAATGCTAAAAAAAAACTGAGTCCAACAGAGAAGGCGACCAGGGAATTGGTTATGCTTTGATTGAACTAGAGCTGCCTTCCCCCAGCTAGAATCAAGTTCAAATGCTGACTGCCTTGTTGACTGTGGTCTTGGGTGAGGGATTTCTCCTCTCTGAGCTTCAGTTTCCTCCTCTGTCTTTCTTTCTTTTTTTCTTTCTTCTTATTTTTTTTTTTTGCGATACGCGGGCCTCTCGCTGTTGTGGCCTCTCCCGTCGCGGAGCACAGGCTCCGGACGCGCAGGCTCAGCGGCCATGGCTCACGGGCCCAGCCGCTCCGCGGCATGTGGGATCTTCCCGGAGCGGGGCACGAACCCGCGTGCCCTGCATCGGCAGGCGGACTCTCAACGACTGCGCCACCAGGGAAGCCCTTTCTTTCTTTATTTTTCAGCCAAAGAGGCGTCTACTTTATTTTCAATTCTCACCATTACAAGTGTTGGATTCTGCAAGATCATAGTTAAAACACTTTGGTGTAGGATATCAATTTTACACATAACGGCTGGATCTAAAAAGCCAATTTTGGGCTCTGGTGTTAAATTTTATATGGATACATGAATTTGAAATTCAAAAACAACCTAAATGATAAAAAGAACTCATCAATACATTTATATTCTCTATCATAAATGATACATTAGAATTCAACTGTTTTTACATCTGCAAGTCAGATGCTATCAAGCCAACTGCCATGTACAATCCATAATCCTCTTACATTTTTAACTCAAAGACAAATAGGAAGGCTCAGTACATTTTAATTTCCCAAATGTTCTCAGAAAGAATGATCAGAAGCATCCTCCAGTTGTTTGTTTTTTGAATTGTATTTTATTTATTTTTTTATACAGCAGGTTCTTATTAGTTATCCATTTTGTACATATTAGTGTACAGATGTCAATCCCAGTCTCCCAATTCATCCCACCCCCACCTACCCCTGCCACTTTCCCCCCTTGGTGTCCATACGTTTGTTCTCTACCTCTGAAGCATCCTCCAGTTTTCAAACACAGTTGGGTAAATCCATTTACCCCACGGGAACTACCTGTGTGTGTTGTAAGGTAGTAGTGAAAGACTGCGACCCTCTGCGGTAGCGATGCCCTCAACGCGGAAGCCTTGCCTCTTCACTTGAAGCGTGTGAATAACAGGAAGGGACAGAGTCACCTTCATTATTTCCTCAACTATTGGCGTTTTCATAGGATTTTAAATGCCTGATTTCAATTTTACAACAACAATACCAATATTCATTCTGAAAGGTCATCTTATGTTCCAAGTAGCGGATATTAATAACTTCCAACATGATCTCTAGGAACAATTTGCAGTTCTTTTTTTTTGGCCACACAGCTTGCAAGATATTATTTCCCCGACCAGAGATCGAACCCGTGCCCCCTGCAATGGAAGCGCAGAGTCATAACCACTGGCCTGCCATGGAAGTCCCTAATTTGCAGTTCTGAACCATGCTTTGGAAAAACATTTCCAGCAGTCTGTGCAGGATTTATGCCTATTCCATTATGGGTAATAATTGCAGTTATTGGATGTTGCAGGAACTTTAAATTCTTCTGTTGCGAACCTTAAGACTGCTGTGAAAGGTGTACTTTTAGTAACACAGAGTACTTTGTGGGGCAGCTAGCTGAGAGTCTGACGTCAGAGTGATCTTAAAGAAAACCTTTGACGTGGCAGAGCCAGTCCAGAGACCCCACCGATTCCACCGGCTAGCCCCACGTCCTCTGAAGTGCAGCCTGGCCCAGTCTCCTCTTTAGATATGGCAAGTAAGAGTGCCTACCTCAGAGGGTGGCTGTATGGATTCAGGGGCTCTGCTATTCCTTGGCTGTGTGATCTTGGACAAGTCACTTAACCTCTCTGTGCCTCATCTTCTTCACCTGTGGAATGAGGACAATCATAGCAGGTTGGTGTGAAGGTGAACAGAATTAATCTACAAGACAAGACCTGACACAGGGCC
>NW_006786304.1:1694461-1697486 GCF_000442215.2 Lipotes vexillifer | reverse complement strand
TAAGAACTCAGGAGTGCCAGCCCCAGCTGACGCTGTGCAAAAGTGCTTGGCACAGGGCCAGCCCAAATGGTCACCTTGGTTAACACCTTCTTTCAGCCTTTATCTCATTTAATCCTCACTACTATGCTATGTGATGAGTGCAATCATCCCTGTTTTATATTTATTTATTTATTTATTTTTTGGCTGCCTTGGGTCTTCGTTGATGCACGTGGGTTTTCTCTAGTTGCAGCGAGCGGGGGCTAACTTCATTGCGTTGCCTGGGCTTATTGCGGTGGCTTCTCTTGTTGTGGAGCACGGGTTCTAGGCGCGCGGGCTTCAGTAGTTGTGGCATGCGGGCTCAGTAGTTATGGCTCGCAGACTCTAGAGCGCAGGCTCAGTAGTTGTGGCACACGGGCTTAGTTGCTCTGTGGCATGTGGGATCTTCCCGGACCAGGGCTCGAACCCATGTCCCCTGCATTGGCAGGCGGATTCTTAACCACTGTGCCACGAGGGAAGTCCCCATCCATGTTTTATAGATGAGGAAATAGGTGCTCAGAAAATCATGGCTTGCCCCAGGTGACATGGAAAGGAAATGTCAAGACCAGGATTTGAATGCAGATCTACCTGGCTCCAATTCCCTCCCACCCCCCACCCCACATACACACACAGTGTTTACCATGTGCCCCTCTGTTCTAAGCCTTTTACAGGGATTACTCATTAATCCCCACATCAGCCTCACAAAGTAGGTTACACATGTGAGTCTGTTTCTACAGATCAGGAACGTGAGGACCAGAGAGGTCAGTTCCTGGCTCAAGGGTCACACAGCCAACAAATGACAGAGCAGGGATTTGCACCTAGGTCATCTGGCTCCAGTCCCTGCACTGCTTCGTAGTAAGCTTGTGACAGTTCCAGAACCAATGTCCCGTGTCCTGAGGCCCGAACAATGGGGGACAAGGACTCAGCTGCCGCCTTCTACCCTGTTCCCTAGAAGTACCTGGAGAAGCTAGAGCGTAAGTTTGAGTCTTATTTTCCATCAGTCTGTCAACAACCATTGTCCCGGGTGCCTTCTCTGTGTTCGGGCTGTGCTGGGTAGCACTGGGCACACAGCAGGGACTGAGACTTCCTTGGCTCTGTCTTCCCTCCTGGCTCTTACAGTCCTGCATGGGAGACAGACAAGTGATGACCCAGCATGGGCATGGCTGGAACATGGGAGCCCAGGAGGTTGCAGGAGCCCAGGAAAGGCGTTTCCTCCAGCCTTGGGGTGGTCTGAGAGGGCCTCCGGCAGGAGGGAGCATCTGCACGGAAGCTCCGAGAACAGGGGAGTAGAGAGCCGCGCGGGAATCTGGTGCCTGGTCTACGGACCAACAGCGCCCTCTTCTGGAAGTATCCTTTAGTGCAGCGACCGGTGTACTGCCAGGGTTTGGCAAAGCTCGCCTTGAACCAAATTCGATGATGCTAGAATCCTGTGCGCCCAGCTTTGGCCAATTTATGTTTCTAGGACTTGATTCATTGAGTCAGTCACTCAACAAATATTTATTGGCGTCAGGTTGTTCTAATGCTAAAGATACCTATTTATTGAGCTCCTAATTTGCGCCAGGTTGTTCTAATGCTAAAGATACCGTGCTGACAATACAGAGCCCTGCCCTCAGGGAGCTGGCATTCTAGTGGGGGAGAGCCAATAATATAACACCATAAAATCAGTAGGTAATATTTGCTAAATGCTTCCGATCCATATATTAACGCATTCAATTCTTACAGCATCGGCTTCCCTGGTGGCACAGTGGTTAAGAATCCGCCTGCCAATGCAAGGGACACCAGTTCGAGCCCTGTTCCGCGAAGATCCTACAAGCCGCAGAGCAACTAAGCCCGTGTGCCACAACTACTGAAGCCTGCGCGCCTAGAGCCCGTGCTCCGCAACAAGAGAAGCCACTGCAATGAGAAGCCCGCGCACTGGTAGTCCCCGCTCACTGCAACTAGAGAAAGCCCGCGTGCAGCAACGAAGACGCAACACAGCCAGAAAAAAAATTCTCACAGCCTTTGACTACCCCCATTTTACAGTTTAGGGAAACGGAGACAGACAGGTTAAGTCACTTGTCCAAGGCCTGCGCAGCTAGTAAGTGCTGAAATCGGATGTGAACTCAGAGCTCAATTTTTAGCCTCACCAATAATGTGATGTAAGACAACACAGTAATTATAATGTTACATGAAATAATTTTAGGTCCTGAAAAGTTTTGTGAACAAAATCAAGGAGAGAAATGAGGTTGTGTTTTGGTGGGAAGGTGTAATTTAGAAGAGACAGGCAAGGGAGGCCTCTCGGAGTAAGCGGCCTTTGAAAAGGGACCAGACAAACGTCGAGATCTGTGTGGAGAGATGTCCAAGCAGCCGAGGCAAAGAGCCGGCGGCTGGCACTGCAAGAAGGCCATCCGTCTGGGATCCAAAGTTTCCAAGATTCTAGTTTCGCTGAGACTCTGGTTTTTCCAGGCCTCCTGCGCACTGGAATCATCTCAGATTCGACGTGCTCTAGAGGCTACCGGCTACGCGCGCGCGCGAAGTTCTGCGGTTGCCGCAGGGCCGGGGCCGCAGCGCTTAACTTTCCCCGGGCGGTGGGCGGGGCCGGGCTCACCTGCGGGGGTGGGGCTCCGGGTCGCCCCGCCCCCCGGAGGACCCGCCCGCGGCCCGAGACTCGCTGCGCAGCTGGAAGCGGCGAGGCGTGCGCGGCGGGCGGGCGGGCGGGCGGGCGCAGCGCGGCGAAGCAGGACCGGGAGCTGTCTGCGGTTAGGTGGGCGCCGGGAATGCGGGGTGGGAGTCCCAGGAGCTGCGAGGATGGAGGCGAGGGCGGAGGGTGTGGGCTGGGCCTGGCGCACCCCTGGGCCCTCTGGCCTGGAGACGGGGACAGGCCTTGGGGCCCCTGGACGCCCCCTGTCCACCCCCTGGGGCTCCCCGGGGTCTGGAGGCCCAGCTGGGGCCGCGCCTCCTCCGCCGGGCTCAGGTAAACAGGAGCGAGGACGGGGCGGGGCCCGGGGGCGGGAGGGGGCCCTTGTGACGG
>NW_006786304.1:1685975-1694451 GCF_000442215.2 Lipotes vexillifer | reverse complement strand
ACGGCCTGGCGGCGGGCGGGCGCGCGGGCGGTGAAACCGGGGTGCGCGGGGCTGGACCGGCCGGCCAGGGGTAAGTTGTGTGGTTTGCGGGGCTGGCCAGGATGGGGGTCTCCCGCCTGCGAGTGTATGTGTGTGTGGAGATGGTGCGTGCGTGTGCATGAGAGATGGTGTACGAAGCTCAGGTGTGTGTGATGGTGTCAGGCTGTGGGTACAGGTGGGTACAGGAGATGGCCTGTCCGTGTAAGCCTGCGAGGGCACAGAGGGACTGCTTGAATGATGTGAAACTGTTTCAGTGATGTGAAAATGTGGGCGACCTCTGATTGTGTGTCTGTAATGTGTGTGTGTGTGTGTGTGTGTGTGTGTGTGTGGCAGGGAGTTGAACTGTTTATAGCGTTAGGTGTGTCACCAAGAAATTGTGTGGCCGTGGTTGTCTCTCTGCCTGTAAGACTGGGGTGGTGACAAGGAGGTGGGCACCGTGGGTTCAGGATGGATGCGTGGAGTGTGACTGTGAACATCGTTGTCAGATGCGCGGTTGTGCGCACGGGGCTCAGCTGGTGAAGGGGAGTTTGCTGTTTGGAGGCCGGCATGAGTTGTGGGGAGCCAGCGTGTGTCAAGGAAACAGCCCGAGTGATGTGTGGCTGTGCGTGTCGCTCTGTTACTGTGCAGAGGTCGCGTCTGGAACATTCGGCTCAGCTGTCTGAGATTGTGCGTGATGTTGTGGGAGGTTGTATAATTCTGCAAACTTTCGTGAATGATGGTCATGGTTGTTGGGATGACTCAATGAACGGGTGTGGTTGTGAGTTTGACTTGCGTGTGGGGTGTAAGACTACATATGGTGTGATATACATACACACACTTATATACTACGTACACAGAGAGATTGATATATGTACGAACACGTATATACATAGAGAGAGAGAGATTGATGGCGATGGAGAGGCTGCAGTATATAAAATCCGCAGGATTACACACCTGCCCTTACTCTGTGAGTGGATGTGATTGGGAGCATGTGCACAGGTGCTAAAAGTTCTGGGCTGTTCAGGGGAACACAGTGGCTTGAGTGAAGTAAGCCTGAGAGACTGTGTGCGGAAAGCATGGAACTACCTGTGTCTCTACAGCTGTCTGTGCCATGGGCACCTGCTTGTGACAGTGTAAGAGCCTGGCCTCAGGGGTCATTCGCACGTCCGCGTGTGAAACTCTGTAGTGTGCCTGTGTGCGAATCCCTGGCTGGCCAGGCGGGGAGGAAGGAAGGAAATGGGAAGGATGGTGACGGGTCCACCGTGAATCCTGGGAGCATGGAGGATGTGCTGAGCGTAGGATGGAGCGCTAGGTGCTGGCAGGACTGTGGGGGTGTAGGAGAGGGCATGTGTCATGGGCATAAAAGTTCAAGGAGACAGTCCCAATGGAAGTGATTTGGGATTTGGTTATCTTTTTGCAGCTGAGGGGCTGCTGAGGGAGGAGACAGTTTGTGTCTTGGCTTTTATTTTGTTTTTAAATTTTGACTGAAGAGTTGGTTTACAATGTTGTGTTAGTTTCAGGTGTGCAGCAAAGTGATTCCGTTGTATTTTATATATATATATATATATCTCACAGTCTTTTTCCATTATAAGTTATTACAGCATATTGAGTATAGTTCCCTGTACTACACAGTAGGTCCTTGTTGGTTATCGATTTTATATATGTATATGTTAATCCCAAACCCCTAATGTATCCCTCCCTTCCCCTTTTCCCCTTTGGTAACCGTAAATTTGTTTTCTATGTCTGGCTTTTATTTCTGAAAGGAAAGTATACCTGTGTGTTGAGTTGGACTTCTCAGAGGGGAGTGTGTATGTGTTATTTCTGAAAGAAGAATGTATTTGTGTGCGTGCCTTAGTGTGTTGCATTAGGTTGTATCAATATTTTGAAAGGAAAATGTGGATGTGCGTGAGGGTGTGTTGAGTTGTATTTTTAAGTGTGTGTGTGTGTGTCATTTCTGAGAGGACAATGTGTATTACGCTGTATTTCTGAGAGGTGTCTGTGTGTATGTATGTATGTATGTCAGGGCCCCAGAGGCATCGTCACCAGATGTGTCATTCACCTTGTCACCCATATACAACCCCATGAAGTCCCACATGTGAACCCCCCCCCCATCCATTACCATCTGGGCCTCAGACCCTCAGCTGTCACATGGCCAATGTGACATCCATGGGCCATGCCTGCCACACGTGTGACCCAGCACGCCTTGGGCTGGCTGAGGATGTCTGCAGTGGAGGGTGGAGCCTGTTTCCTCTGGGTCTGTCAGGTCCTCAGGCTCCGGGAGCCACCACACAGGGCCCCCCTTCCTGACCTCCCCAGTCTAGAGGCCTCTGCTTCCAGCACCCCAGCCCCTTGGCCCTCTCCTCCTGCCCCACCCCACCCCCAGTGGTCTGACTGGTTCCCAACAAAAACACCCTAAGAATGAGCTCACAGAGAGGCTGCCGCCTCCACGCGTCCTGCCCCACACGCCCAGTGGGCGAGGGCACCTCTGGTCCCAAGGTCACACAGCCGGGAGTGCTGGGCCAGGGTACCCAGGGTCCTTGGGGTGGGCTGGGTAGGAGGCCTCGAGATGGCTGTTTGCCCTCCTTTGGTTAATCATACATAATGAGGTTTTGGAGTTGCCCTCAGGGCGGGGCCCTGGGCCGAGGACAGGGAAGACTAGGTTTCCAGTTGCCCGCTGGCCAGGATGGGTGTGGGACAGGGTGCTGGCCGGAGTGAGGAGAGCACGGAGGCAGAGGGCTGGCCGGGTTGGGCGGACAGGGAGAGGGCTGAGGGGACCTGTGGCGCAAATGGCGCGGAGGCAGAGGGGCTGACTTGCCTGGCCCTGGCAGTGACCCCCTGATCCCCGTCACCCCCAGAAGCAGCAATGTCCGTGAAGGTGGCGGCCCCGGGAAGCATGGGGCTGGGCCCAGAGCACCTGAGCCCTGAGGAGCTGGTGCGACAGACGCGACAAGTGGTACAGGGGCTGGAGGCCCTGCGGGCAGAGCACCGGGGCCTGGCCGGGCACCTGGCGGAGGCCCTGGCAGGACAGGGCCCGGTGGCTGGCCTGGAACTGCTGGAAGAAAAGCAGGAGGTGGTGAGCCACTCACTGGAGGCCATCGAGCTGGGGCTGGGTGAGGCCCAGGTATGAGGGGGCCAACTCAGCTACGGGGGATGTGGCTCAGGCCTGGGGCTTGCCCAGGGATGAGGGTGCCAGGTGTGCTGCAGGGGGCAGCCTGGGGGGAGCGAGGACTAGGGGAGCCAGGCCCGGGAGGGAAGACTCCAGTCCTGAGGTGGGATCCCTGGGCTGCATTGGGGATGGGGTCCTTATGTGTGACAGGGACCCCTGAACCACGTGGGGTCCTTCCATGGAACTGTGGGTCCTGGGGAGACTTTGGGGTTGCACGGGTGGGATGTGAATTATCCTGAGTGTAATTTGTGTGCCTGGGTGACATCAGAGGGGTCCCGGGGCAGGACTGGAGTATGGCCCTGAGAGCCTTTGAGCATCCCTGGAGCCACAACGGAGGAGTCTCTGTATAATCCAGGGCACCCTGGAGAGAATGGGGTGCTCTGGCTTGATCTGAGGCCCTGGGCTGGGTCGGGGGCGAGAGGGACCAGGCCTCTGACTCGCCACCCCCGCCTCCCTGGCAGGTGCTGCTGGCCCTGTCGGCACATGTGGGCGCGCTGGAGGCTGAGAAGCAGCGGCTGCGAGCACAGGCCCGGCGGCTGGCCCAGGAGAACACATGGCTGCGGGAAGAGCTGGAGGAGGCGCAGCAGCGGTTGCGGGCCAGCGAGGAGGCTGTGGCCCAGCTGGAAGAGGAGAAGGGCCACCTGCAGTTCCGGGGGCAGCCGCGGGGGCACGACCGGCCGGCGGAGAGCCAGGTGCTGCGGGACCCAGAGAGGCGGGGGCCCCCGCACTCCTTCGATGCCCCACAGCCCCCATCCCTCCGTGGTGCCCCCCCAGTGCCCCAGACCCTCCAAAGAACCCCCTGACCCTCTGCAGAGCCCCACAAATCCCAGACCCACTAGAACTTCCACAGAAGGCCCCCATCTGCTCCACAGAGCCCAAGGATCCTCCCCAAGCCCCCAGGAGACCCCTGACCACCACCACCCTCAAACCCTGGGATCCAGGGCCCGCGTCTCTGACTCAAACTCCCAAGCCTCACGACACGCGCTTTCCTGTCCTCTCTGCAGCAGCCCGCGTCCCCCCGTCGGCGGGACAGCCTGGCCTCCCTGTACCCCGGTGAGGAAGAGGAGAGGAAAGGTGGGCGTGGGGAGCTCGGCCAGGAGGATGAGTGGCCCAGGCCGGGGGGATCTCTGATTCGCTGGACCCCCAAGGCCTCTGGGGGAGGATGGGGAAGGTCAGGGCGGGGTGTCAGGAGGAGGAAGCAGGGGGCTGTGGGGGTGACAGCGGGCAGGTGACGCTGGAAGCTGCAAAAGCAGGCCTGCCACGGCCCCAGGAGCCAGGTGGCTCCCATGTTTCTGTCCCGCAGGCTAGGACACATCCCACGGGCCAGTAAGATGCCTGTGATTCCAATCTCCGACGTCAGAACAGGGGCCCGTGGTCCCAGGGGCCAGTGAGGCAGCTGTAGCTTTGGGGTGCATGTGCCCCCTCGTGCGGGGCTGCAAGAGTAGGAGGCCTGCAGTGACTGGGTGCCCGGCACCCCCAGGTCCCGAGGCAGCGGGGGCCATCTCTGCTCAGCAGGGTGGCTACGAGATCCCGGCCCGCCTTCGGACCCTGCACAACCTCGTGATCCAGTACACGGGGCAGGGCCGCTACGAGGTGGCTGCACCGCTGTGCCGCCAGGCCTTAGAGGATCTGGAGCGGAGCTCGGGCCACTGCCACCCTGACGTGGCCACCATGCTCAACATCCTGGCGCTGGTGTACCGGTGAGGGCTGCAGCCGCCACGGCTGGAGGGGGCAGGAAGGGCGGGGACCTGTCGTTGGGCAGAAGAGGGGGGGGGGCCCTGGTGTCCTGCTCTGCCAGCATAGGGCACCAGGGGTGGTGGTGGAGAGAAGGGACAGAGATCTGGGGAGGCCACTCACTGAGACGCAGGCAAAGAGGAGTCAGCATGGGCAAGAGAGACCACAGTGGAGTGGGGAAGAGACCTGGGGTGGCAGAGGCTCGGCAGCCAACTGGGAGTGTGGGGACCCTGTGCTAGACTTGGGAGGTATGGGGACTCCCAGAAGGGACCCGCAGAGGGTGCCACCCATGCTTGGTCGTCAGGTCCCTGGGCCTGCGGGATTCAGCCCAGCCCGTGGCCCCTGCTACCCCAGCCTGGCCAAACCGCCTCCACCCTCGGGCCACCCCACAGGGACCAGAACAAGTACAAAGAGGCCACAGACCTTCTCCAGGACGCCCTGCAGATCCGGGAGCAGACACTGGGCCGGGAGCACCCCGCGGTGAGCGCAGGCCCAGGAGGGGAGGGAGGGCTGTGGGCTGTGCCTTCCCACCCCTGACGCGCCTCTCCCGCCCTGCAGGTGGCCGCCACCCTCAACAACCTGGCCGTCCTCTACGGGAAGCGTGGGCGTTACCAGGAGGCAGAGCCCCTGTGCCAGCGCGCCCTGGAGATCCGTGAGAAGGTCCTGCCCCCACCCGGCTCCCACGGAGCCCGTCCTGAGTGGCTCTCACCCCTTGATCCTGATTTCAGTGCTTAATTCTGTGGCCCTTGCATGACCCTGATTTGCTCCTGTGACCTCTGACCTTCTGTGCCTCCCCCCATTTGACATCGTGAGCCTCCAGTTTGAACCTAGAGCACCCAATCCCGTGACCCACCACCCTTGACATACCAATGACTTCCGTTTGGTCTTGACTTCTGACTCTCGTAGGTCACCTCATGCCCCCAACCCGGTCCTGACCTTCCAACCCCACGTGACCAGTACAACCCCAACCTTGATCTACCTGTTTGACCCATAATCATGAGGTTTTGCACCACCATGACCTCTGACCCAACTACTCCCCAGTTTAACCGTGCAGTTCCTGCCCTCCGCCCCCAACCTCCTGTAGTTCTCCATCCACTTCAATCCTATAACCACCAACCCATGACTCTCATTACAGCTGTTGGCATCATGTGGCCCGCCAACCCCGGCTGACCCCAATGACTTGTGATCCCATGACTCCTAGGTCCTGGGCGCCAACCACCCGGACGTGGCCAAGCAGCTCAACAACCTGGCCCTGCTGTGCCAGAACCAGGGCAAGTTCGAGGAGGTGGAGCGGCACTACGGCCGGGCCCTGAGCATCTACAAGGCCCTAGGTGGGCCTCACGACCCCAATGTGGCCAAGACCAAGAACAACCTGGTGAGGGCGCCTTGGGGCGTGGGTGTTTTGGTCCTGGGGCCGCGGCACTGGGGAGCACCCATCGGCTGGAGGGTGGGATACCACGGAGGCCAGGGGCGCCACCTCTGCCCAGCTCTCGAGCTGTCCCATGGGACTCAGCTTCCAAGCTGGGCCCTGACTGATGAGGTTGCTCAGCACAGAGGACACGGAAGCATCAGGAAACAGGCAAGTTGGTGGCAGCCAGAGAACAGCTCCAGTCAAAGAGGAAGCCAGAGAGACGGGCCGGGAGCAGATGAGAGCATTTATTGAGCTAAACCCCCTTAGGACTTTGCCTGTACTGTCCGTTTCTTCAAGGGCCCTATGAGGTAGGTGCTCCCGTTGCCCCATTTTGCAGATGAGGAAACTGAGGCACAGAGAGGTGTGTTACTGGCTCAAGGTAGAGTGGGGAACAGGTTCCTGCTCTGAGTCAGGAAGTGACCTACCCTATGGGAAGTAGGTGGGGTTGGGCTCCAAGCCCACCCTGCTGTCGGCCAAGGCCTGGAGTGTGGGGTAAACCTGGGCTTCTTCCTGCGGGGGCTGGATGGATGTGCCTGGGTGCAGTGCTGGGGCCTGGGAAGCGCCCAGATTTGAGCCAAGATCACCCAGGCTACGCCCTCCCCGCAGGCCTCAGCCTACCTGAAACAGAACAAGTACCAGCAGGCGGAGGAACTGTACAAAGAAATCCTCAGCAGGGAGGCCCTGCCTGCCCCTCTCGGTGAGCCCCCAGCCCCTCCCCTCTCCCCCAGGGGGCTCCTCAGCATCCCCACCACAGTGGCCCCATCTGTTCCCCAGGAGCCCCCAACACAGGCACAGCTGGTGACGCAGAACAGCAGGTGAGGACGGGCTTTGCCTCGGCTCCCAGGGTGGAGGTGGGGACTGGATGGAATGGGGGGGTACTGACCCGTGTCCCTGGCACCCTCCCCAGACCTTTCGTCGGAGCAGCTCGTTCTCCAAGCTCCGAGAGTCCATCCGGCGGGGAAGCGAGAAGCTGGTCTCCCGGCTCCGAGGCGAGGGGGTGGCGGGGGCGGCCGGGTGAGTGTTGGGTCAGGTTGGCGGCTGAATCTGTAGCCCACCCCTCTCCCTGTCCTGCTCAGGAACCTTCCATGGCTCCCGTCTCCCCTGCCACACATACAATCAAACCTGGCACTGCAGAGGTCCCTCCCAGGGTGGGAGCCAGACACTCCTGGGCTCACTTGTGCCCCACCCACCAACTTTCCTTTGTAGGATGAAGAGAGCCATGTCACTCAACATGCTGAACATGGATGGTTCCAGGGCTGCTGGGAACCAGGTGAGGGGGACACCCGGGTCAAGGGTCGAGTGAGGGGCCACACTGACAGGCCCAGAGGCAAGGGAAGGGTGGGAGTGGTCAGGCTGGCAGTGGAGTGAACGCCAGGACAGGGAGCATGGTTGGCTTTTACTTGGGTAGAGGCGGGGGAACGGATGGACCGGAGTCAGGGTGGACGTGGGGACAGGAGGACGAGCAACGCGGCCATCAGGACTGGCAGCCAGGCTGCTGGGGAGTAACCCTAGGGGCAGCTGCAGCAGAGCTGTGTCCTGCCCCTCACCCACCCCCTGTGCCTGTCCCCAGTTCCCCAGCCGGCACCTGGGCGAGGCCTCTCGGACCCTCAGCGCCAGCACCCAGGACCTGGGCCCCCGCTGAAGGCGACAGAACCACTTGGATGCGGCTTCTCAGGAGGAGCGGGAGAGGGATGGGAGGCGGGGAGGGGAGTCCTTTCATCTCCCTGACTCGCTCCCACCCCTTGGGGGCACCCAGTGTCGGGCTTCCCCTGTCCTCTTCTCCTGTGATTAAAGGCTGTAGACTTGGCAGCCAGAACATCTGCCTGAGGTGTCCAGCAGGGACCTTTAAGCGCCTCCCCCGGAGGTGCCCTCCAAGCTGCTGGGCCCCAGGGCTAGGTAAGGCTCAGGAGTCACGGCCAACTCCTTTTATGGCCTCACCCCCACCCTGCTACAGCTGCTGAGCGATCTGCTCTATCCTCCGCAGCGTCTCCTCCGACTCCAGCTGCTCCAGGCTGAGCAGGGACAGGCCCAGCTGATCCTCCTGGTAGGGGGCAGGGGGTGGGTGTCAGCTGCTGCACTTCCTCACACAGGGGTCCACAACTCAGTAGGGACAGGTGGCCCGCCCGGGGGGGGGGCGGGGGGTGTCT
>NW_006786304.1:1678889-1685905 GCF_000442215.2 Lipotes vexillifer | reverse complement strand
GGGGGGGGGGGCGGGGGGTGTCTACAGGACAGGATGCTTGAATTTCAAAACACCCGTATAACCCAAGGCATCCCGTCCCTGTAACCAGAAGATGGGCCGAGGGAGGGAGGGAGGCAGCAGCCGGAGAGCTGTGTCCAAGCTAGAGAAGGACTGGCTTTCCAGAGGCCCATGGCCGGCTCGGGGCTCTCACTGGAGCCACACGCTCCGGCTGTAGCCCTCGACCCGCCCCGCAGTTCCAGTTCCCAGGCCTGGCGCACGGGTGCACACAAACCCCTCTCTGTCGGGGGCAGGGAGCAGGCTGGGCTCGGGCTCGGGCTCGGGGAGAAAGCCAAGGGCCCTTCCTGAAAGAGGAGCTTAGGCGCCGCGGGCTCACCCGGTGGAATGGCTGTGCCATCTGCCTCAGGAAGTACTTGGCGACCTGGACCCCCTCGTCAACGGTCAGGTTGAGGTTGGCGTCGGTGAGGTGCTCCTGGATCCAGCGGGGCAGTTTTCCCCGCTTGTCGGCCCGGGCAAACCGCTGTGAGTGGGAGGGAGGGAGGATGTCAGGACCCTGGCAGGGGGAGCCTGGGCACCCTCGGCCTGGCCCACCCCATCTGGGAAACGACTGGGGCAACAGCCTGGTTGGCGGGGGCCCCGGAACCCGCACCTTGTCGGCAAAGACCATGAGGCCGTAGTCAGTCTTGCCCCTGATGGCCCGACCCACACACTGGGCCGCGTGGCGCATGGCATCGAAGGTCAGAAAGTCGTTCTCTCGAATCTGGAACTGGTCCCGAAGGTATTCCAGCCGCGCCTGCAGGTGCGGAGATGAGGGGGCAACGTCCCTTCCTCACACAGGTCCTAAGGAGAGGGCCCGACGGCGGCCTTCACGTCTTACCGCCCCCAGGCGCTGCTCACCTTGAGAATGCGGCTCTGGGTGTAGACGTAGGGCACCCCGAACATGATGACGGCCCGGCCGTAGTGGTGCACTGCGGGACACAGGACAGGGAGTGAGAGGGCTGACCTTGCGTGGCCCAAGAGCTCATGCTGTTTGAGTGATTGCACCCCAAGGGCCCTGCAGAGCACCCAGGGATGGAAGGAAGGGGAGGCCCCCGTGCGTGCCCAGGCTATCGGCCACCGGTCCCCTGGGGGAGCAGAAATGGCCACGCAGGCGCTTGGGGAGGGGAGAGCCTAGTCCACTCACCAAAGTCAATTCCCTCAGACACTTTGCCTCGGGCCACCGAGAGCAGGATGGCCCCACGGCCGTTCTCGCAGGCCTGGGGATGGGAGGCCAGGACACGAGATGCGTCACCTCGGAGCTGCCTCCTCTGGCCCCTCTCCACCCTGGACTTTCCTCTTCCCCCAGTAATACCCACCTCCTGGTATTTCTCCAGGGCCACACTGGTCTCAGCCCCATCTTGGGTCTCAATAAAGAGCAGCTTGTTCCTCTGGATGTTCTCGAGGATGCCCTTAGGGAAAGACACCAGGGAGGTCAGGGTGCGGGTTGGCGGAAGGATTAAAGGACAGGGGAGTCCTGGTTAAACTCAACTCTGACAGATTCCCATGCAACAGACCACTTCTCTCCCCAGGCCTCAGCTTGCCCACTGGAGACTTGGGGAGGGTGGTGGTACTGTCACTTCTTTGGAAAACCCCGTGACCCGGGGAGGGAACCAATCCTCATCCTTTGGACAAATGGAACAGGCATGTGGCTCAAGATGGCCCATGGGGATGCAGGTGATAGGTGGAGAGGCCAGGCAGAGCCGATCAGAGGCTGACTTGAGATTTCATATGTGACACTGAAATAGATGTGTGGTACTAATAAAGGACAGATACACAGATGGACCAGTGAGACAAAACAGAGGGTCCAGAAACACCCCCCCACACACACACAGATGGTCACTTGTGCCACTCAGTGCGGGGAGCTCTTTTCAGTAAGTGGGGCTGGAGCAATTAGATTTCCATATGGGAAAAAAATGAATCTTGACCCCTGCCTTACATCATACACAAAGGTAAATCTGAGGTACCTCACAGCCCTTAGATGTGAAAGCTAAAACTACAAAGCTTCTAGAAGGAAACACAGGAGACCATCTTCGTGACCCTGGGGTAGGCAAAGGTTTCTTAAATTAAGACACGAAAGGCACACAGGATGTGGTGCTCAGGTGGCTGACAGCCACCTTTCCCACTGTGTGGAAAGAGCCTGAGGACAAGACCAAGGTCTTGGTTGTGTGTGAATGAGGTTCCCACACATTGCCTGGTGCTAACATTAGACAAGTTCACTCGTCTCAGCCCAAAGCAGCGCCCTAACTTACCCGAGAGCCGGGCCCATGGTGCATTCAGAATCAGAAAGGACAGGGTGCCCCTTCCCCATCCACATCCTGTCGGGTCGCCAGTGCCCAGCCGTGGTGAGCTCCATTTCCCCATGACCTCACCCACACGCGCCCCAGAAGGGGCTCCTGCAGGTTCTTTGCTCCGAGCCTGTATCCAGCCTTAATTCTCCAGAACCTTCCTCTAGAGGCACAGCACCCAGCCAGAGTCACACCTGCTACCCAGTGTCTCGACATCAAGCCATATGTGCTGGAGAGACAGTCATGAAGTAACCCCAAAAACCCAGAAGGTGGGATGTGGTCACCTCTCTTGAGGGCCACGCCTCTGAGGAAGGGGCCCAGCGAGGCTGCTCATGTCTTAGTTCTTAACCTGGATGTTGGGAGAAAAGTGAACGCTATTTATTCTTTAAACTGTCCATCTGTGTTTTATACGCTGTCCTATCACCTATGATACAAGTCACCATTTAAAACACGAGGAATGAAGCCAACACACAGGGGAACAGAGCCAAGAGCTGAGACAGGGGCCTTCTGTGGCGTGAGTAGCTGGGCGTACCTGCTCGTACCAGGAGGCCACGGTGCTCTCCATGTACTGGTAGCTGGTAAAGAAGGCCACGATGCCATCGGGCACCACAGCGGACATCTCCAGCAGGAGGTTTCCGTAGTTCCGGATCACCGCTGTGAGGGGTCAGAGGTTGGACTCTCTCCTGGCCTGGTTCCTCCTCCCCACTCCCTATCAGAGCGTTCCTGTCTAATGGCTTGTCTTGAATTTGGGTTCCTAAAACCCCACTGAGGCCTCTGTAGGACTGTTCAAACACATTCTGCTTTTCCTTGGGAGGACGGCACCCCCAAACCCCTGAAGTTAGGCGTGGCCATGTGACTTGCCATGGCCGAATGCAGAAAGGGCCACCTGTCACTTCCAGGTGAGAACCTTTACGAGCCAGTTCACAATTCACCATGATCCTTCCTGTCACAGCTCGCCACCACAGTGATGTGTCCAATGGTGGAAGTCCCCAGCATGAGGAGACATGGGGCAGGCCCCCACCAACCCATGATGGCATGTACTGTGGGCAAGAAGTAGCTCTGCCTAAATCCACTTCGATTTGGGGGTATTTGTTACTGCATCGTGACCCAGCCCACACTGACTGCTCCACCTCCCCTCCTGGGACCCATACAAACCATCCCCTGTGGGTACCATACCGATATCCTCCCGGGTCTCAAATTTGGAGCTGATGGCCACCTGGTCATTGCCACGGCCAATGATCTGGAGAGAGCAAGAGAGGTCACGATAAGGGAAACAGCAGCAACCGCTCCAACGTGTGAGTGCAGGTGGCCTGCTAGCGCTGTTCGAAGCTTTTTATAGACGCAGGGTCATTGAATGAACCCTCAGCTACGCTGTCATCTGCATGGCGCAGGTGAGTAACCTAAGGCTCACAGAAGGCGTGTCGTGTCGCCCGCCCAAGGTCACAGCAGAGACTGAACTGAACCGAAGTCTGCCCACGTGTCTCAGCAGCAAGTACCCTCTTAGCCCGTGCCGGCCTCCAGCCAGTCGGTTCAGGAAGTTGCCTCTCACCCCCAGCTCGACAGCCACTGTGCAACGCCGCCAGCAACCTCACGGAAGCACGACGCGGTACGTGGTCCATGGTCAGCACCAATCCACAACCTCTGAAGGGCAATTCAGAAGCGAAAACGCTCTGGAAACTCCAGATGTTTAAGTTTGGCACGAATTCCTACAGCAGCAGAACCTGCCCTGAGCCTATTCAGAGTCCTGACGTATCTCCCTTAGTTTGACTCTTCAAAACATTTGCTGAAATATGACTCTCACTGGAAGGACTTGCCCAGACCCCACTGGCAGTGTTTCCAGTCTGGAAAATTCTCAGTTCTGAAACACATCTGGGGAATTCCCTGGCGGTCCAGTAGTTAGGAGGACTCCATGCTTTCACTACTGAGAGCCCGGGTTCAATCCCCGATCAGGGAACCAAGAGCCCACAAGCCGCGTGGCGCGGCAAAACAAAAAAACAACAAACAGAAAAAAAACACATCCGGCCCAGGGACTTCAGATATGAAACTGAAGGCCCATGTTACGATGTGCATTTTACAAAGAAGGGGACCAAGGCAGAGTGGAAGGGTCACTTAGCAAGGTCACAGCCAGACGATGAACTGGGCAAAGCCACGCTAACCAAGTACCGGGCCCTGGGCCACAAAGGCCTTTCACACCTGCTATCTCACTCAATCCCCTCAACCACCCTGGGAGATCACGGAGGGGGTGTTCCCATTTCACACATGAGAAAACTAAGGCTTGGGGCCTCGAACTCAAGCCCAGGTCTGTCTGAATCCAGAATCCCACAGCTGCCTGAGAAGTGGCGGGGAGCGGAGGGAGGAAAGGCGGCCCTCATTCCCATCTCCCCTCCCCCATCACCTCACCCTCTCCCACGCACCATGGGGCAGAGGCAGACCCGAGCCAATGTCATGGTGAAGGTTGCCATGGTGACGGGGTGGAAGTCCAGGATCTTGGGGTAGATGTCCAGCGGGGACAGCGTCTGTATCAGGGACAGCAGGAGGGATCTTAGCAGGGCTGGGCAGGAATCAGGAGTCCCCCCGTGGAGGTCTGGGGGCCAGAAGGGCCCTCACCCCAGATGTGATGATGACGGACTGGAAGCGCTCGAACACGGGTTTGATGGCCAGCGAGGCGTCCATGCAGCTGTGAGGAGCACACAAGGGTGGTGAGTGCCAGGCTGCGGGGCCCAGGCCCCTGTGGTCCATTCACACCCGCTCTGGGGTCAGGTCTCACCTGAAGTGCAGGATGGGGTTGGCGATGGTTGGGGTCCTGTCGTCAAAGGGCTCAATGATGATGGTGAAACCTACAGGGGGCCGGTGAGATTCCCTGGGTGCCAGTCATGACCATGCCCACTAGGCCATCCCCCACTCCTGCCCCCCACTTTCTCCCTCCACCCCAGTCCTCCTCCCCACACCTTCCTCAATAAATGGGACCAGCCACCAGCAGCCCAAACCTAAAACCCAGGCATCTGAGTCCAAAATATACCCCAACCCGCCCGCTTCTCCCCAGGGCCGACACCTGTGAAAACGTTCAGAGGACCCTGAGCCAAGAATACCAAAGGCTCACCCCTCACTCTCCCGGGGCTGCAGGGGCCCACCCCCCAACTCAAGCCAAAGTCTCGAACCTTCTCCTACCACCTGTCTAAGCCATCAGGAGGCTGGTCAGCTCTGCCTCCAAAGTCTAGCTGCCCACTTCCCCCAGCCCCAGCCCAGTGCAGCCGCCATCACCTCTCGCCTGGACCACTGCAGTCGCCTCCTCACTGGGCTCCCCGCTCCCACCCCTGCTCCCTTCACAGCAGCCAGAGGGACTCTGTGAAATCCTGAGTCAGTTCACAACTCTCCCCTGCTCAGAAGCCCCCACACTCCTCCCACGGTCCAGAATTGTCTGTGGGATCCTGCCACGATGACCCCATTTCCTCCTTGCTCACGGGCCTCCTGCCTCACTTGCAAAACCACCAGTCTCATTCCACCCCGGGGCCTTTGCACTTGCCCCACTGCCTGGCAAGCTTCCCAAGGCAGCTGGCTCCATTTGGTCATTCGGAATTCAGCTCAAATGTCAGCTCCTCAGAAAAGCCACGCCAGCCATGTAGGTGTTCTCCAATATGGCGACATGTTTGTTTCTCATGAAAACGATCACTTTCTGGAATCATCTTCCTTACCTGTGTCTGCATCTCGGCTCCCTGTCTTCCCAGCTAGCACATAAGTTCTGGCAGGTCAGGAATGAGGTCCTTCTTGGTTCCTGCCACTTCCCCAGTGCTGGGCCTGGCCCATTTGTTGAACCAATAAATGAATCCACATATTCTATTTCACTTAGTAAAAAGTTTTGAAAAAATCAAGTCCTCTGTGCCTAGCCCTGTGCTGAGGATGCAGCAGTGACTGAGACAGCCCTGGTCCTGCCCTCTCAGGACTCACAGTCCAGTGATGGGGACACAGACCTATCCCCACAGAGTGACGACTCTTGAGTGGGCAAGGCTGGGAGAGGAGAGCCTAGAGGAGGGGCCTGGCCCAGCCTGGGAGTCAGAAGGGGCTTCCTGGAAGAGGCGGCAGCATTTCTCCCGAGCCGAGAACTGAAGGATGAGGGAGAGACAGCTGGGGACTGAGGAAGGTGGGGAAGGACGTTCCAAATAAAGAATGTCAGGTGCTGAGAGATGGAGAAGTGGGGAACAGAGGAGAAAGACAGACCGAGAGGCAAGACGGGGTGGACAGAGGGATGGACGCAGAAGGAAGCTTCCAGTGAGACTTGCTGCTGATCAGCCCTGGGGTGGGGGAGACGGACTCACTATCCTCCTGCCAAGGCCACATCAGGCTGCAGGACATCAGGCAGGCCTGACCTAGTTTCCTGGATAGAGGAGTAATCCCCGGGGATCAGACTGAGCCCTTGGCCAGCTCAGAGCTGAGGAAGCAGAGGGGATGCTCCCCTCTCCCCGGCAGGCTGGAAACCTGAGCATCCTCCTCGACTCCTCTCCCCTGGCCCCGCACGACCAGGCACCAAGTCCCGGCCTCTGTAGCTCCCACATCTCTCTCCAGCCCCTCCTTTTCTCTCCTCCCGCACTGGCCCAGCCTCTGCTAGAAAAAGCATTCTAAAGCACAAACCTGACCCTGCCTCTCCCTTGCTCAGAACCTGCCATGGCTACCCAGTGCCACTGGGAGCAGCATGACCAA
>NW_006786304.1:1670241-1678879 GCF_000442215.2 Lipotes vexillifer | reverse complement strand
CAGCATGACCCACCCCTTGCCCCCCCCCCCGGGGTGAGCAGCCCCCCCCCCCCCACCGAACTTCTCCGGCCTCACCTCATGCCTCTGCCCACCCCCACACTTCACTCTGCAGCCTGGGGAAACCTCTGAACACGCAAATCTGAGCGCGAGGCTTGCTCACTCAAGAGCTCTTCGTGGCTCCCCGCTGCCCCCAAAATAAAGCCCAAACTCCCGAGCCCAACCCTATGAGGTCCCGCCAGTCCAAGTCCCAGGGGCAACCCTCTAGGCTCTGCCAGATCCCGATTCCGGCTGTCGGGGGCCGGCAGAGGCAGGAAGAGGTGAGCTCACCCTTGGCGTAGGTGCTGACGAGCGTGGCGAAGTTAGCCAGGAGGGTGAGAGGGGAGAAGTCAGCGAGATCCGCGATCTCCAAGGTGTGCAGGAGGGAGCGGAGGCGCTCGGCACAGAACCTGGTGGGGTGGCGGGATGGGCTGAGGGAAGGCAGCGGGCCCGGGAGTCCCCTCCTCGCCCTCAGAGGACGTGGTCATGCACCGCCTCCCCCACCGCCTGGCAGTTCCATGAGGGCAGGGCCTGGGTCTGTGTCAGTCACCTCTGTGTCCCCACCTTGTACAAGTGCATGTCCCACGGGGCCACAGCCACACGAGGGCACACACAGAGCAATAGTCACACGGCCCACAGAGTCACACGGTCATGTCACATGAGCTCACACTCTCACATGCAGGTTCTCAGTCAAAAGGGGCGACCCAGCATCCCACAGTCACAACGTGAATCCCGCATGGCCACACCGTCATATGCTCACGCGCAGAACCTCTCGCAATATCTCAGTCACACTCGCCACCCTCGGTGACACTCACAGCGTCAGAGTCCCACATGCTCACAGAGGACAATCTCACACACCCTCACAGAGCCGTACACGCAAGGCCAGCCAGCTGGAGGCTCTCACCCCTCGGGGCTGGGTGGTGGAGCAGCAGAACCTGGCTTTGGAGCCAGGCAGACGGTCAAGTTTAAAACCGGCCTCCTGAACCTCCTTTCTTCAAGTCTGTCTTCTCTTCCCCCAGGCTCGATCAGGTGCCCCCTCTGTGTTCCCTCAGCCCCCAGGACTCCCCCATCCCAGCCCTGGGTTGGCCCTATCTGGGACGGGTCTGTCTCCCCAACTGAACTGTGAGCCCCAGGAGGGCAGGGCCAGGGCTGTCTCACTCATCACTGCGTCCACAACACAGAGCAGGCACTCAGAACATGTATCATGTGGCTAAGATTCCCTCTGTCCTCAAAAGTCTCTCAGCTGTGGGAGAAAGCGGAAGCCACACCGAGGGCTCCCCACCCGCTCAGAGGCAGAGCAGCCAGGAGCTTTGGAGCCCTACAGGCTGGGCTTCGAGTCACAACTGCCGTATGCAGTGCTGTGTGGCCGTGGGCAGTGGCTTCTACTCTGCGGGACACAGCGTCCTCATCTGCAGCACAAGGCAAGGACACTGTATTGACAGTATTTTTTTTTCTTTTTTTTTTTGGCCGCGTGGCATGTGGGATCTTAGTTCCCCAACCAGGGATCAAACCTGTGCCCCCTGCAGTGGAAGGGCGGAGTCTTAACCACTGCACTGGACCGCGAGGGAAGGACACTGTACTGAGATTCCATGGGATGTGGACCGTAAAGCACTTAGCTCATCATCAGTGCTCTAGACCAGGTAGGTTCCTGGCATCACTGCTCTGTCATTTAACCACCACAGGAGGGACTTCCCTGGTGGTGCAGTGGTTAAGAATCCGCCTGCCAACGTAGGGGACACGGGTTCGAGCCCTGGGCCAGGAAGATCCCACATGCTGCGGAGCAACTAAGCCCATGTGCCACAACTACTGAGCCTGTGCTCTAGAGCCTGCAAGCCACAACTACTGAGCCCACCTGCCGCAACCACTGAAGTCCGAGCACCGCAACAAGAGAAGCCAGTGTAGGGCTTCCCTGGTGGCACAGTGGTTAAGAATCCATCTGCCAACGCAGGGGACACGGGTTTGACCCCTGGTCCAGGAAGATCCCACATGCTGCGGAGCAACTAAGCCTGTGCGCCACAACTACTGAGCCTGTGCTCTACAGCCTGCAAGCCACAACTACTGAGCCCACGTGCCACAACTACTGAAGCCCGTGGGCCTAGAGCCCATGCTCCGCAACAAGAGAAGCCACCACAATGAGAAGCCCACGCACCGCAACAAAGAGTAGCCCCCACTCCTCCGCAAAGGAGGAAACTAAGGTTCAGAGAAGACCAATGACTTATGCAAAACAGCAAAGGAAAAGCACAGGAAACTCCATCCCCACTCCCAGGTCCATTCGCTGCCTGCCCTGTGACAGGGAGACTGACCCTGCCCCCCAGATCGCACTGAGGGGCTGCTCCGGCCCACAGGCTGGGGGCCAGGGTCGCGGGGGGGACGATGAGAGGCACTGATGAGAGGAGACAGGGGTCTGCGGGGAGGGCCCCATTTTCTCCCGGCTCCCACTCTGCTGAGCCTCATCAGGAGCCCTTCCCCAGGGCCGCTCCCTCCCCTTCCCCTGTGGCCTGGGGCGGGAACACCTCTGACCTCTAGCAAGGGCCCAGGGGCCTCGCCACCCATCAGCTCCTCCACCCTGCCCACCCCCCTGTACACAGCCCCTCCATCAAACTCCTCAGGTAAATTCTCCGATTGAGCCATGTGCCGCCTGCCCCACCAGGGCCCCAGGACCAGCTTGCGGACCTGCCCGCTCTGCCCCACAAGTGTCACACACGCGCCCCCCCCAACTCTTCCCTTACTCCTGATACTGGTGACACGGTGACTCCAGGCCACAGGCTGGGAGGACAAAGCTCAGCGAGTGCCAGGGCCGGCCTCAAGGCCCCCCACCGCCAGCAGGGACCCACCCACCCAGCCTCGGAGGCCGCACCTGAGGGGCTTGCGCTGGATGCACACGCGCTGGGCCAGGCCGCTCAGGAAGGCGGGTGGGCTCTCCTGCACCACGTGCTGCACGCGCAGCCGCCACTTGACGTACTCCAGCAGCCGCCGCAGGAAGCCCAGGAAGTGCTCAGCCGTGCGGATGGAGCCTGGCACCGCCTCTGCAGGAAGAAGGGCTCAGCCAGGCGCCGCTCGGGGTCCAAGCGGCAGGGGTGCGGGGGGGGGGGGGGGGGGGGGGGGGGCGGCGGCTCACCCTTCAGCACCTCGTCGGGCAGCACGGGGTTGGCCAGGTGGGCGTCGGTCTCCCGGGCGGCGCTGGCCTCCCGCAGCCCCTCCACCAGGCGGCGGTACTCGTCCTGCAGACGCTGCTCGTCCGTCTCCTTGATCCTGCGGGAGGCCAGGTGTGGGCAGAGCTGGGGACACTTGGGGTGCAGTTGAGGCGCCAGGGCCTACCGGCCGCAGCATCCCACCTGAGCACTGTCTTCTGCAGGGTCTCCAGGTTGCCCTGGCACCGATCCAGGGTCCGGCGGGTGAGGCTGACACTCATGGAGTCAATGCAGACATTGTCTGGAGGAGAGGGGGCAGCGGGGGGGCTCAGGCAGGTGGGCGCAGCGGCGGCCTGAGGGGCCGGCATCGCCTCCCTGCCCGGGCCCCTCCCTCACCAATGTTGTGGGCCTCGTCAAAGACGACGACGGCCTTGCGGGCCAGCTCCTTGGACACCAGGTCGGCAATCTTGGGGTCCAGCAGGTAGTGGTAGCTGTAGACCACCACGTTGGCGTGCAGGATCTGGGGGCCGAGGCGGGCAGGGTCAGCCCGGGGCCCTGCCCCCGCCGTCCACACCACGATGCCACACCACTGCCCCGCAGGCCCGGCGAGGCAAGAGACACAGGCACATGGACAGACAGACACAGATGGGCACGCAGAGGCGAGGCAAGACAGACACAGGCAAGGCACAAATACATATACGCAAACGGATAGAGACTGACAGACAGATACAGGCACAGACCAATAGGGAGATCTAGGCAGACAGACAGATGGGCAGGCAGCCTGTAACCTTCACACACGCCCCTCTGCCCGACCCCTGCTGGCCTCCTCACTGAGTATCGGGCAAGGAAGTATGGGCACCAGCCCTGGCGCTGCCCCATGGCCTTCAGGTCATCCAGGTTGTAGATGCCAGCAGGGAGGGGCACCTGGCGCCCATGGACATCAAATTCCTATGGGTGAGAGGGTACCTGGGGGTCAGGGAGGTTGGCCATTGCTAGCGGTCCCGCCCTCTGTCTCTCACCACTGCCCCGCAGGCACCTCGTAGAAGCGGCAGTGGGGCAGGCTGGGGTCCCGCTGGTACTGTGCCCTTATGTAGGAGGCCGTGAGGCTGTGGCATTTTCCGTCGACGTCCTTCCCAAAGCGCAGGGGCGTCACCTGAGGGGCCAGGGAGCATCTTAGCACCGAGACAGGCTGAGAGGCCCAACCACTCCTTGAATCCGGGGCTCAACACCTAACAGGGCTGGCGGTGATAGGAGGCCATCCTGTTCCAACTGGGCATATCCAACTTGGGCATTTGTGGAAAACTCAAACCTCAATCTGCTTTGTTATTAAACAGTTAAGACACCTGAAAACTTACTTCAGGGAGGCAAGAGTGGTACAGTTGTTAGGCTCTTATTCTTCTTAAGATGCTAACCTCTACCTAATACCAATTACATCTCAATTTTTCAAAATATTAAGGCTTGAAGATTCTTTAGCATGTAGATGAAGGATAACTGCTTTATCTTTTTTTTGTGGCCATGCCGCACGGCATGTGGGATCTTAATTCTCCAACTAGGGATCGACCTGCACCCCCTGCATTGGAAGCATGGAGTCTTAACCACTGGACCGCCAGGGAAGTCCTGCTTTATCTTTTATTTATTTATTTATTTATTTATTTTTCTGCTTTATCTTTTAAAATGCTAAAACAGCCAGAACTCTGGCAAGGTCCAAGAATCAGAGGAGGCTCTGATCGCAGTTTGAGAACCTGCCTTACCTCTGCCCTGCTCCGAACCCTCTGAGGCTCCACTGGTGGCACCGTCACAGCCCAGGGCTCCCTCTCCTCAGAACAAAACCTTTCCCTCACCAAAGGGAAGGCTCTGAGGCTGCTGACCCCTCCCTCTCCCTTTCCATCAGTTGCCAAGGCTTTTTTTTTTTTTTTAAGTCTTTACTGAATTTGTTACAATATTGCTTCTCTTTTATGTTTTTCAGTTTTTTGTCTGCCAGGCATGTGGGATCTTAGCTCCCCGACCAGGGATCGAACCCGTACCTCTGCACTGGAAGGCGAAGTCTCAACCACTGGACCACCAGGGAAGCCCCTAGTTGCCAAGGCTTATACCACTTCTTTCTCTTTCTTAAATGCCTCTACATTTTATCTCTTTTTAATTAGGTAATACAAATACGTCATATGGGACTTCCCTGGTCCAGTGGGTAAGACTCCCTGCTCCCAATGCAGGGAGCCCGGGGTTCTAATCCAGGTCGGGGAACTAGATCCCGCATGCCACACTAAGAGTTTGCATGCCACAACTAAGGAGCCGGCAAGCCCCAACTAAGAGTCCACATACCTCAACTAAGAAGCCCACATACCACAACTAAGATTCCGCACGCCGCAACTAGTAAGTCCTCATGCTACAACTAAGAGTTCGCATGCCTCAACTAAGAAGTTGGCATGCCGCGACTATAGATCCCACATGCTGCAACTAAGACCCAGCACAGCCAAAAATAAACAAACAAATAAACAATAAATACCCCCCAAAAAAATCACATAAAAAAACAAATACATTGGGCTTCCCTGGTGGCGGAGTGGTTAAGAATCCGCCTGTCAATGCAGGGGACACAGGTTCGAGCCCTGGTCCAGGAAGATCCCACATGCTGCGGAGCAACTAGGCCCGTGTGCCACAACTACTGAGGCTGCGCTCTAGAGCCCACAAGCCACAACTACTGAAGCCCACACATCTAGAGCCCATGCTCCACAACAAGAGAAGCCACGGCAATGAGAAGCCTGCGCACTGCAACAAAGAGTAGCCCCCGCTCACCGCAGAGAAAGCCTGCACCCAGCAACAAAGACCCAACTCAGCCAAAAATAAATAATAAATAAATTTATTAAGAAAAATGGGCTTCCCTGGTAGCACAGTGGTTGAGAGTCTGCCTGCCAATGAAGGGGACACGGGTTCGTGCCCCGGTCTGGGAAGATCCCACATGCCATGGAGCGGCTGGGCCCCTGAGCCATGGCCGCTGACCCTGCGCGTCCAGAGCCTGTGCTCCGCAACGCGAGAGGCCACAACAGTGAGAGGCCTGCGTACCGCAAAAAAAAAAAAAAACACACATTGTACAAGGTACACAATGTTAAGTGTCATGTATGCTCCCACAGAAAAGTATTTTAAAACTATGCAAACTTTATCTAGGATTGAAGCAGAGACCCAATGGCAAATCTATTTTGAAGAACTAAATTCAATCCAAATGAAAACTACAGCTATGCTTTTAAATCCTTCCAAGGCAGCAGGCATGTGGAGGGACAAAACCAATATGGAATTATCTGTCGCAATCTTTAGCATTATCCAGGTCACTATATATCTCTGGAGACAACTAAGATACCATCCTGACATACAGCAGAATACTACTTATACACTTACCACATTTCCAGAAAATCTAATCCAGTTAATTAATTCTCAACTTCTCACTTTCCTAAGGGGGACAGAACCACCACCTGAGCGTGTTCTGGGCAAACACATACATCCATTTGCTACATGGTTCCTCTTCATTCATGCCTCTAAACTTAAAGTCATAATTTAAACTTTTGTTTAAAAGAAAGCATCTTGAAATTGTGCTCCAGAGTCTGTGGAAGCTTTCATATATCCCAATCCTCCTTGCTATCAGATAACAAAGGCTGAATAGAGTTACGTTCCTTAATTCCACGTAGCAACAGCAGGATGGCACAAAGTCGGCTGTCCAAAAAGAAAGAGGCAGGGATATTTTTGCATTACAGCATCACCAAGAATGGGAAAGATTCCCATCCATGGGTTTCAACACAGTGCTGGGGTGCCACTGCTCTTTAGTCATCATCCACCATCTGTATTATTTCTCATACATTCTTACAAATAACATTACATAATATATATTCTGGGACTTCCCTGGTGGCACAGTGGTTAAGACTCCACACTCCCGGGGCTTCCCTGGTGGCGCAGTGCTTGAGAGTCCGCCTGCCGATGCAGGAGACGCGGGTTCGTGCCCCGTTTCGGGAGGATCCCACATGCCGCGGAGCGGCTGGGCCCGTGAGCCATGGCCACTGAGCCTGCGCGTCCGGAGCCTGTGCTCCGCAAATGGGAGAGGCCAAAACAGGGAGAGGCCCGCAAAACGCAAGGAAAAAAAAAAAAAAAAAAAAAAAAAAAAAGACTCCACACTCCCAATGCAGGGGGCCCGGGCTCGATCCCAGGTCAGGGAACTGGATCCCACATGCATACCTCAGCTGAGAGAGTTCACATGCCACAACTAAGGAGCCCATGAGCCACAACTGGGGAGCCCTCGTGCCACATCTAAAGAGCTGGTGAGCCACAAGTAAGGAACCCACATGCCACAACCAAGACCTGGCACAATCAAATAAATAAATATTTAATATATATATACACACACACACACACACACACACATAAAAAAATAAAAAATACATTCTTGGGATATATCATACCGCACTAAAGAATTACCACACTAAAGCACTTAAAACCGTGCCTGGAGCTCAGTGACCCCAATAGTTTTGTAACTTAATGATAACAACTATTTTTCTATGTATCATATATTAATATTTATTAATATCACTATAATTTCTAATTTTTTTTTTTTTTTTTGGCTGTGCCGTGTGGCTTGTAGGATCTTAGTTCCCTGACCAGGAATCGAACCCGTGTCCCCTTCAGTGGACGCACAGAATCCTAACCACTGGACTGCCAGGGAATTCCCCATAATTCCTAACATTCTTTTAGCTCTTCATACATGTGAAGGGCTATACATGCATTATCTCGCCCAATCTTTTTTTTATTATTGAAATATAATTGATATATAACATTATAGATCAGTTTCAGGTATAGAACATGATTCGATACTTGTATATGTATGGAAACGACCACCACCGTAAGTCTAGTTAACATCCATCACCATACAGTTACAATCTTTTTTCTTGTGATAAGAATTTTTAAGATCTACTCTTTTAGAAACTTTCAAATATACAATACAGTATATGACTTACAGTCACCATGCTGTACAGCTGTCCCTCAATATCCAAGGGGGAATTGGTTCCAGGTCCACCCCATGGATAACAAAATTAAGAGATGCTCAAGTCCCTTATAAAAAGTGGCGTAGCACAGTTGGCCCTCCCTATCCACAGGTTCTGCATCCACAGATACAAAGGGTCAACTGTACGTTATGTGACTTATTTATCTTATAACTAGAAGTCTGTACTTTTTGACCCCTTCACCCATTTTGCCCAACCCCACCCCCCATGCCCAATCTTATCAACAACTGTATGAAGCAGGTGATTAATTATCCCCATCTTACAGAAAAGAGGACTGAGGTCCAGAGAGCAGAAACCACCTATGCAAGAGTATATGGCTAGTACATTTCAGAATCAGGAAACCAGACCTGCCAGCCTCCAGGAGCTGCCCTTTTTTTTCTTTTTTTTCTTTTTTTTTTTTTTTTCAGTACCGCGGGCTTCTCACTTTTTTGGCTC
>NW_006786304.1:1659567-1670023 GCF_000442215.2 Lipotes vexillifer | reverse complement strand
CCCGGAGCTCCCCTTTTTTTTTTTTTTTTTTTTTTTTTTTTTTTTTTTTGCAGTACGCGGGCTTCTCACTGTTGTGGCCTCCCCCGCCATGGAGCACAGGCTCTGGATGCGCAGGCTCAGCGGCCATGGCTCACGGGCCCAGCCGCTCCGCGGCATGTGGGATCCTCCCGGACCGGGGCACGCACCCGTGTCCCCTGCATCGGCAGGCGGACTCCCAACCACTGCGCCACCAGGGAAGTCCCAAGGAGCTGCCTTTTTAACTTCTCTCAGGCTGGGGAAAGTGGGAAGGCTCCCCAGCGGAGGTGTGCCTGGGCCATGACTGATGAGTCGGCATTTGATGAGTGAGAAGAGAATTCTGTGCATGGCACCTGCACATCTCCCTGAGATGTCTGGTCTGGGTGGGGATCTAGGACTCCTGGTTGGATGGCAGAGTTTCCTCTATCCTGAGGCTTAGAGCGAGGGGAGGAATGGGCACTCACCTCAGGATGAATGCACAGGTTCTTTCGGGAGCTCAGAGCCAGCCCCAAAAACGACAGCTTCTCACCCTCCTGTTTCTCATAGAAGTTGAGTAACTTTCGAAGCTCTTCAATCACCTGTTCCAGTTGATAAGGGAGGGGGGACTTGGCCTCACTGAAAGCCCCAGCCCCTTCCCCAGCTTCCCACAGGCCCCCAAAGCTATGATGGCAACCGCCAGGGGGACCGCTGGGTTAGGGGACAGTGAGGGGCACTGGGATTGGTCCCAGGCTCACCTTCTCAATCTCAGGCACAGTCCTCGAACAGTAGATGAGTTTAGTCACCTCCAGTGGATATGCCTGCCGACGACAATGGGTTCAGCCTCGGTCCCTGTCCAGCCTCCTCCCTCCTCCCCCTCCACGGGCCCAGGGGGTCACTTACCCGCTGGTACGCCATGATCAGGGCCAACAGGGACACTGTCTTCCCAGTGCCTGAGGGCATCTCCAGGACGCCATGACCCTGCATGATTCGGGCAGGAGGAACAAGACACAGGCTCTCAGAACTTCAGGGACACAGACTCCGGGAAACCACCCCCGTCCCGAAATGCCACCATTGGAATAGCAGGACAACATAGCAGTTAAAAGTCTGGGCCCTAGGAGCAGTGGATTTGAACCCCACTTCTGCCACTTTTGTTGAGTGGTCTTAGGCAAGACTTCTCAACCTCTCTGGGGCCTCAGGATCCTCATCTCTAAAAATGGGCCTAATAAGCCCTTCTTCATAGCATGGCTATGAGGATTAGTGAGAAACTGGGGGTTAAATATATTTAGTTAAATATTTAAATTTTAACTATTAAATATTAAATATTTAGTACAGTGGGGGTTAAATATTTAGTACAGCGTCTGATATGCAGTGAACCTTTTTTGTTTTAATTTGGCAAGCACCTCCACAGCACTTACTCTGTGCCTGGAACTATTACTAAGTGTCTTATGTCAAGGTTTCTCAACCTCGACTCTCTTGACATTTTGCGGCCGGATAATATTTGATTGTGAGGGGGCTGTCCTGTGCACTGTACAATGTTTAGCAGCATCTGCGGCCTCTACCTACTAGATGCCAGTAGCACCACCACTCCACTAGTACTGACAATGAGGGGGGGTCAAAATGGTCCCCAGTTGAGAACCTCCACCTTACTTAGTGAATTAACCCCTATAGCCCGCATATTAAGCTGAGGTAGGTACTATTACTATGCCCATTTTACAAAGGTGAAAACTGTGGAACTGGGAGATTAAGTGATTTACCCAAGGACACACAGCTGTGGGTAGTCTAGTCCAAAGTCTCTATATTCCTAAGCCAACCACTGAGCAGCTTAGCCTTTGACAAGTGTCAGCTGCTGCTATTATTAACTATTATTATTTGAGATAACGAAGTTTGGCAGCGCTGGCTTCCCAAGGACCTCAGATTTCTAAACTCCAGACGTCCTGCAATCTCAGTCTTAGACGCTCGTGCGGCAGCCCCCGCTGTCAGATGGGCAGCAGGGGGGCCGGCCCACCCACCTTGGCATCCAGCGTGCGTTTGAGCTCCAGCATGTAGGAGAACTGCTCCGGGTAGATGTAATCGTAAGGGAAGTAAACCAGCAGCCCGTCCACGTTGAGCCTGGCGGCGGGGGCTGCCGGGTCAGTACCCCGTCCCCTCAGCCCCTCTCCAGCCTCCACACTCCCCTGCCGTCGAACCGAGAGGGGTTACCGGCCCGCTGCACCCCCCCCGCCGGATATCCCCCAGTTCTCCAGAAGTCTCCGGGTCCCTTCTGCATCTCGTCTCTGACCATGCCCGTTACCGCCCCGTGGGTCCCCGCGTCTATCCCTACCCCTCCCCTTCAGCCTCCCCTCGCCCCGCCGGGACCCGAGGCCTGCCCACTGGCCCCTGCATCTTCCAGACCCCCACGCCCGCTCGCGAGCCGTGAACCCGGGAGCCCCTCTCACTTCATGGCGCCGGTCGCGGCTTGAAGCGGCGTCTGCCCGCCTCCGTTATGAATATTCAGTAGAGGCAGGATCCGCAGGGCGTCCTCGAGGTGCTGCTCCACCTTCGTCACGACTCCATTGGCTGACCCCGCCCGGCACTCCACTGGGGTGAAGTCAATCGGGATAATGCGCGTGCGCACGGCAATGCGGGGGCGGGCTCCGGGAGAGGCGGTGCCGGAGGCATCGCTGAGGATCGCCGAGTACCAAGAACAAAACATGGAAGGAAGAGGACCGAGAGAATCGATCCCATTCACTGGGTTTCGGTCTACCGGCATCTGTCCAGATCATCTGAGTAGCGAATACATACTCAGTTTCATTCCATTATATTCTTGGTTTTAAGATGTCCTCCCACTTTTCCCTCACACTTTAACAAAGTAACCAGGGCTGGAATGGGGGAACCCAGACAAGGTTCCTGACCCAGCCTGCGAGATCAGAGAGGGCTTCCCGGAGGAGTCATCTCTGAGAACTAAGGTGAGGAGTAGGGATGAGGCAGGGTAAGGTGGGGCAGACGACACTGCAGGCAAAAAGGAAAGTGGAAAGCAGGGAACTAAGCAGCAAGATGGGGCTGGAATGTGGCTTAAGGAGCACAAACTTCTCTGAAGTGGAAGACATCACCACGATTTATACCCAACTATCTGATGTCACGTGTGTTTGCTCTTCCCAGTTTGTTCTCCTCGTACGTGGTACTGCAAGGAGCATCTCTGTGGTATCTCTTAAGGCTCAAGGTCATGTCAGCAACCTCACTAACTGGCTCAACACCTGCCCCTACCACCACCACCATCATGAGTTCTACTATCTCCCTAGGCCTTATTCTCAGAGCCTTTGCCTAAGTTTGGAAGTATATTCTCATTCGTATGACTGTGATAAATGTCATTTGTTGATGTAAGGGTCATCATCGCCACTTTAGAGGCGAGGAAACTGAGTCTCAGAGAAAAACTTGCCCAAAGGCTTTACAGCTAGGCCAGGTGCTGCCTCCCAGCCCACCTTCATCCCAGCCCTGACCACTCTGGGTCGTCAGTCTCTGGGGATGTTTCTGTCTCCCCCACTGGACTGTGAGCCTCAGGAGGGTAGGGCTGAGACTGTCTTGGTCACCACTGTGTGTGCCTTTTGCCACCCAGTACAGGACATGCACAGAGCAGGGGCTCAGTGAATATATGCTCAAGTTCCTTACAGTCTGCCCTCCGTATCCACGAATTCAGAACCCGCAGATACAGAAGACGAACCGTACTAGGCCATTTTGTATGACAGGCTTCAGTATTCACAGATTTTTGGTATCCGTGGGGGTCCGGAACCAATCCCCCCCGCTTATACCAAGGGACGACTGTATTTTCAATCCGCTGTTGGTTGAGTGGAGCCCATGGATAGTGAGGAATTAGTGTATTGCATTCCTTAGGATACATCACTACAACAAGCCCACAGTCAGGGGGAGAGGCTACTGAAGGGCATGAATACCTGGAAGCAGGGGTGACTGACAGCAGCCAATTAGAATGACTGCCTCCTGCCTCCTCCTGGCCTTTGTAGTCACTATTCTCTGTGTCTGAAAGGCTCTTCTCTCAGATCTCTGCATGGCGTCTTTCCTCACCTCCCTCAAGCCTTCCTAGAGTCTTCCTCAAGAGTCCTTTCCTCGGCGAGGCCTTCTCTGACCACCCTGTTTAAATTGCAATACACCCTGGATAGGCTGAATAATGGTCCCCAAAGACCTCCAGGCCCTGGAACCTATGAATGTTCATAGGTTACATGTGTCAACCAAAAACAAAACAAAACAAAACACAGAAGGTTGCAAACAAGAGTTTATATGGGGTCTTAAGAACTGCGATTCAGGCTGTACACCTGAAACTAACACAACATTGTAAATCAACTATACTCTGATAAAAATTTAAAGAAAAAAAAAGAAGAATTGCAATTCAGGAGACAGATTCGGGTAAAACTGAAGGAGTGTTCTGGGGAAGAGAAAGCATCAGGGGCTTATAAAACAAAAGCTACAAGGTTGTTAAAATTGTCTGGTGAGAATCGTGATTGGCTCTGACACAAGCCAGGGAATACTTGTCCTTAAGGAATCAAGAGTTATTTTAGGGGAAGGGTCCCACAAGTAGATAGGCTGTCATGAGTTATTTTAGGGTAAGGGTCCGATAAGTATCTTACATTTTTGGCAAATGTTCTTTTTTTTCTTTTAATTTTATAAATTTATTTATTTATTTATTTTTGGCTGCGTGGGTCTCCGTTGTTGAGTGCAGGCTTTCTCTAGTTGCAGCCAGCAGGTGCATGGGCTTCTCATTGCGGTGGCTTCTTCTGTTGCGGAGCACGGGCTCTAGGCGTGCAGCCTTCAGTAGTTGTGGCTCGCGGGCTCTAGAGCTCAGGCTCAGTAGTTGTGGCACACGGACTTAATTGCTCTGCGGCATGTGGGATCTTCCCGGACCAGGGCTCGAACCTGTGTCCCCTGCGTTGGCAGACAGATTCTTAACCACTGTGCCACCAGGGAAGTCCGTGGGCAGCTGTTCTTGAGGCCTATGTTAAGACAATAAGTGATCAAAAGGTCAGATTCCATCCAGGCTGGGATGTGCGTAAGTCACAGTTCGTCGATGGCCTCCCAGCTCCATTTTAGAGAGTTCTCTTAGAGATACTGACCCCATTTTTATTTTCCTTCCGCATATGGCAAAAGGGAATTTGCAGGTGTGATGGTTAAGGATCTTGAGAGATATCAAGGTGCGTCTTAAATGTAATCACGTGCCCTCATAATAGGGAGGTTTGACAGCAGGACAGAAACAGAGGCGGTGCTACACTGAAGCAGGATGCCAGGCGGTGGTCTTTGAAGTTGGAGGAAGAGGGCCGAGCCAAGGAATGTCAAGAATGCAGCTCTAGAAGCTGCAAAAGACAAGGAAATTGATTCTTCTCTACAGCCTCTGGAGGGAGTGCAGCCCTGCCAGCACCTTGGTTTCAGCCCCGTGAAACTAACCTCAGACTTCTGATTTTACGAATTGTAAGAAAATAAATGTGTGTTGTTTTAAGCCACTGAGTTTGGGGTCATTTGTGACAGTAGCCGGAGGAAATGAATGAACACACTTCCAATCAGGCACAATATATCCACTTCTGCTTTCGTTTTTTCCATAGCAGCGATCAGCATCTGATAGAATATAGTTTTTGCTTATCATTTTGTTTATTGTCTGTCTCTTCCACTAGAATGTCAGCTCTACAAAACCAGGGGCATTTTATCACCGGTTATTAAGGACAATTTCAAATGGATACAAAAGTTGAGAGAATAGTCTAACGAAGTCCCACATACATGAAGCTTTATCAATCTTCACCTCAGGGCTGATCTTGTTTCATCTACACCCCAACCACTTCCCCTCCCACCAGTTGATTATTTTGAAGCAAATCCCAGACATCATATCATTTCATCCATCAGTATTTCAGAATGTAGCTCTAAAAGCAAAGACTCTTTGTAAAAACATAACCATTATATCATAGCACCTCTCAAAAAAAAGGAATAATAATTGCTTAATATAATCAAAGTTCCAGATACTATTTGAATTTGACAGCAGGGACTTCTGTCTGCTTGGCTTTTTGTTTTTGTTTTTGTTTTTGTTTTTTTTGCGGTACGCGGGCCTCTCACTGCTGTGGCCTCTCCCTTTGCGAAGCACAGGCTCCGGATGCGCAGGCTCAGCAGCCATGGCTCACAGGCCCAGCCGCTCCGCGGCATGTGGGATCTTCCCGGACCGGGGCACGAACCCGCGTCCCCCGCATCGGCAGGCGGACTCTCAACCACTGCGCCACCAGAGAAGCCCTGCTTGGGTTTTTTTTTGTTGTTTGTTTGTTTTGTTTTTAAATTTTATTTATTTATTTATTTGGCTGCGTTGGGTCTTCGTTGCTGCACGCGGGCTTTCTCTAGTTGCGGTGAGCGGGGGCCCCTCTGTTGTGGTGCGCGGGCTTCTCATTGCGGTGGCTTCTCTTGTTGTGGAGCACGGGCTCTAGGTGTGCGGGCTTCAGTAGTTGTGGCTCACAGGCTCTAGAGCGCAGGCTCAGTAGTTGTGGCGCACGGGTTTAGTTGCTCCGCGGCATGTGGGATCTTCCCAGACCAGGGCTCGAACCCGTGTCCCCTGTATTGGCAGGTGGATTCTTAACCACTGCGCCACCAGGGAAGCCCTGTCTCCTTGTTTACTTGTTCTCCTTTGCTACCTTATGTGGCAAAAAGGACTTTGCAAATGTGACTAAGTTAAAGATTCTGAGATGGGGAGATTATCCTGGATTATCTGGATGGGTCCAGTGTAGCCATAGTGAAAGAGGGAGCCAGGAGGGTCAGAGTCAAGAGAGAAAGCTGTGACAATGGAAGTATGAGATGGAAGTGATGCAAGAGCTGGCTTTGAAGACAGAAGGGGGCCATGAACCAAGGAATACAGCCAGCTTCTAGAAACTAGAAAAGGCAAGGCAAGGGCTTCTTTCCCATAGTCTCCAGCAAGGAACAGCCCTGCTGACACCTGGATTTTAGTTCAGTGAGACCCATTTCAGATGTCTGACCTCCAGATGGTAAGATAATAAATTTGTATTGTTTAAGCCTCCAAGTTTGTGACAATTTGTTACAAGCAGCGAAGGGAAGCTAGTGCAGATTTTGGTACTGGAAGTGGGGTGCTGCTGTAACAAATACCTAAAAATGTGGAAGTGGATTTGGAATTGGACAATGGGCAGAGGCTGGAAGAATGTTGAGAAGATGATGGGAAAAGCCTAGGTAGCCTTGCAGACCATTTGTAGAAATATGGGTGTTAGCAATTCTGCTGGTGAGGACTCAGAAGGAAGTGAGGAGTAAGGTAGAGTAAATCTCTATAATCTTAGAGAACACTAAATCATCATAAACAGACTGTTGGTAGAAATATAGGCAACCTCTAGAAACTGGAAATGGTAAGCAAACAGATTCCCCCCAGTAGAACATGGCCCTGACGACACCTTGACTTTAGCCCACTGAGACCTGTTTCAGACTTCTGACCCCTAGAATTAAAAGACAATAAATTTGTGTTATTTAACCTACTAAGTTTGTGATAATTTGTTATAGCAGTAATGGGAAATGAACATATCTCTGTTATGCAAAAGAGAGATCAGACTAGTGTAAACACATACAAAATAAAGAAGCCCAGAAGAAACAAAGATTACACAGGAATAAAAAGAAAGCTACAAAACAAACACAAAAACACCTGTAACTAAAACACTATAAAAAAATACCTAGCAAGATAATAGATGATATCACATTTATAAAATAGGAACTGGAGACCATGAAAAATGAATAATTAAATAACAAGAAAGAGTTCTTGGGAATTCAAAATAATAGATGAAACATAAATTTTAATAAAAGGATTAGAAGATAGAGTCAAGGAAATTTCCTAGAAAGAGGAAAATTAACAGAGATGGAAAATAGTGGTGAAAAGATAAGAACACTGAAAGCTCAAACCAGAATATTCAACATCCAAATAATAAAAATTCCAGAAAAAGAGAGCAAGTGAAGAAACCAACACACACACACACACACACACACACACACACACACACACACAGACAAACCAACACATAAATATACAAGAAAATTTCCCAGAACCAAAGGCTATGAGTCTCCAGATTGAAAGGACAGACTTAGGGTCAGAATAATTAATGAATAAAAGCTACAGTGAGGCATATCCTCATGAAATTTCAGAACCAGAGAATGAGAGAAGATCCCAAAAGCTTCCAGAATAAAGCAAGTCAAATACAAGTTCAAAGCAGAGGGAGAATGAAAACAAATCTGAGGGGAGAAAAAAAAACCAAACAGGTTTCCTTGTTATCCAAACTTGCATTCCAACTTAGGAAGAAAATAGATTTGAGTGACAAGGGATACATATATTTCCAACCGAGAATTCTATACCCAGCCAAACCATAATAAAGTTGGAGGATAAAATGAAGATATATTAAGCCATGCAAGAACTCAAAAATCTTTATCTCTTCCTCTCCCTTTTAAGGGAACGACTGGAGCATGTGCTCCGGCAAAGTGAAGGGTCAACAAAGAAAGATACACATGGAATCCAGGAAACAATATCCAACACCGGGAAGTCCATGATAGCTTAGTGTAGGCCTAGAAAGCATCGAGTCCACATTCAAGTAGGAGAGAGGACTTTAGGAGGGAGGAAAAAAAGCTTGAGTGAGCTGTTAGTAATACGGACGATTCCATGGAACATTTGAAAAATATTAAGTATAGGTGCAAATAAAATTAAGCAAGTGGGGCTTCCCTGGTGGCGCAGTGGTTGGGAGTCTGCCTGCCGCTGCGGGGGACGCGGGTTCGTGTCCCGGTCCGCGAGGATCCCGTGTGCCGCGGAGCGGCTGGGCCCGTGGGCCGTGGCCGCTGGGCCTGCGAGTCCAGAGCCTGTGCTCCGCGGCGGGGGAGGCCACGGCAGTGAGAGGGCCGCGTACCGCAAAAAACAAACAAACAAACAAACAAAAATTAAGCAAGTGACAAAGGTAAATTTAATTCTCAAAAATTTAGAGGTTTTGAAGAGAAAATTCTAATATACTGCATGGCTCTGCAGTGAAAACATATTTACATATCACAACATTTAAAAAACTATTGATTGATATAAAAATTATGATTTCATTGAGGAGAGGGAAAGTAGAGTCAGATTAATAGACCTCAAACCTCATCTACTATACCAGGATATCAGTAGAGAATGTCTAAAATTGAGAAATCAAGAAATAGCAATGCCAGCATATTTAGAAACATACAAGAAAATAGCAGAGGAAACAGCTATAGCGGTTGAAAGTGGTGGCCTCTGGAAAGCAGATGGGAGTAGGGAGAGGTAGCAGGAGGACTGTTTTTCTTCATCACAAATATCTTAGTACCAGTACCATTTGATTTTTAAAGTGTATTCGTGAAAATTAACCGGCAGTGATAGAAGTGGCTACCCCTTATGGGGAGGAGACATGCATATATTGACTGCGAGGAGGCACAATGGAACCTCTGGATGATGGAAATGTATATCAGCTTTACTCAATAGAACCTTCTGGGATGATGAAAATGTTCTCTATCTGCACTGTCCAAAATGGTAGCCACTAGCCTCATGTAGCTCCTGAGCACTTGTAAAGTGGCTAGTGTGACTGAGGAATTGAATCCTTAATTTTTATTTAATTTAAATTCATTAAAAATAATTAAAATTCCCACGTGAGTTGTTTTGGACACTGCAGACAATGACTATGTTGAAGTTTTATGATTTGTAAAGAAATAACGTATCAGAAGAGAGAAAGGCTTCTGATTTGTCAAAAATCTTCAAGGGGCAGTTTATGAAATAAAAAAGTGGGGAAGAAGTGAAGGAAAATCGCTCTTCAGGGTCAGACCCTCAAAAAGTCCACATGGATTTCCAGTAGATAAAGCCCCGTTGAGGGTGATCTCACAATCCATAATTTCAATACACATGAGGAGACAAGCCACCGTGAGTGAGAGCCAGCGGACTCACCAAATTACAGGAGGAGATGGCACCAAACTTCAGATGATAGAATTATCAGACATTTTACGTCTTTAAGCTTAAGGACGCTTAAAAAGAAGAATCCAAAACATGAAGAAAAGGTCAAGACACTACAGAAAAAAAAAAAAAAAGCAGGCATATTTGAAAGAGGAAGGATTGGATTCACACGAGGGAAATCCCTTCCAAAGGGGCTACTTTAAGACTGGTTTACCAAAAATAGTAACAATGAGGAGAATTATTAAGTCAGAACAGAGTTCAGAGACGGAAGTCAATTTCTGTGCAAACTACCTTTATTTATAATGAAAAACGTCCCCATTTTGTTATAAAACTGGCACTGTGTAAAGGCACTTGACTGGGGAGAGAGGGGGCAGGGATGCTGCTAGAGACTAATATGCCTCACCTGGCCTCTGAAGGCTGTTGGTAGAGATAGTGGTGGAGGTGACTCCTGGGAAAATCCAGTGGCGGTGACCCACTCCAGGCTCCGCTGGGACGGTGGGTTGCCTTGCTTTGGGCGGGGGG
>NW_006786304.1:1655178-1659203 GCF_000442215.2 Lipotes vexillifer | reverse complement strand
AGGGTGTGGCTTGGCAAATGGGGGGGGGTCTCTCTTGCCCCCAATGATTCCCAGCCCCACCACGACCTCCCACAGCTAAGGCAGTTTTCTAAATTTAAGGCTGGGGTTCTCCTTCTTCCCAGGGCTTCCAGGGAAGCAGAGCGGTGTTGGCAAGGACCTCGTCCCTGCAAGGATTGGGGGCGCAGAGAGATGCAGCAGTAAGGGAGGAGGAGTTGTGGAATGAAGGCAGCTGCTGCTTTCTCCTGTCTCCCTTCGAAAAGTCCTTCTCTCCAGCTAGACCTTATTCCTCTGCGGCTTCACCCTGGGGAAGAGCTGAGGGAAGACAGGCTCTTCAGACACCAGGAGCTCCCACCCCTTCATTCCACCCCAAACTTAATACAGCCACCTGATCCACCCCCAAACACGTGGACTGTCTCCATCCTCCCATCCCTTCCTCATGGACCGTCTCAGTATCTCCCAAACCACACCAGAATCCCCTGTCAGCTGCAAGCACCAGCTGGAGCCTTCCAATCAGCATAAGGCTTGATGAAATGGAGTATTTCAGAGTCTCCCACACGGCCATAAAAAAGACGCCCGCCTCTCCCTACCACCATGGCTGTCTGGTTGGGACCCACCTCCACCTATTCCCCAACTAAAGGAATCGTCTTCTCTCCCAGGAATATAATGGGATCTTCCTGGTCTCCTCCCCTAACCTAGTAGTATCTCCCTCAGTTCTACCGCGATTTTATTAATGGATTCTTCCTTACCCTGCCCAATGCAGTGTAACAAAGGCTTCCATGCCTGTAATACACAATTCTTTAACTGCCCCCCATCACCAGGATGGGATTCTTCATGACTCCCCTTGGCTAGAATACATTCTTCTTTACCTCCCCATGAATATAATTAGGATAATAAAAATATTGGGTGGAGCACGAACCAGTCAAATAACTAGGAAGGCAGTACTGGTGAGTACCCCACGAAGCACCGCCAGTAAGCGGCTCTTCCTCCCGTAACTAAAACGGGATCTCCCTCACCTCCCCCGTTATTATAATGGGCTCATCCTCACCTCCCCACAACCGATAATGGACTCTTCTGACCTGCCCTCCTCCCCAGTGTAATGCACCGTCTCTCTCGCCCTTTTTCCCGTGGGATCACCCCTTTCCTCACAATATCGCTTCTGGGCTCACCCCGAAGTAGTTACGGGGCACGTAGCCCTCCTGGCCGTGCAGCGCGGCCCACCACCAGTCCGTCTCCTCTGGCCCATCCCTCCGCAGCACGGTGACCGACTCGCCCTCGCGGAAGGACAGCTCGTCTCCAAACTCTGCGCTGTAATCCCAGAGAGCGTACACCACCCCGTTGTGCATCAGCCCCATGCTCTGCTCCACGTCTGAAACATGAAACCGCAGGGATCGTAAGCGCCCGGTTCAGGGGGGCCGGGAACACTCAGGGATACGACGCGCTGGGGACAGGGACAGACCCTGAGATTTGGCGCCAGCCTCACCTTGGGGAATGAGCCACTTGAAAAGTTGTGTACCCGTGTCTGGAGGTGGGGGGGGGCCTGAGCTGGAAGCAGCTGCCAGGACTGACAGTCTCTAGAACACTGGGGTGCATCAAGCCGGCCCACCAACCCCCGAGGCAGGGTCAGTGGTCCCCATTTCCACTTATATCTGGTTGAGTCCCTGTATCACTCCTAGAAATACCGTCGTCTGCACCCCACCCCCTCGTAAGTGGTACAGTCTCCGTAGATGACTCAACCCCTCCTTCAGATGGTTCAGCCCTACTCCTCCTCACAAAGTGGTCCCAACTCCCCCTTTCCAGATGGTGCAGCGCACACTGCGCCCCCTCCCCAAAAGATAAAGTCTCAAAGAGGATGTAATCATTTTCCAGATAGTATAGGCCACCCGAACCCCCCTTTAATCCCATCAAGGATTTAGCCCCCGTCCAGATTGTACAGTGCACCATGCTCCCCCCTCTTTAATGGTTCAGTCCACCGTGTTCCAGTTTCTCCTCCTCTCCACCACCCCTCCCCCCGGCAAGTGTGGTGCTCAATCTCTACTTCGTCCTCACAGAACTCTCCAAGTCCAGGCAGGTAGGAGGTACAATCTTCCTGTCTCACAGGCTTCATCTACCTGTGACAAAGGTGGTCACAATCCCCCTTCCCAAAGCTTCAGTGGACCGTCCACTTCCCGCCCCAGCGGTCCTGGCCTGCCGCTGCTCACCACTAAGGCAAGTGTTACAGCCCCATGGCTCCCACCCACTTTCTGCCACAGCACAGCAGGCTGTCGTGTAGTCCCTCCAGGCTCACCTCCCAAATACATTGGCCCACCCCCAGGTCCTACAGCCTGCTTTACCCCAACTCCCTGAGGTCCCCAACCCCACCTTATGATAGAGTTGGCCCCTCCAGGTGAGCGCTACAGACCCTAGGCACTTCCCCAGGATACGGCCTACCTAGTTCCTCCCATCACCTGTTTAAGTGATGTGCAACCCCCCACCGGAGATATATGGTACAGCCTCGTGTCTCACTAGGAGCGGAAGAGTCCCCAAGCTCCTCCCCAGAAGCCATGGCCTGCTCACCTCTCACCTGTGTGGTGCTGTATTTCCCACAGGTAGCACAGCCCATGTGCGCAGCCCTAGGCCAGGTAGATGGTATAGTTGGAACGTCCAACTCCCCACCCCCGTGGATGAGAAAGCAGATAAAGCGGCGCAGTCTCCACACCTGCTTTCCTCCCTACAGGTGTCCAGCTTGCGTGGCACAGTTCCCCTGTCCCCCTCTCTCGAAGGTGGCACAGTCTGCTGCGCCCACACACCCTTCTTGCACCTGCCAGGTGGGAGGCCCAGGGCCCCACCCCTGCAGGTGGTCCATCCCGCCGGCCCCTCCTCGGTGATGCTGCCACAAGGTTGGTACAGCCCCCCGCGTCCTCTCTCAGGAGCCGCAGTCTGCCGCCTTCCCCCGCCCAACATCTACCAGCTGGGCGTCCCAGTCCCCGCGACGCCCTCCCCCAGAGGTGGCCCAGCCCGCCCACCGAGGCGCCCCAGCCCTGCCTCGCACCTGCCAGGTAAGTGGCGCAGTCGACGTAACCCTCGCGGTAGGGGTCGCACTTCTCGATGGCGGTGGCGCCGTCACTGAACGTGGTGGCGAAGATTGCCGCGCCGTGCTGCACCAGCGCCATGCAGATGGCCGTGTCGTTGCAGGACGCCGCGCAGTGCAACGGTGTCCTAGGCGAGGGAGGCAGGCGTGAGAGGCCGCGCTGGGGCCCGCAGCGCCTTCCCCGCCCCACGCCGGCCGCGCGAGGTCGGGACTCACCAGCCGTGGCTGTCGGGGGAGTTGACGTTGGCACCCGCCGCGATTAGGAAGTCCACGATGGGGTAGTTGGCGCCGCAGATGGCGTTATGCAGGGCGGTGATGCCCTCCTCGTTGGGCTGGCTCGGGTCATTCATCTGGACGAGCCGGGGGACGGAGAGGCTCAGTCCCGCGGCTGCTATCCAGCGTCTGCCGCCCCCACCCCGCCCGCCCTTCTGTCCGGCAGCACTCACCTCCTTCACGGCCTGCTGCACCACGTCCAGCTCCCCAGTCAGCGCGGCGTCCAGCAGCAGCACGAGCGGGTTGAGGCGCGCGCGACGGACCTTGCGCGGGGAGCCGGCCTTCCGCAGCACGGAGCGCATCTCCTGGGGGACAGGACTGGGGCTTCAGCGGCTTGGCGGGGATTGCTAATATACCCATTCCTCAGAGCGGGGAAACAGAGGCTCAGGGACCAGGCGGTCACTCCAGGTCATCCAACTAGACAGGGCTGAGATTGGAACCCAGGAACGTATATAGCCTGAGTCCAGAAGGCCATGGGAAGGAGGGTCCCTCAGTTTTACAGACTCTGGTTCCCTGCAACACTCAGGGAATCGGGTGATTTTGGAATCTTGGGCCCTGAGACCTGAGAGGAAGCTTGGAGACCATGAGGTTGATGATTGTGGAAGCCAGATATTCAATCCATAGTTTCATTTCTTTTATATATTAAAAAAAAAAAAAAAAAAAAAAAAAGCCAAGGAAGAACAGG
>NW_006786304.1:1647687-1655041 GCF_000442215.2 Lipotes vexillifer | reverse complement strand
CAGACAAAAAAAAAAAAAAAAAAAAAAAAAACCCACAAAAACCAAAAAAAAAAAAATTTTTTTTTTTTTTTTATATATAAAAAAAAAAAAAAAAAAAAAAAACATGCTAGGAAGCACACGTGACAAGATGTTACCAAGTGTTAATTTCAGATGTTTGGAATTAGAATATTTATCATGTTATTGCTTGTGCCTTCTTATTTTTGATTTTCAAGTGTCCTACAAAATTCATTTATTCTGAGCATATAGCATTTGTGATCCTGGTCTTCGATGTCAGTGATTTCAAGATTCTGGAATTTGAAGATCCCACGAGCCACCCATTTAAAAATTCTCTGATGCTAAGTTTCCAGTACGTGTGAGTCCAGAAATGCTAAGTTGTGCCATTTCAAATTGCTGAGGACCCAGGACGTTGCATTCCCAAGATGCTATGTTTGAGAACTTGAATATTTCATGGTGAGAATTTCATTCCAAAAGACTGGAAGGAAATACTCAAAGTGTTAATCGTGGTTCTCTCTGAATGCTGTTATTTGGGCCTCTTTATTCTACTTTTATCTATTTCTTCCTCGTTACTATGTTTGTGTGTTCCTTTCTAGTGGAAAATGTTCACTTAAAATAAAATTCTGTATTATAACATATCTGTGCACTAATCTATGATGTAAGATTCAAATGATGAGTCTTTAATTTTCAGTTCTGGGGACTTCAAGAATCAGTAATAACCAGGGTTTGTGTTACTAACTTTTAAATTCCAAGATCCTGTGCAAACCTTCAGTGTTCTGGAATTCTGAAATTTCACTCTTCTGAGTTTGTGATGTCAGGATTTAATTTTTGAAATCTGTGAGTGTTCAGGTCTCTCTGTGGCCAGAACTCTGTGATTCTACAATGAGGCAACTTGACCATTTCAAGACACTGTCATTCTTCCATTCTTGATTTCCAGATCCTGAGCCTCAACATTTCTGGGCTCCACCCTCAGAAGGGCCTGGGAATATGCATTTGGGGGTCCACCTGGCCCCCACGTCTTGTTCTCCTCCATCTGTCTACCCACACTGAGCAATCAGGATTGTTCCATGTGACTACACCCCGCTCCCTCCAAGCCACGACGCAGAAACCAGACCAAGATCAGCAGGAGACCAGCCCCTGGTCAAATGATAATAATAATAGTTAAGTGCCAGGCACTATTCTAGGCACTATATTAATGTATTAAATCCTCACAGCAACCCTATGCTTATTTTCATCCCCGTTCTACAGATGAGGAAACTGAGGCACAGAGAGACTCTGTGTCTGGCCCAAGGTTGCACAGCCAATAAGTGCTGTGGAGCTGGGATTTGAACCCAGGCAGCCTAGCTCTGCCGCTGGTGCACTTAACCACGACACCCACAACCTCAGAGACCAGAGACTTGTTCTTGAAAATCTGAATGGAAGAAGCTCTGACTAGAGTCAGAGGACACCATGGACTTGAACTGAGAGGTCATTTTGAGTCAGGGCTGGGTGGGCCATTTCTAACCATGGCACAGACTTGCTGAGGTGTAAGAGGAGAGAGCAGCTCCCCAGAGAAGGCGGACATGAGAGGCTGTGGCAACTAGGGAGAGAAATGGTGACTGCCTTGATTCAGGCAGGCTTTTCAGACCCCAGAATAAACCCTCTGTCATGCCAAGACGAAGTCATTTCCAGGTTGGAAGACTCTAAGATTCCTGAAGGGAAGCCCTGGGGGGACAGGTTACTGGAGAGGAGCAGAGAAAATCTCGATGTGGCCAAGACTTCTGAATGCCCCTCCATATATGTTCTCCCTTTCTTCTGAGCACAGGTACACTTAGATTTAAAACTACATTTCTCAGCTTCCCTTGCAGCTGGGCTCCTGGCCAGTGGAATGCGCCAGATGTGATGCGTGCAAATTCCAGGTTCTGTCCTAAAAGGGAAGGGATGCTTCCATATGCTGAGTAATATACCCCAGTTTCCTCCTGTATTACTTACCATGCTCTGTGGCTGCTCTGGTGGGCTGCTCTGGAGAGGGGCTGGGGGTGGTATGGGAGCTGGTGGGGCTGGAGCAGGGGGCCCTGCCCTGGCCTCAGGTCCCTCAGTGATGGGACACAGCTCAGGCTCGGGCCCCCCAGGCCCACCGTGACGATGGAAGAGGCGGCTGATGATCTGCTGGTACTGCTTCTTGTGGGTGGGGGGCAGGGCTACAGTAGGGCTCTGCTCCATGGAGCCCCTGCGTTTGAGGGGCCGTGGAATTTCTGCCAGCACCCGTGCCACCTCCTCCAGCCCGGGCACTGACTGTGCCTCGGGCGGCAGCGCTGGCTGCAGCCGTGTGGGACTAAGGGGCCGAGTTACAGCGCCTTCATCTGCATCACCAGCCTCCAGCCCTGGTGTCAGCAGCCCCTCCAGCTCCGGCTCAGGCTCCAGCTCAGTGGGAGGTTTGGGGAAGCCTAGAAGGAGCAAGAGCCCCATCAAAGGAGGGGTCCCAAGAGACCCGAGAGACTCCCTCCCCACAACTTCCAGGACTTGCAACAAATGCCTGATTTGCTGTGTGACCTCAGGGCAGTGCCTTGCTTTCTCTGGGCTACACTTTCCCTGGGTTGTGAATAATAGACAATTATGACATCCCCTGTTTAACAAGCAGTTAGCATGTGCCTCGTGCTTTACATGCCTATCACTGAATTCTCACCACTACCTTGTGACGTTGATATGGCTAACATCTCGTTATTACAGAAAGGGAAACTGAGTCTCAGAGAAGGCAAGTCAGTTGCCTAAAGCCACACAGCTGGGATTTGAACTCAGTCCTACCTGACTCCAGAATCTCTGCTCCTACCATTATGATAAACTTGACTTTCTAAGATTGTAAGAATTTCCTCTTCTAACATCTCAGGCAGAAAATTGCTGAGGACTTGCCTGGTGGCGCAGGGGTTAAGAATCTGCCTGCCAATGCAGGGGACACAGGTTCAATCCCTGGTCCGGGAAGATCTCACGTGCCGCAGAGCAACTGAGCCCGTGCACCGCAACTACTGAGCCCACGCACCACAACTACTGGAGCCCAGGCTCAGAATAAGAGAAGCCACTGCAGTGAGAAGCCCGCACACCACCCCTGCTCTCTGTCATTAGAGAAAGCCCGCGCGCTGCAAGGAAGACCCGAGGCAGCCAAAAATAAATACAGAAAGAAAGAAAATTGCTGGGACTAGAATCTTGGTACTTGTTGTTCTCTTCTGTTTCTTGCCTCTCTGTCAGAGCTTCTAAAGCAGGTAGAAATATACAATTATATATATATATATATATATATATATATATATGTTTTTGTTTTTGTTTTGTTTTTGCTGTACGCGGGCCTCTCACTGTTGTGGCCTCTCCTGTTGCAGAGCACAGCCTCCGGACGCGCAGACTCGGCGGCCATGGCTCACAGGCCCAGCCGCTCCGCGGCATGTGGGATCTTCCCGGACCGGGGCACGAACCCGTGTCCCCTGCATCGGCAGGTGGACTCTCAACCACTGCGCCACCAGTGAAGCCCTACAATGATCATTTTATACATTATTTCATTGACTGTCCATCATAATCTATGAAGTAAATGTTATTAATCTCTCTTCACAGATGAAAAAATGTAAGCTCAGATGGGTTAATTAATTTATCCTCAGTCACACAGCATGTCAATGGTAGAGAGGGGATCAAAACCCACTCTGCTTAAATCCAGGCCCTGCGCTGGTCTCACACCAAAAACTATTAATAATTATAATGATTAATATGATAGCTATTGAGGGCTTTCTATACATCAGGCCCTATTTTAAGGACTTTATATGGATTAAATAATCTAGTACCATATCCCAATAAGGTAGGTTCTATCACTATTCACCTTTTACACTCAAGGAAATTGAGGTCCAGAGAGGTTAACTGACTTGCCAAAGGTCACACAGTGTGGAGCCAGCCAGTCTGACTCCAGGGTCCATGCTTAAGCACTGTGCTGTCCCTAGTCCCTGAGCAAATCCCCAAGCTCATCTGGCCTTGCTCTCTGCAGGGACAATGTCTGGAAACAGGTGTTTGGTTGTGATGGGACCCCAAGCTGGTTTGGTCCCCAGCCACCTGCCCTCCCTTCACCCATCCCTATGGAACCCCCATTGCTGACTCACCTTCACTCACAGGGGACCAAGTGTCTTGGGGAGGTTGGGGGACGGGGGCAAGGGCTTGAAGCTGGGGCTGAGGCTGTAATTGTGGCTGGGACTGTGGAGGTGGCTGGGGCTGGGGAAGCAGCTTAGGCGGGGGAGCTCGAGAGAAGATCGGGGAGCCAGGGAGCATGGCCCTGCTAGCTCCGTGCTCCCAAAAGGCATTCTGCAGCTTGAATATCATGCTGAGGGGGATGGGGCGCTGGCGGGGGGCACTTCGGGGCTGGGGGCTGGAAGGAGGCATGGGGATGCGGCTGACAGGCTGCCAGCTTCGGGGCAAAGTGCCTGATGACCCCGCGGAGCCCAGCGATCGGCGGTAGCTGTCCACATCAGAACGCCTGTCGTTGGCCAGAAGGGAGACCTTGTAATTGCGGGGCAGAGTGGCACTGGTGAAGTTGTCCTGGGGGAGAAAAAGGGAGGAAGGAAGATAGAAGGGGCTCGGGTGGGAGGAAGATAGGCATAAGGGAATGAATGATAAGGGAGTGGAGGAAAGGAGGAGGGAGGTAAAGGCAAAAGGTGAGAAGGGAGAGAAGGAAGGGAGGGAAGACAGAGGGAGGGAAAGGAAAGACGGTCAGGGAGGGGATGGAAATCCAAGATAAAGGAAGAGCCTGGGGAAGGGAACGGAAACTGCGGGCGCAGCCAGGAGGGGAAGACTAGCCCTGACTCCACCCTTGCCCACCAGCCCCCTCCCCAAGTTTCTCCGGCCCCTCACCTTCCCGGGGGCCCCCAGCCCATCCAGGCTGCTCTCTCTCCAGGGTAACAGCTGCAGGCCTGGTGAAGCGGGCCGCGCGAAGACATCGAGTCCTGTGAGGCGGGAATCATTAGGGGGAGGCCTCTCCGGGTGCCCCACTCCTTTGGCCTCGCACCACTCACGTTCATAGCTCGCTGTCTGCGAGGACTTCTTCTCGTACGCCACGTCCAGGTCAGACTCGTTCCAGGCTTTGGGGGGCCGCCGCCGAAGCGTTAGGTCGTCTGGAGAGAGGTTGCACCCATCCCTATGGAACCCCCATTGCTGACTCACCTTCACTCACAGGGGACCAAGTGTCTTGGGGAGGTTGGGGGACGGGGGCAAGGGCTTGAAGCTGGGGCTGAGGCTGTAATTGTGGCTGGGACTGTGGAGGTGGCTGGGGCTGGGGAAGCAGCTTAGGCGGGGGAGCTCGAGAGAAGATCGGGGAGCCAGGGAGCATGGCCCTGCTAGCTCCGTGCTCCCAAAAGGCATTCTGCAGCTTGAATATCATGCTGAGGGGGATGGGGCGCTGGCGGGGGGCACTTCGGGGCTGGGGGCTGGAAGGAGGCATGGGGATGCGGCTGACAGGCTGCCAGCTTCGGGGCAAAGTGCCTGATGACCCCGCGGAGCCCAGCGATCGGCGGTAGCTGTCCACATCAGAACGCCTGTCGTTGGCCAGAAGGGAGACCTTGTAATTGCGGGGCAGAGTGGCACTGGTGAAGTTGTCCTGGGGGAGAAAAAGGGAGGAAGGAAGATAGAAGGGGCTCGGGTGGGAGGAAGATAGGCATAAGGGAATGAATGATAAGGGAGTGGAGGAAAGGAGGAGGGAGGTAAAGGCAAAAGGTGAGAAGGGAGAGAAGGAAGGGAGGGAAGACAGAGGGAGGGAAAGGAAAGACGGTCAGGGAGGGGATGGAAATCCAAGATAAAGGAAGAGCCTGGGGAAGGGAACGGAAACTGCGGGCGCAGCCAGGAGGGGAAGACTAGCCCTGACTCCACCCTTGCCCACCAGCCCCCTCCCCAAGTTTCTCCGGCCCCTCACCTTCCCGGGGGCCCCCAGCCCATCCAGGCTGCTCTCTCTCCAGGGTAACAGCTGCAGGCCTGGTGAAGCGGGCCGCGCGAAGACATCGAGTCCTGTGAGGCGGGAATCATTAGGGGGAGGCCTCTCCGGGTGCCCCACTCCTTTGGCCTCGCACCACTCACGTTCATAGCTCGCTGTCTGCGAGGACTTCTTCTCGTACGCCACGTCCAGGTCAGACTCGTTCCAGGCTTTGGGGGGCCGCCGCCGAAGCGTTAGGTCGTCTGGAGAGAGGTTGCCCATGAGGATGTGGGGGGGGGCGGGGGGGGGCGAAGCTGGTCCCGGACCTTGCGCCACTCCCACCCGCCAAATACGGCCCCCTGGTTCACCTTGCGCGCGCAGAGGTGGGGCGAAGGCGCTGACGCCAGGGCCCAGCAGGGGGCTTCCAAAGGCAGTCGGCGCATCGTAGGCTACGGACGGGGTGCGAGGCGAGGGCCCGCGCTCAGGAAAGAAGGCCTGGGGCCCTTCGGCCAGGGGGCTGATACGGGGGGAGCGGGCACGGCCCAAGAAGTCAAAGGGCGTGGGGGAACCCTGCTGTCTGAGCGGGCCGGGGCGAGGGGAGGGCGCACGGCCGTGGGGGCTGCCTGCTCCATCGAAGGCGCGGGGCCGGGGTGAGGGCGCCCGGTCCAGGCTGCCGTAGGCATCCGGCTGCAGGTAGAACTGGGTGCGCGGTGACGACGGCCGGCCCTTAGGGGACAGCGAGCTGTAGGGGAGCAGAGCCGGGGCGCTCTCGGAGCGTCCGAACGAGGTGTCTGCGCCGTCGGTGGTCGCCTTCCGGGGAGACCCGCGGCTGCCCAAGGGCTCGGGGACAGGGCTGAGGCTGTACCGGGACAGCTGTAGGGAGGTCGGGACATTGAGGGGTCAAAGGAGACAATAGTAGAGGGTTGGTAGGTCAATAGAGGTGATCGAAAATCAAGCCTGGAGAGTTGGACGGGGCTAGAGATTCAGGCATAGGGAACCCTGCAATCAGGGCTGGGGCTTGCGTGTACAGTGGCTTTGTGTCGCTTAGAAGAAAAACCCTTTTCTTCCGAGGGTCCTGACAGACGTCCACTTCCACTGATCCCCACTTCCACTAATCCCACAAGTGCCTTTAAATAGCCCACAGCCTGCACAGCCCCATGGGACAGGCTTGCCTGAACTCCTGGAGGAAAGAACCTGACTTTGGGGGGCTCGGGTGGGGACCAGGGCAAGCAGGCTCACCCTAGCCGGCGCTCTGGCCTGCGAGCCGAGAGACGCCGCCGGCAAGTCTGACCACAGCGACTCCAACTGCTTGGTCAGTTCGTCCACCTTGGCCGCCGCCGTGTCCAGCTCCATATTCTTCAGGTCCAGGTGCTTCGTGGCTACAGCTGAGCGGCCAGGAGTAGCAGTGAGGACCCGGATTTCTGGGCAGGGCCCAGGCTCCCCCCCCCCCAC
>NW_006786304.1:1631658-1647622 GCF_000442215.2 Lipotes vexillifer | reverse complement strand
AGCTCACACTGGAAGTTCAGGTCCAGAAGGTTCCGCGAGCTCTGGAACGCCTCGCTGTCCATGGTGCCGGCTGGCCGCAGCGGGGCGCCTGCGTTTGGGGAGGGGGGGCGGGGGAGAGCCTGCTCAGAGCCCGCCCACAGGGAGCCCGGGGCCTTGAGGAGCGGGACGGTGCCTTTACTCTCCTTCCACTGGAAGCGCTATGACCCACCACTTCCCCTGCCGGGAAATGCCGACTCCTGCGAAGCCCTCCAGGAAGGCTAAGGACAATTCACTCTCTTTACGTGGCTCCTCCTCCATCTCTCTATCTCAGCCCTAATAAGACGTGATCATTCCTTCAACAATTATCCATTGACCACCTACTATGTGACAGACATTACAGTGAACAGAGGCTGCAATAATAATAACTATCAATTACTGAATGCCTACTAGGGACCAAGAGACACTGTGCTAGATGCTGGGGATCTTTTCAAAAATAATGATGGTGCTGCCGACTATGTGCCAGGACCTTTGCTAGTTACTCGAGGGTATAATGAAATAAAACAACCATTTATTGAGAGAACACTGCCCCTTAGAATTGTGCCAAGTGCTTTACAGCTAATACTTTATCCCATGATCAAAACCTCCATAGCAAAAACAGAAAGTGGGGCTCAGAAACATTTGTTCCAGGTCACCCTGCAAGAGGTCAGCATACTAGATTTCACACCTGTACCTAACTTGTTATTCTGGGGCATCTCCATCAGTCTGGAGGGGCTCCAGAGGACGGGAACCACTCAGCTCTCTCTTCCCAGAGTCCCCACCCAGAGGAGACTCAGTGTGTTCACACAGACCCAGCGTCAACAGGAAGAACAGGGAGGTGGCCGGGGGTGGCTGGGCCGCTGTGGCCGCCAACGCAGTGGGAAGGAGCCAGGCCACCAGGAACTAGTCAGGCCAGCACCACCCCCATCTCCATGGTAGCCACCACGCCCGCCAGCTCTGCCACCTCCCCACTACATCAACCGACCACTTAGCTTTGACTTGGGGTGCAGGCGTGGGCAGCAGGTCAGGCTGGGGCATGCTGATTCTGGCCTCAGTCTGGGAAGGCTCGGAACAGAACCTGTTGGGGCTGGTGGCTTATTTGGGTGTGTTAGGATTGTGTGACCTTGGGCTAAGAGTCCCCTCCACTCCTTGGGCCTCAGTTTCCCCAACTGTGAAAGGAGGAGGCAAATCAGCTATTCTGAGAGGCCTCCTCAATCTCTCAGAGGCCTAGATTCTGAAATTATAAGGGCCTTGAGGTTGTAATTAAATTTCGATAGAGGCTAAAACCCTTGGCTTGAGAGTCTATTGTGTGAAAGTTCTCAGTCCCAGATTCTATCTTTGGAACATTCTAGAATTCTCCCCTTTGGCTAGCCTAGATTTCTCCGTCTTCCTGCACTGAGTTCTATCTATCCCAGGATTCTGAAGTCCTAAAAGTCTAGGTGAATGTCTGGTATAGTGGAGTTGCTAAAAGCACAATTAAGGAGGGTTCAAATCTGGTGGCACCACTGTCCCACCTGACCAGACTGCCTCAGTTTCCTGATCTGTAAAATGAGGATAAATAGCAGTCTACCGCAGAGGACAGTTGTGAGGATCCAGCTGTCCAGAAGGTTCAAGAGGAATCAAGGCTCTGAGAATTGAGGCCTCAACAAGTAGAGACTATAGGGGACTTCCCTGGCGGTGCAGTGGTTAAGACTCTGAGCTCTCACTGCAGGGGGCACAGGGTTCGATCCCTGGTCCAGGTAAGACCCCGCATTAGAATCTCAGAGATACACAGGAAACCATCTGTGTTCGTTAAAATATAAAAATGAACAATCTATGCTACCTCCAGGGCCAGCATTCTGGTAGCGAATAGTTCTTTTGGGGATTTCATGATCCCCAAATTCTAAGACGCTGACATCCTCTGGGTCTAAGGAAATGCCAAGGCTAGGCGTGGGCGCGTCCCGGGTCTGAGGCGGGCGAAACGGGCGTCAGGGCCGCCAGGGGACGCTCCAGGTCACGGCCCGACCGCAGCGGGGCGGACGGACAGCTCCTGAGCTCAGAGCAGGGGAATGCGCAGCGGGCCCGGGCAGGTGCCGCACCTCCCGCGGCAGGGGAGCGGGGGCCCGGCGGGGCGTCAAGGGTGGCGCGGGCCGCGCCTCTGCTCCAGGCCCCTGTCCTCCACCCCCACGTCCTCTCCGCCGGGCTCCCCTCTCCTCCGCCCTTAGGTCTCCCTCCCCGGCATCTTCTGCACCCCAGCCAGGTTCTTTGGGGTTAAATATCAGAGGTGGGGGGTTCCTGGAGGAATCATCCCGAGTAGGAACCGGGTCAGAGCGCCAGGCTGGTTTGGGAATACCCATATTGGAATCCCCCAGCTCTGTCCGCATAGACAGATGTTGGGAGAGGCTCCACCCTGTCTGGGACTTGGTTTCCCCCCTCTGTGGAAGTCTGTGGAATGACCTAGGCCCTTCCCCCTCTTTAAATCTCTACCTTCGGCTAGTTATTTAGCTTCTCTGTGCCTCAGTTTCCTTGTGTGTGTAATGGGGGAGTTAATACCTTCACCTCAAAGAAGTGTGAGGTTTGAATGACATAATTTATGTATAGAGTTTAGAACAGGGAAGGGTACAAAATAAAGTTCACACGTATAAGATTCCTAATTCCCAGGCCTGGAACAGACTGAGGGCTCAAAATCAAAGTAATTTTTCCCCTCCAAAACAGCCCTTTCAAATCTTTCTGAGATTCTAAAAGCCCCGAGCTTTAACCCCTGGAATCTTGACTTCAGCCCTTGGATCTCAGAATGCTAAATTCTCCCCTGCTTTTCTGAGTTCTAGCCATCCCCAGTTCTGGCCCATTCCAGGGCACAGGAATCCCTGGAGGATTCCAGACAGAAGGTGTCAAAAGCCTAGGGTGTGCGTTGTGCCCGCACTCCAGCCTCAGTTTCCCCACTGGACTAAAAAGAAGTCATTCCCTGGGCTGGGCTCAGTAAACCTCAGTGGAAGTGAGACCTTTGGGCAGTTGCCAGAGACTTCTGTAGACAATGGGAACCATCCATTACCTGCCAGCCCTGAGCCTGGCACGCTGTGAGCTCTGTCTTGTCAGCCACAGTTATTATTTTTTATTTCATCTCAGGCTACCACCAAATGCCCTTTCAAGCCCAGACATTAGGAAGTTCTTCCCTCTCTCATCAGAACCCCCTGCTCCACCCCTTGTTTAATCCCTTCACGTGACTCATGGGGATGGAGAGAAGGGGGAGTCGGGCGGAGGGAGGTGCCAAGCCCTGCCCTCCCCCAGCTTCAAGGACAGACACACACCTCCAGAATTAGCCTCTATCCTCCCTTATTTCCCATACTACCTCAGGTCAGACAGATGGGAGTGGAGGTGACATTTTTCACCTCAGGGTCAGGGCCAGGAGCCCTAGGAGAGAAGTGAGTCAGAAAATCCGGTGGGAGTGGATGGTATCCCGACGCCCAGAGAGCGGCTGAGGAAGGGGGAGGGCAAATCCTGACCCCCAACTCTGCTGCCAGTGTGACCCCTAAGCCTCAGTTTACCTCCGTCCTCTCTGTGTAATGGCTGTATTGTGCCCGCCATGCAAGCCCCCCAGAATCCAACCCCACCTTCTGGAATTCTGCCCTGGATTCTAGAACGCCCTTTGCAAATCCCAGGTATCTCCCACCTTTATGGGACAATAGGAGATTCCCCGCCCCCGCCAGGGGGAGCCCTCGGGCGGAGGTCACTCCTCTGCTTAGGCAGGTCTGACGCCCCGGTTAATGACATGTTGGGGATCGCGCAGCAGCACAGGGGAGGTTGGATATCTGTCCTACTCCCCTCCTGCCACCTTGGCCCCGGCCCCAGAGCCAGAAAGTGGGGGGAATGGCGGGACACAGCCTCCAGTTTGTTCTATCATTTCAGGAACCCGGGTTCCACTATCCCCACCCCACCCCTAACTCTGCTCGGAGACCTAAAGGCTCGGTCGAGAAGGCAGCTGAAGGGTGGTAGGGATGGCCACCCATTCCAGAGCCCCAGCAGTTCGAGTCTCCCATTTCTCCCCAAGAGATCTAATACCCCAGTTCTACTCAAGGACTCAGGCTTCCGAGAGCCCCCATTTCGAGGGACTGAAACGTCCCGACGTTTCCGAACGTCTCCGAACGTCTCCCTGGGACCAAGGTGTCTGAGCCCTCCATTCCAAGAACTCAGGCATCCGAGCCCCTTTTCCTTTTGCCCAGTAAATCTGGCATCCAAGTTCTAGCTTTCTAACGTTCCTGGAGTCCCCCAGCTCCGCCCTGGGACCTGGCGTCCGAGTCTCCTCCCGACCCTCCCAGGGACGCGAGTGTCGGGCTCCACCGGGGTCGCTGAACCCCGGAGGGGGGGGGTGTAACTCACGGATCCGGGGCAGATCTTGGCACCGGGGGTCCTCCTCCGGCTCCGGCTCCGGCTGCGTGGAGCGGAGGACGGGGCGGGGCAGGCGCCGGGAACAGGTTAGACGACGTGACTCGGACCGGAGGGAGGCGGGTCCCGGAGGGGAGGGGGAGCCGGGGTCGCCTCGAGCACCTTGGGACTTGTAGTCCCGGAGGGGCAGGACGTAGATGGGTACGTTCCCATTTGGATTGACCCAAAGTCCATTTCACAGACAGGAAGGTCGAAAGGCCAAGGGTGGCCTGGCTACGTAAATCGTAAATAGAATCCAGACTCTTACCTCGCTGTGGCTGCAGGAGATGAACTCCTGAGTCCCTGCCCCACTCCTCCAGGCTTAGTTTCCCCCTTCTTGAAAGAAGATTTGGACGCCACCAAAGAGGTAGAAGGTTATAGAGTCTGGAGGAGACTCACAAATCCCGCCCCCAAGACGAGAAGAGGGCCTCGCTAAAATCAGTATCCCCTCGGGTCTCTGAGCCTCAATCTCTCCGTTGGTAAAAAGGGTGGTTGGGATCTTTACAGAATTTCCCACCAACGGCTCCCAAAGTTGGAGGCTGGGACTACGATTCCCAGCAGCTTCCACGACCGACGTCGGGCGCCTCCCAACCTCGCGTCCTCTGGGAATTGTAGTCCCGGAGACCGCAGGGGCAGGGCCCGGGTGTCTCGCCCACGCGCGGGAACTGTCTGGCGATCCCGGGAGGAGGCAACACGTCCTCTTCCCCTGACCCTCCTCCTCTCTGAGCAGCCGCTGGCTCGCTGAGAAGGTGGGCGCCCCAGTTCTAAAGTAGGATCCGAAATCTCGGCAGAGGGGGCGGGAATCAGCGCTGACACACCGGTCAGGAATGCAGTCGGATCACCCTGTCTAGCCACCGTCCCGCGGCTCCGCCCGTCGCCCTACGCTGTGCAGTCCCTGTGCGAAGGGGCGTGGGCGTGTCCCCCAAATCGGCGTTCACGTGCCGCTGCTTGCGCGCACCCCAGGGCAGGGAAGGGGCGCTAGTCAGGACGTCTACTCTCTCTCCCTTCCTCAAAGCCTTTGGAAATGTCCCCCCACGCACGAGACTAAATCCTCGAGGGCATCTACCCGTCTTTTGGGCCACAACCCCGCCCCTTAGTCCGCACCGCCCCACGCGTGTCCAGCTCGGGAGTCCAGAGGCTCCGCCCTGGGATCCACAGGCTCCTCCCCCTATATTTCCCGCTCCCCTGGAGCCCAGAGCCCCGCCCCTGGCTGATAGTTAACGCCCTCGGGAGGAATTACCCCCATTCCTCCATTTTCCCACCTCTCTCACTCAAGTTCTGAATTTCTGAGGCATCTGGGCCTCCCTAGAAGGGATTGTAACACTGAAAGCACAGTCCTGCCGACCTAGACTCTTACCTGCCTCTCTAAGAATTTCAGTCCAATCGATCTTCCTGTCTCTTTAAGAGTAGGTCCTGTGAATGTGGCTGCCCCTTTAAGGCAACGTTGGAGCAAATCATGTCTGAGACTGTGGGGATACCCTCCGGGACCTGGTGAGGCTCTAACTCCCGCCAAACAGGCGAGTCGGCTGCTTTTGGGAGCAGGCTTTGGGTAAAAGATGGCTTTCTCTGTAGTCCGCTGTGCACAAGTGGAAATTTCCCCCACTTGTGCTCACAGAGCGAGGGGGCTCCGAGCGACACCTCCCGCGCCCTGGTGCCACATGGACGCTCCCAGATGAGGCCCCACCCCTTTGGTTCCACGTGGTCGGCGGCGGGGCCTGAGTGGCTCTGGCTGCTAGGTCTGAGGCATGGGTTCCGGGATGGCGGGGACCCCGTCCGGCGGTGAGTTGCTTCACGGCGGGCCGACAGGGTGCAGAGAGTTGTCTGGCGGGAGGAGAAAAAGGGGTACCCTGGAGCGTTCGGACGGAAAAAGGGACACCCTCGGAGGCAGGATCAGCGGAGAGTGTATCTCCCGGGGGATGGCGGGCAGGGGGGGGCGGGGAATTAGAATAGAGAGAAAATATTTTGGTGGGGGGCGGGAACAGCAGTGGAGAGAACAAGGGTTGGGTCGGCGGATATAGGTGCGCCTCTGGTTGACAGACGGGAGAGGAAAGTCGCGGTAAGAGGATTGGGACCCTCAGGAAGTTGGGACCAATGGACCAATAGGCGCCCTGGAGGATTGGACCAGCAGTTAAGTGTCAGCAGACTCTCGTTTACCCTTCTGCAGGTGCTGCTCGGTTTTCTTGTCCCCCCAACTTTACTGCGACACCCCCAGCCTCAGAGCACACCCGTTTCTCTTTGGAGGCGTTGACCGGCCCAGATACAGAACTGTGGCTTATCCAGGCCCCTGTAGACTTCGCCCCAGACTGGTGAGTGGTCCCATGCCACTTAGCAGGAATACTCCTCACCCCAGTGGCTGAACCTGGGGGGAATTTAGAGGGGCTTTCCTGGGGAACCCAGAAATGCTGCTTCTCAGCTGCTGCCCCGTCACACCAAAAGAATCTGACCAAGTTTCTGCCCTCCCCATTTCTCCCTTCAGCCTCAATGGGCGACTCGTGCCTCTCTCTGGCTCCCGTATCTTGAAGGGCAAGTTGGCAGGCAAGCGGCACCGCTACCGGGTCCTCAGCAGCAGTGGCCCTCAGGCTGGAGGAGGAGCAACCCTGCTGGCCCCGTCAGCAGAGGTGGGAGGGGGACTTACCTCTGCCCCGGCGCTACAGGGCAGCCTGAGGATCTTTGAGGGTCCCCAGGAATCCCTAACAGGGACACTGCTGCAGCCCATTCCAGCAAGTCCCCCACCACAGATCCCCCCTGGCCTGAAGCCTCGGTTCTGTGCCTTTGGAGGCAGCCCACCAGTCACAGGGCCTGGGTCAGTCTTGGCGTTGAAGTCACTGGCTTCTGGGAAGAGGAAAAAGAAGAGGCATGTGCCAGAGGCCTCAGTTCCTCAGGAGGCAGTGAATGAACCTGGGGCCCTGGAGGTGGACACAGCTTTGGGGTCCTCAGAGGTGGATGTGGGGAAGAAAAAAAAAAAGCAGCAGCTGAAAGACCTGGAGGTGACAGAGCCACTGGCAACAGAGCCTGCTGCTGAGATGTTGGAGCCTCTGGGAGCACTGTCCCCAGCCACCACCAAGAAGAGGAAAAAGAAGTCCAAAGAGGTAGAAATGGTCAAGCCAGAAATGGGGATGCTGGAGTCAGAAGAAAAGACAGTGGAGCTGGAACTCATGGTTAAAAGTGAGCCTCTGGAAGAGACAGTCCTATCCCCCAGCAAGAAGAGGGAGAAGCAGAAGGGGACAGGAGGGATAGAGCCGGTGGAGGGGACGATAGTTGAGCCTCAGCTGCAGATGAAGATGGAGCCGCAGGAGGAGGCCATCCCACTGCCGTCCTCAAAGAAGAAGAAAAAAGAAAAGGGGTACAAAGTGATGAGGGAGCCAGGGACTGAGGTTATAGAGCCAGAGATGAAACCTCCGGGGCTCCCAGGGGAGATGATAGAGCCTGAGCTGCCACATGAAGCGGAGCCACAGGCTGAGGCAGTTCTGGCATCCCCCAAAAAGAGAAGGAAGAAAGAAAAACGACAGAATGCAATGATGGAGCCAGGGACAGAGGTGGTGGAGCCCGAGCCTCAGGCAGCTCTAGCATCCACCAAGAAAAAGAAGAAAGAAAGAGGGCACAAAGCGACCGAGCCAGGGACTGAGATGATTAACCCACAAGGTGAGATGATGGAGCCTGAGCTGCCACATGAGGGCCAGTCTGAGGCCGGGGCCGATCCGGCATCTACCAAGAAGAAGAAGAAGCGGGGCCAGGAAAGCTGGGGACCAGAGACAGCATCCCAGGAGGAGGTGCCAGAGCCGCTGCTGAATCCCGAGTCTGGGGAGGTGGCTCCCACGGGACAGGAGAGGAAGAGGAAGAAGCCGCAGCAGGACCCCGTGTAAGTCTCCGCCAGGGAAACTGATGACTGCAACTCAGACAAGCTGAAAGTGGCCACCTGGGCCATCAGAAGGCGAGAGCAGAGAAGACCCCCACTCCCACTGAGCACACCAGCACACCAGCCTGAGCCTGGACCAGGAAAGTGCTTTATTGTTAACACCAAGGGCCTCCTTGGCAGCAGAGGTCATCGGGGCACTTTCAAGAAGGGCTCGTGTAAGACATCAAACAACCTTCGAGCCTGGAGGGGAGGGAGAAAGAAAAGGAAGCGGTCATTAAATGAGCCATTTGTTTGATACATCAGAGTGGGCTTTTGATTCTTTTCCTCCTAGCCTGGCGGGGACTCGGGGGGCTAGGAGAGAAGTAGCCTGATCTGGATTCTATCCCAGGCTGGCTGTGTGAGGTTGGGCTGGTCCACACCCTCTCTGGGCCTCGGTTTTCCCCATCTGTAGGAGAGGCACTGTGGGCCTTCTGAAACCTCAGAACTTTGGGGTCTGAGGTCCCATTTATTTGGGGCTCCCTCCTGCCCCCAACCCCTGAAGCCCATTCCCAGGGCTCTTACCTTCTGGGGCCCCAGGCCTGGGCACAAGGCCAGATCTTCCCGCGATGCAGCTATGAGCTGTTCCAGAGACTGAGGAAGGCAGGAGCGAATGATCAGGGGAGGTGAACACAAAACTCCCCTGCCCCAGTTGATCAGGGGTGTAAAATATTCCTGGAAGGAACTGATATCCTGCAGGAGGGCAGGGGAGGCAGGAAGGATGGGGGAGAGGACAGGGAGGTAGAAGGGAGTACGCAGGGGGCTTCCTCAAAAAGCAAAGGGGGAAAAAAAAAAGGGTAGAAATGCCAGTCGGCACAAGGGTATTGTTCCTTACGCCAAAAGTAGTCAGAAGAGTCTGACTGTCCGTTTTGTTGACTGACTTCACGGTGGTCAGACATTCAGTCACCTGGAAGGGAAGGAGGGGGCAGAGGTGGATTGGAAGAAAGGAGAACAAGACTGAGTCTGTGAGGGCGGCACTGGGTCACTGCTGTGTCCCCAGACTGCCCTGCATGCGGGAGGAGCTCAGTAAATGCTTTGGGGGTATGTTTTTTGATTATATGTTCTGATGATTAAAAGGTCATCTCAGGGACTTCCCTGGTGGCACAGAGGTTAAGAATCCGCCTGCCAAGGCAGGGGACATGTGTTCGAGCCCTGGTCCGGGAAGATCCCACATGCCACGGAGCAACTAAGCCCGTGCACTACAACTACTGGGCCTGTGCTCTAGAGCCTGTGAGCCACAACTACTGAAGCCTGCTCACCTAGAGCCCATGCTCTGCAATAAGAGAAGCCACTGCAATGAGAAGCCCGCGCACCACAACGAAGAGTAGCCCCCGCTCGCCGCAACTAGAGAAAGCCCGTGCGCAGCAACAAAGACCCAACACAGCCAAAACTAAATAATAATTTTTTTTTAAAAAAAAGGTCATCTCAGAGTGATCCCCAACTAGCTGAGAGGGTGTTGGTCATGTGATTCGAAGATAAACGTCATTTATCTTGAGTTGGTTCTGCCCTGGGCACAGACCATAGGCTCTGAAGTTGGACCCGAGTTCAAAACCAGGCCCCGCTGCTTACTCCCTGTGACACCCTGGGCAAGGGAACTGACCTCTCTGGGCCTCCGTTTGCAGGCAAATGGGGGTCCTCATAGTACCCACCTCAGGGGTGGCTGTGGACATCCTCCATTACTCCATCATTGGAGCCCAGATTCAACAATTCGTTCAGCAAATATTCCCTGAGCACTCACTGAGTGTTCAGTGGTGCTGGGAACACAGCAGGGATCGAGACAGCCCCAGCCCTGCCCTCCTGGGGCTCCCAGTCCAGTTCGGGAGACAAATCAGTTCCAGACATGGTGACCCAGATAGGGCTGGGACTGAGGGAGCCCAGCAGGGGGCCCTTGACCTGGCCTGGGTATCCGGGAGGACTTTGTGGAGCTGAGATGGGGGAAAGATGGGATTAGGCGGCTAATCAAGGCAGAGGGAACAGGCACAGAGAAGCGACAGAATGCGGGGGCAGGGGGCAGATGGGACTGCTGGGTCAAATAGGCAAGGCCTTGGAAAGCATGGTGAGGGCACTGGGGAGCCACGGGAGGGTTTTGAGAAGGAAAGGGCAGGATCAGGTTTGTGCTTAGGAAGACCCCTCTTGCTGCTGTTTGGGCAGGAGAAGGGACTGGAAGCTGAGGGTGGGGTCGGGGACGGAGAGGTATGACTCGAGATCAGAACTACAGCTCAAACCCCCAAGGAGGAGCTAGGGGGAGGCCCAGGCAGGGAGGTGGGGTGGCCTCACCCGGGAGATGAAGTCCTGCTCCAGCTTTTCCATCAGGAGGTCCGCCGGCTTCTGCTCGTAAGCCTTGTATGTCTCCAGGTACCGCCCGGCCTCCTCAGGGCTGGGGTGAGAGACATTCGGGTCAGGGGAAGGAGGGGTCATGTTTTAGATTAACTTCACTTGCTGACTCCAAGAATTCCAAACTCTAATGTATAGAAGAATGAATGTTCTCAACCTCCCCCAAAATGTCCCCTGGCGGTAACCCTTGCTTGGTGGGTGCACCTTAACACATCTTTTCTGACTAAGGGCCAGAGGTTGGGAGCCTGACCAGTTAGGTTCAGGCCCCACTTCCCACCTGAGTTACCCTGGGCCAATGGTTTTCATCTCTCTGGGCCTCGGTTTCCTCATCTGTAAAGTGGGGGACAATTGACAATTAAGCTGACAAACGAGTCCACGCTAAGTGCCATGCCTGGCGCTTAGAAGTCTATTTAAGAAATGTTAGCTCTTCTGGGAGGGCGGTCGGTGCACAGAGAGTTTGGCCAGGTTCAAGAGACAGAAAAACCAAAAATACCATTTCTTTTCCCAACCACAGGAAGACAACCTCATGCAACAGTCAGCTCCCACTACCAAGAAAAATGGAGCTTTGAAGGTTTTTCACGTAGCGCACCTTCAAAAGGAAAAAGCTCCGGACCCTGACTGCTGAATCTTTTACCACAACTAACCCAACTTCACAATCGCCATTCATTTTCCTATTAGGCACTGGGGTTTTTTTTGACACGTAATTAACTGTTTCAAAGGTAGTTGAAACAACTAAATCATTAAAAGGGACTGTCTGTGTGTGGAATAAAGGAACAGGAAAAAGCTGGTCTTTTTTCTCTTTGGAACTCGAGGATATTGAGTGGAAATAAAGTATTTGTCTTGAGGCATTTTCTTAGCCTTCAAAGTCTAGCTAGTGAGCAATGTTTATTGATTAAATGTTGATTTATATTTGCGAAAGAAACACTCATTTTTCTAATTCTGTGTTTTTTCCATGGGCTTTGTTGCTTTCCTCTCACTGTAGCGGGGATTATTATTGTTACTGTTATTAATCATTTGTTCAGGACACACAAATTGGCGAGCTGTATCCGCTTCCTTGCTTTCACTTTTGCTCCGCAGCACAATCAGGACATCCTTACACATCCGCAGATGGAGGTCGATCTCATTTACTTAATGGGTCCAAAACATTCCCTAGTTTGGATGTAAAGACATGGGAAATATTCCCTGTGTGGGGTCCCAGCTGCATTCCGGGCACTGTCCAAAGCGCTTTATGTTCAGAAGCTCTCCTGAGAGATGCTGTAAGGCAGTTATTTTCAATCCATCAGGCAGAGGGGGAAACAGACCAGCACTGCCCAAGATGGCGCGGCTGGCGAGGGAGGCAGCTCCTTCAGCGGGTCCGTCGTCTCACCTGGCCGGGTCCGTCTCACCTGGCTGGGCTCTGTGCTCCACTGCTACTTCCCACAACAGAAGGAGCAATGTTTACACTTGCTTTTGTTTTAATATACAATCAATACATAAATATATTTTTCCAAATAGTCAAACAGTATAGAGGCAACAGACCCCCAGGGAGGGCACAGAATGACAAATACATTTACCCTTTGGCCTAAATACCCATTCCTGGGGTTCAGGGAAGTAGTGGGAGTGTTGCTGGTACCAGCAAAAGCTTGGAAATCCACCCAAGTGTCCACCATTAGGGGGCTACAGAGCTGGTCCATCTACACGGTAGAATATTATACAGATGAAAATGAAAATACTATATAGCTGAAACAGCAAGTGAATTACCAAGATATGAAAAGACATAGAGGAACCTTAAAAGCCTATTGCTAGGACTTCCCTGGTGGCACAGTGGTTAAGAATCCGCCTACCAGGGCTTCCCTGGTGGCGCAGTGGTTGAGAGTCTGCCTGCCGATGCAGGGGACGTGAGTTCATACCCCGGTCCAGGAAGATGCCACATGCCGCGGAGCGGCTGGGCCCGTGAGCCACGGCCGCTGAGCCTGCACATCCGGAGCCTGTGCTCCGCAACGGGAGAGGCCACAACAGTGAGAGGCCCGCGTACCGCAAAAAAAAAAAAAAAAAAACCCCCCTGCCAACGCAGGGGACACGGGTTCGAGCCCTGGTCCAGGAAGATCCCACATGCCGCAGAGCAACTAAGCCCGTGTGCCAGACTACTGAGCCTGCACTCTAGAGCCCGCGAGCCACAACTACTAAAGCCCATGCTCCGCAACAAGAGAAGCCACCGCAATGAGAAGCCCACGCACCGCAACAGAGAGCAGCCCCCGCTCACCGCAACTAGAGAAAGTCCGCGCACAGCAACGAAGATCCAATGAAGCCAAAAAGGCACAGAGCTCCGAACCCTTGTAAATCCCTAAGTGATAAGAACGCCAGGAGCATCTTTTGTTCCTCTGAGGTGACTCTGGATGGCTCCTGGATGGGGGCTGGTAGCCAGAAAGTCCAAGCCAGGATTAGAACCTTGGAATTTTCAGCCCCACCCCTGATCCTCCAGAGGGGAGAGGGGCTGGAAATGGAGTTAATAAGTGATCATGCCTACGTGAGAAGCCTCCATAAAATCCCAACACTAGTACCGGGGTTTGGGGAGCTTCCAGGCTGGCGAACACATCCACACCGGGAGGGTGACACACCCCAGCTCCGCAGGGACAGAAGCTCCTGCGCTCAGGCCCCTCCCAGACCTTGCCCTATGTACCTCTTCATCCATGTCCTTTATCATATCCTTTAATGAACTGATAAACAGAAGTAAGTGTTTCCCTGAGTTCTGTGAGCTGCGCTAGCAAAATTATCAAACCTAAGGAAGGGGTCATTGGAGGTCCTGACCTATAGCAGGCTGGTCAGAGCACAGGGGATTACCTGGGCTTGCGACTGGCGCCTGCAGTGCGTGTGTGATGGGGCAGTGCTGCGAGCCCTTGACCTGTGGGATCTGACGGTATCTCCAGGTAGACAGTGTCAGAACTGAGCTAAACTGTAGGACACCCAGCTGGCAGAGAACTGCTTGGTGTGGGGAAAATCCCCCACATATCCGGTGGCCGGCAGTGAAGGGCTTTGTGCGAGGAGTGAAGGAGACGCACAGGATGAAGAACTGGGTTTTCCAAACACACGAGGAGTACTGTGGATTCTTCTATTTCAGCTACATACTGTATGGTTCCAACTATATGACATTCTAGAAAAGGCAAAGCTACAGAGACAGTAAAAAGGTCAGAGGTTGCCAGGGGTTGGGGAAAGAAAGAGATGAAAAGGAGGAGCACAGAGGACCTTTCAGGGCAGTGAAATTATTCTGTAAAATAGTAACTATGGACACATCACACCCATAGCATGTAAACACAAAGAGAGAACCCTAATGTAAACTGTGGACTTTAGTTAATAATAATGGTATCTCAATATTAGTTCATCAGTTGTAACAAATGTACTGCACTAATTAATACAAGATATAAATAATTGCAGAAACTGTGTGCAGGGGGAGAGGGGGTATGTGGGAACTCTCTGTACTTTCCAATCAATTTTTCTATAAACTTAAAATTTCTCTAAAAAAAAGTCTATTAATTTTTTTATGTGGACACTATATTAGAATACTACACAGCTATAAAAAATAATGAGGTAGGGGCTTCCCTGGTGGCGCAGTGGTTGACCGTCCGCCTGCCAATGCAGGGGACACGGGTTCGTGCCCCAGTCTGGAAAGATCCCACATGCTGCGGAGCGGCTGGGCCCGTGGGCCATGGCCGCTGAGCCTGCACGTCCGGAGCCTGTGCTCCCCAACGGGAGAGGCCACAGCAGTGAGAGGCCTGCATACCGCAAAAAAAAAAAAAAAAAAAAAATGAGGCTGCTCTCTACACTGATATAGAAAAGACCTCCAGATAATGACGTGACCACACAAGGCACAGAACAGTATATATACTAGGCTTACTTCTGTCTAAGAAAGAAAATTAACATGTTTTCACACGTGTTTGCGTTTTATAGAAACGTTGGAAGGAAATAAAGAAACCAACAATAATGGTGACCTGTAAGGGTGAGGGGAGTAGAGTAGGAGGGAAGGGGCAGAAGAGAGAGACTTTTAAGGGCATATACTACCATTTATATATATACTGTATACACATATACAGTATCTGAAAGCAATATAAAAACGGTATATATATATATTATATAAGTAGCTCAAAAATCAGAAGTGATTAATATATCTTAATATATATACTTATGTGATATAGGTATATATTATATATACTTATAAAATATATAACATAAATGTATGTATTATATATTACTTATGTATATGCTCATATATACTTATATACACATAATATTTATATACTTACATTTTATAATACTTATACATACTTAACATAATATATATATATATATAGTATACATATAATCACCTCTGATTTTTTAACTACATGAATATGCTACCTATTCTTTAACAAAAGAAACTAACCATTTCATATTCAGAAGAAAAGAGAAGGGCAGAGGATAGAAGTCTCCCTCCCCTCAGGACCTCCCCTTGTGCCATTCCCAAGGTTCAACACTGTTCACAGCTTGGACCCTTTGGAGCCCCTTCAGTTTATTCACAAGTGTATCTGTTCATAAACATGGCTCATTTTCCTTCCTTTTATACATAAATTAAAATATCATGCTGTTTGGTCCTGCAGCTTACTGCACGGATGGTGCCAGGAAGGCCCATGCCACTGTGAGTTTGCACACCCAAGGAGGGATGATGGAAGGGGAGATATTCCGAGTGGGGGAATTTCTGCATTGAAGAGTATGTCTATCTTCTGTTTTAATAGCCAGTCAAGTCTCCTGCCAACCAAACATGCAGGTGCCCCTTTCATATTATCCATCTGACGTTTTCACCAAATTAATGGGTGAAAAATAACACCTCATTCTTTGAAAATTTACTTTTCCTGATAAGCTGTGTGGTTGATAGTTTTTTCATGTGTTCTTGGCAACCTGCGTTAGACTTTTAAAAGTCGGGCTATTTTTTTCTTACTGAATTGTAAGAGGCTCTTTGTGTGTGTGTGTGTGTGTGTGTGTGTGTGTGTGTGTGTGTGTGTGTGTGTGTGTGTGTGTGTGTGTGTGTGTGTACACATACACATAAATATGTAATAAATGTTTAAATACATTCCTATGAATATAAACATTTATATATATTTGAACTGTATAACTTTAAAATATATATATACATATATAAATTAGAGATCATAAGTCTTTGTTTTATATATATATAACAAGTATTTTCTCTTAGTTTATCACTTGTCTTTTAACTTTGTTTACAGTATCTCTTACCATCTGGAAGTTTTAAATTTTTAATTTACTCAAATTGGGTAACCTTTTCCTTTATGGTGTCTAGGTTTGTCTTGTTTT
>NW_006786304.1:1579368-1631636 GCF_000442215.2 Lipotes vexillifer | reverse complement strand
GGATCATAATAAATATATATATATATATTTTGTAAGATTTCTTTGACTACTTTTACTGTAGTTTCGCTTTTTGTGTCTATAATTACCAAGATCTCGTTCTGATTACGGTGTGAAGGAGGGATGTCTTCTTTTCCCTATTGCAGAGCCAATCAAAATAGTGTTTAGAAACCTAGACTTGAAATTAATTATTCAGCCAGATTTTATGTCTAACTCATAAGTGCCTAGTATGGTCCTGGGATTTGATGTATGTCAAAGATATTAAGACCCTACTTTACAGATAAAGAAATTGAAGCCCAGAGAGGCAGTGCCTGGACCAGACTCACACAGGGAGTTCATGGGAGGAAGAAGGGCTGGGAAGATTTGGGGGCAGAAGGGGCAGTAACTCTCAGGATAGAGCCCGACCTGGGAGGGGAGCCTCCATCTCACCTCCAGGCAAGGATCAGGGTGCAGTCGGCCAGGATGCACATCTTAGCCAGTTCCTTGAGGGCCTGCTGAGGATCTTTCTGAGTAGAGAAGAAAATTAGAATGAGGGATCTGGGAGAAAGCAAAGAATTATAGTCTTGGAAGCAGAGCAGCTTAGGATGCCAAGAGCCTTTCACTCAACTGACACTCCCTAATCTCCAACTGGGTGCCCAGCCTGTGCAGGACCCAGCAGTGACCGGGACAGCCCTGGCTGTGCCTTCCTGGGACTCACAGGGTGATGAGGGGGACAGACAGTCCCCAGTGAGTGATGACTCAAGAGTGGCCAGCGCTGGGGTGGGAGAGCCAGAGAAGCATCTGTCCTACCTGGGGGATTAGGGAGAGCTTCCTAGAGGAGGGGATATCTGAGCTGGGACCTGAAGGAGGATGAGGAGTGAGGGCAACAGAGAGCAGAAAAGGGAATTCCAGGCATAGGGAACAGCGTGTGCAAAGGAAGGGAGGGGAAAGGCTTGAGGAAATACAATTCACCACTATGGGGTGGAGGCTGTGAAATGAAAGGGTGATCACGTGGAAGCTTAGAGATAAACCGGGAGAGCTGGGCAGGGATCGGGTGACACTGGGTCTCACAGGCCTTGGAAGGCACTGGGCGACCACGGAGGGGTGGGACATCAGATCTGTGCGCCAGAAGACCCCTCTGACTACTGCAGGGTCGAAGCTGGAGGCCACAAGACAAGAAAAGAGGCGGGGGCAGGGACCCAGGCAAGAGGGGAAAGGGCCTGCATCAGGGCCGGCTGTGAGGATAGAATGAAACAGGTTCAAGAAGTATTGAAGTGGCAGAGGGCAGGGCCTGGTTGAAGGGGGCGTGGGGAAGGAGGAGACGGGTAATCTGACCCTCCACCTCCTGGCCAACACAGCTGTCCATCTCAGATGTGAGAAATTCCCCACTGGGGTTCCAACTTGCATTTCTCCTTGGAAGAGATTCAACAGTCTACCAGGCAACCGGGAGGCCCAAGGCTCCCCATTTCACAGATGGGGACAGTGAGGCCCATGGAGGAGAGACCCCTGCTTACCACATCCACCTGGACGAGCAGGACCCGCAGGGCGAAGCTCTTCCCCAGGCTCTGCAGCCGCTGATGGATGTAGTCTGGGTGGAGGCTGTGGTAACGGAGGCTGGGGGGCGGGAGAGGAAGGGTTGGAAGGTCTCCAGCTAAGAGACCCCATAAGCCCTTCTCCCCTCCTGCTGGAAGGCAGAGGGCTTGGGGAGCATAGGCAGATCTGAGGCTCAGAGAGGTTAAGTGACTTGCCCAAGGTCACCCTTCAAGAAAGGGGCACGGGGGGACTGGCAGTGAGGGATGCCTGGCTCTGACTCCCTGGAAGGGTGGACCCCTGGATTCTTCACTGAGGAAGAGAAGGACTTTAGGTTTCGGGTGGAGACCAGGAAACCCTAGAGAGTGTATACGGGGGTCAGGGGGTGGTGCTGCACAGCTGGTCTTGGGAAGCAGGGCCCATCCCCGGGACTGCCTGCTTTGACCTCAGAGGGCGCTGGCACGGACGGGGTGGGGTGGCTTTGCCACCCAGGAACAAAGGGACATCTCTGCTCAGCAGCCACCAGCTCTCATACCCTTCAGGGAGGACAGGAACTTAGAATTTTCACTTCCCCTGTCTGGAGAGGGGCCCCCAGGAGTGGAGGGAAACTTATTTAACTGTGGCGACGGTTACAGAAATCCTGGCTCCAGTCCTGGTGTCCAGGACATGAGTCCCCTTCCTCCCTCAGCCCCAGAGTCCAAGCGCCCGGCCCCTCCTCCCTCAGACCCAGGATCCAGACCCCCAGGACCCTCCTCCCTCAGACCCAGGATCCAGACCCCCAGCCCCTCCCCCCTCAGACCCAGGATCCAGGCCCCCCGTCCCTCCTCCCTCAGACCCAGAGTCCAGGGCCCAGCTCTTGCTTCGGACACCTCTAAGCCAAGATCTCTGCCTCCCACACAGGGTCACACCTAGGCCCAGGCCGTGCCCAGAGGTCTCCCATACGATGGCCGAGAACACCCAGAGCACACCCCTCGCAGGCCATCTTGAGGGTGGGTGGCCCCCAGAGCTCACCTGAGGAAGAGGGCACAGGTGCTCTGGCCCAGCACGTAATCGGGAAGCACATCGCCAAACTCCCAGGGCACGTTGCGCACAAACCTCAGCACGGGGTTGCCCCTCTGGGGGGAGGGAGAATGGAAGCCATTAGCAGAGTGACCCTGGGCCCACCACCACCCCAGGGCCCATCCCCCACCTCCTGCTTTGCACCCGGGGCTTCTCCAGCTCTGCCCTCATCCTCTCCCCAGACTCCTCCTCCTCCTCCACAGCCTGGAATGTTCTTGGTACTGGGGCTCTGACCTAGGCCCCTCCTCCCTGGCCCTAGGCCTTAACTAAAGGGTCCCTGGGTCTCTCTCCAGCTCAGCCCTGTCCCCAGCCCCAGCTCGTGTGTCCTGTGGTCCACTGGACACCTGTCCCCAGGGATCTACCTCACTGCACTCGGCACTGGCCTCCACACCTGCTCCCCCTCCCAGCCCCAACTCAGGGCCGGCCCCACCATCCAGATACCGAGGCCTTGTCCTACATGCTTCCCTCTCCCCCTCATCCACCAGGTGGGACATCTACCTTCTAAGCATCCCCCATGAATTCCTCCCCCTCCACTGCCATGGCCTCTACCCCACCTCCTCCTGGTCTCCTGCCCCAGTGGTGTCCCCTCCTGGCCACCCTCCAAACAGGAGCCAGACGGCTCTTCCTAAAGCACAAAGCTGCCCCTCTCCAGCTCTGAGCCCTGCCATGGCTTCCCAGTGCCCTCAGGAGGAAGCTCCTCACCGTGGCCTGTGACCCTCCACAGGGTCAGAGCCCCGAAAGCCTGGTATCTGCTCAGCAGACTCCTCTCTCTAAACACCCCTCACAGACTTTCCTGGCGGCACGGTGGTTAAGAATCCGCCTACCAATACAGGGGACACGCGCTGGATCCCTGGTCCGGGAAGATCCCACAAGCCGCGGTGCAACTAAGCCCGCGAGCCACAACTACTGAGCCCATGTGCCACAACTACTGAAGCCCATGTGCCACAACTACTGAAGCCCACACGCCTAGAGCCTGTGCTCTGCAACAAGAGATGTCACTGCAATGAGAAGCCCGCGCACTGTGATGAAGAGTAGCCCCCGCTCGCCACAACTGGAGAAAGCCCATGCACAGCAATGAAGACCCAACGCAGCCAAAAGAAATAAATAAACCCCCGCCTCATGTTCTACCCTGTAGCCCAAGACCAAAATACTTTGAGCAGGTCAAGCTCTAATCTATTCAGGTATCTGAGCGCCTACTGTGTGTCTAAGTGCTGGGGATACAGCCGTGACCAAGAGGACAACAGATCCCTGCCCTCGTGGGGGACATTAAACAAAAGCATCTCAGGGATGAACATGTAATTACCAAGTGAGGTGGAATTCAGCTCTAATAAGGGTGTGGTATCTGCTCTCGGGGTGGACTGTGGAGTGGTCAGAGCAGCTGGGGTGGGAAGGGTCCCACAGGCTCTGGGCCATCTGAACCTGAGCCACTGGGAGCCACAGAAGGGCTTTGGGCAAGGGAGGGGCGGGATCCAATTTTATTTAATTTATTCTTTTAAATTGAAGCACAGGTGATTTACAATGTCATGTTACTTTCTGCTGTACAGCAAAGTGACTCAGTTATACGTATATATATATATATATATATATATATACATTTTAAAATATTCTTTTCCATCACGGTTCATCACAGGATATTGTATATAATTTCCTGTGCTATACAGTAGGACCTTGTTGTTTATCCCAATTTTAATTTTTAAAGAAGTATTTTGTCCACTTCACACCCATTAGAATGACTGAAATCCAAAAGACAGACAATGACAAGTGGTGACGATATGGTGAGAATGGAACCTTCATCCACTGCTGGTGGGAATGTAAAATGATGCAGCCTTTTAGAAGACAGTTTGGGGGTGCCTGAGAAAGTTAAACGTACAGTTACCATACGACCCCGCAAATCCACTCCTAGATAAATAGCCAGGAGAACTGGAAACATATGTTAACAGCAGTACACAAATGTTCACAGCAGCTTTTCCATAATAATTGAAGCATATGAACAACCCAGACGTCCATCAATGGATGAATGGACAGGCAAACAGTGGCATATCCGTGCAACGGAACACTATTTAGCAACAAAAAGGAATGGAGTACTGGTTCATGCTACCACATGCATGAAGCTTGAGAGCATTATGCTAAGTGAAGAAAACTAGTCATCATTGGCTAGACATCTGGGTTGTTTCCACTTTTTGGCTATTGTGAATAATGCTGTTGTGAACATTTGTGTACTAGATTTTGTGTGGACGTAAGACAGTGGTCCCTCAGTATCCACAGAGGATTGGTCCCAGGACCCCCTGGATATCAAAATCCACAGATTACGTAGTACAGTTGGCCCTCCGTGTCTGCGGGCTTTGTATCCATGGTTGCAGAAGGCTGACCGTATTTTCATTTCTCTTGCATATATACCTAGAGGTGGAACTGCAAGGTCATGTGATAACTCTACGTTTAAATGTCTGAGGAACTGCCAGGCAGTTTTCCAAAGTGGCTGCACCATTTTACATTCCCACCAGCAGTGTATGAGGGTTCCAACTCCTCCACACTTGCCCCACCCTTGTTATTGTCTATCCTTTTGATTCTAGGGTATGACGTGGTATCTCATTGTGGTTTTGGTTTGCATTTCCCTGACGGCTAAAAATTTTGAGCATATTTCATGTTCGTGAGTCCCATTACTATCTCTGTACACTGCTCCTCTCTCCTTCCAGAATGTCAGCCCCGCCAATGGCAGAGACTTTATCTGCAATCTTCAGAGCTTAGAAGTGCACCAGGTAACCTCTGAAGATATTTATGGATTGTAAATGGGTGAACCCCCATTTTAAAGGCTCAGAGGGGTTAAGTCACCCAAGATGATGCCCAAGATGACACAGCTACTGTGTGGCAGAGTGGGATTCAAACTTGGGCGTGTGTTCAACTGTTTTTGAATAAATGGACAAACCTGGGAACAGGAAAGGTAGCTTCATGAACACAATCATGCCCCCAACCATAAGAGTTGGGGTGCTATGGACTGAATGTCTGTGTCTCCCCAAAATTCATAGGTTGAAATACTACCCCCCAATGTGATGATATTAGGAGGTGAAGGGAGGTGATTAGGTCATGAAGGTGCAGCCCTCATGAATGGGACTAGCGCTCTTATAAAAGAGACCCCAGAGAGCTCCCTCACCCTTTCCTACACTGTGAGGACACAGTGAGAAGATGGCTGTCTATGAACCAGGAAGCGGGTCCTCACTAGACACCGAATCTGCCAGCGCCTTGATCTTGGACTTCTCAGCCTCCAGAACTGTGAGAAATAAATGTTCGGTGTTCAGACCACCAGTCTATGGTAGTTTTGTTACAGAAGCCTGAACAGACTAAGACATGGGGCATATTCAACCCACACACGCTAGTTGAATGGATGAATGGTGCTGTTGAGAGCATAATGGCTAGAACTCAGACCTCCTTCCTTGTCCACTAGAAAGCCCTCCCTATAACCACGTTTCCCACCAGAAACCCCAAAGCCCCACTTCTCCAGCCCCCTCCTCACCTGCCGGGGGCTCACAATGATGCTGTTGGATTTTGCTCCTGGTTTGGGGGCCTGGTTGGGGGTCTCTCCTGCCAGGGGTTCTGGCCCTATGGGGCATGTGGCTCCAGACCCTCCTGGAGGTCCTGAGATGGCATACTCGGCGTAGGTCTGAGGAGCCGGCTGGGGTGAGGTCTCCACAGTGGGCAGGCTCCGTGTGGATTTGAATAAGGGCTTGGCCTGTGGGGAGAGGTGTGAGAGGGCATACAAAATCTGAATCTAGCCACTTCTCCCCACCTCCTCGGCCTCTACCTTGGTCCCAACCACCATCTTCTCTCCCTTGGGCCACTGCGGTCATCTCCTCACCAGTTATCTGCCTCTGCTCTTACCTCCCACAGTCTGCTCCCCACACTGAGTCCTATCATGTTCCTCTTCTGCTCAGAGCCCTTAGGTGGTTCCTACTCAGAGTAAAAGCCAAAGCTGTCACCTCAGTCCTCAAGCCCCGTAAAGATCTGCCCCTGCCCCCTTGCCTCAAGGACCTCGTCACCTTCTATGTCTTCCGCCTGGCTTTCTCTACTCCAGCCCCACTGGCCTTCCTGCTGCCCTAAAACTTATCAGATTCTCTCTGACCTCAGGGCCTTTGCACTGGCTGTTCCCTTCCCCCCCCCCCATGCTGCATAGCTCGCTCACTCACTTCCTTCACATTTTGGCAAAGGCATCATCTCCTCCAAGAGGCCCTCCCTTGACTGTTCTATCTAAGGTAGCTCTTCTCTCTCATCACACCCTCTATCCTTAGCCTACTTTCTTTTTCTTCATAGCACATAGGTGGCAGCCACTACTCAGCACCAGGCAATTGTGTTCCTGTAGGACTGAGATCTCTGTGTTGCCAGATCCTTTATTTACCAAAAGATGTCAAAAGTGCAGATTTCTTTAACATTGCCAAACCTTCCAATTCTCAACTCTCAGCAATAAATTCATTCCTTGCAGAACCAGGGTTCTGGCCACATAAAACGTATCTCAGGACCACTTCCTGGCTGCCAGTTTGCAGCCTCTGCCTTAGCCCTCCTGACCATGACATTTTACTTTTTACAGGAAACTGATACTTGCAGAAGGCAAAAGACTGTCTTCTCAAAGTGACCCAGGCCCCAACACTTCCTAACCCACACTGTGGTCCCACAGGCCCCTTCCTGTCCCCCTTCCTCCCAACCACCCCCCAAGCCTCCCAGCAGTCCCCCCATCTCCTAGTCCTACCCCGGGAGGAGGGACCTCATCCTCGTCCACTGGAATGAGGAATTTCTTCCTTGTGGGTGGGCCAGCGGGCTTCTGCACTCTCTCTTCGTCCATCGCAAGGTCCTTCTGGGGCCTGAAAATGAAGCCGTGGCGTCGAGAGCGAGCGAAGCATCGACATTCCCCAGAAGGAACCCCCAGACACAGCCGTACCCCCAAAAAAATTCCAGGGGCTCCATCGCGTCCAGGTCCAGACACCCAGGGCCCCAGGTTCTATAAGGCTCCGCCCCATCGAGCCTCCACCTGCGGCTCGCCCCGCCCCTTACCGGGACACACTTTCCTTTCGCCACACCCTTCAGGGTCCCACCTTTCTATTCTCCCCGCCTTCACTGTTCCCCGCCTTCCGTTTGCCAGGCCAGACCACTGTCCCCAACCCTCCGTCCACCCCGCCCCCAAGGCTCGCACCAGGATGCCTTTTCCTCGCTCCACCTTCTCAAACTCTCCGACATTGTAACGATTGATTGGCTTCTGCATCTGCCAATCGCCATCGGCGGTCTCAACCCCACGCCCCTCTCAACCCAGCCCCGCGGTCTCAGCGTCCCGAGAACTCACCTCCTCGACCCCGGGCCGCGAAGGAAAGACAGGAAAGAGATAGAGGCGTCCCACCGCCGGCGCGGCCAGCGCAGCCCCAGGCTGGTCGCACTTCCGGCCTCTCTAGCCCTCCAGCCCGCTCCTGACGTTCCCCAAAGGCGTAGAGCATCGAGAGAGGCGGCTCCTCGCGCAGCTCTCTATGGTTCTGGAAGACTGCGGAGGTTTGGGTTTGGAGAGAGCTGTCCGCCTCTGTCCCCGAGCGTCTCCCGTTGCCGAGCAGTTTGATTTCAGTGCCCTTATTGAGCTCCCCTTGTGTGCCTGGGCTCTGGGCAGGGCTTAGTGGAGAAGGGATGGCGGGTAGTCAAACTAGGTTCCTTCTCTCAGTACAGACTTGGGTTTGAATTCCAGCTCTGTCATTGACTTAGCCTCAGTTTTCCCATTCACTCATTCTCTTATTCCACGTACATTGCCCCAGATAACGATAGCCCCGCTCCGCCCTTCTGGAGCTCACAACGCATTGGGAGAGACAAACCTTTTAACAAACAGTGACGATCCAGAGTGGACAGGGCTGGCTAGGAGACCCCAGAGGGCCCGGGAGGGGGGTGGGGCAGGGAACACCTAATCCAGCCCGAGGGCCAGGAAAGAGCTTCTTAGAGAAAGGGACATCTGAGCAGAGACCTGGTTGATGAGTAAATATTAGTCATTTCCTGAAAGGATAGTATCACACTGTTCTAACTTGCAACTCTCTGATTACTAAGGAGAGAACATCTTTCTGTGAGTTTATTGGTCTTTAATAGTTTGTTTTCTGTGGGTTGCTTGCCCATATCCTTTGACCATTTTTTCAATGGTTGTATGCCTTTTTTATTACTGTTAATGTGTCAGAGTACTTTATGGATTCCAATTCTAATTGTTAGTCAGTTACACATATTCCAAATATTTCCTGCTAGTTTGCACTTTATATTTTAACCTTATTTGTTTATTTTTCTCACACAAAAGTTCTTAGTGTTTATTCACACCTATTTATCAATCTATCCTGACTTTTGGTGTGTTTAAGAGGCTTGCCATACCCCAAGGTCATAAATATAGTTTATCATTTCTTTTAATACTTTTCCTAGTTTTGATTTTGTTTCTTTCATCCATATGAGACTTATTTTTGAAAATGTACTAAGGTAGGAATTTATGGTGGATATAGCTAATTGTCCGGATACCATTTATTTTAAAAGCCAGTCCTGGGAATTCCCTGGAGGTCCAGTGGTTAGAACTCAGTGTCTTCACTGCCGGGGCCAGGGTTCCATCCCTGATCAGGGAAATAAGACCCCTCAAGTCATGCAGCTGGGGAAAAAAAAAAAAAAAGAAGCCAGTCCTTTCCCTGGTTTTGGTATTCCACCTTTATCATGTGCCAAATTCCCATGTATACACAGGTCTATCTCTGACATTTCTATTATGTTTCATTGATCTCTGTATCTGTCCCTTGCCTCCATGCCAGTTTAATTATTTCATTTAGATATGTTTTGATATCACATGAGGCAAGTCCCCCACCTCTGTTCAGTTTCAAATCTGTCTTTACCATTCTTGTCCATTTTCTCTTCTAGATGGATTTTAGCAGCTGCTTTTCTAGTTCCCTGAAAAATCCTATTGAGATTGAGATTGGAATTGCACTGAATTGATGGATTAATTACAAGGATTGACATCTTTTTCATACCCATGAACATATTGTCTGTCTCTCCATTGATTTTGGCTTTTGTTAGGGACATACTGTAAAAGATTTTTTCTAATTAATTTTTATTTATATAGTTGGTTCATGGTATTAGTTTCCTAGGGCTGCTGTAAAGAAGTACCAAAAATTGAGTGGCTTAAACCACAGAAAGTTATTCTCACAGTTCTGGAGGCTAGAAGTCCAAAATCAAGGTATTGACAGAGCAATGCACCCTCTGAATGCACTAGGGAAGGATCTGTTCCAGCCTCCTCTTTTAGCTTCTGGTAGCCTCAGGCATTCCTTGACTTGTGGATGGCCATCTTCTCCCTGTGTGTCTTCACAGTGTCTTTCCTCTGTGCATGTCCGTCTCTGTGTCCAAATTTCCCCATTTTACAAGGACGCCAGTCATATTGGATTAGGGACCACCATAATGACCTCATTTTAACTTGTCTCTGTAAAGACCTTATTTCAAAATAAAGTCACATTCTGAAGTAATGGGGGTTAGGACTCAACATATCTTTTGGGGGGACACGGGTCAACCCTTAACAATTTCCTGTTACTTTTTATAAATTTCTTCCTTCTGAATTCATTTTTACTTCTTGCTAGAGTACATTCTCTTCTAACTTTTTCAGAGAACATTCTGGATAGAAAATTTCTGAGTCTTGCTCATCTGAAAATGTCTTTATTTGACCCTCACAAATGGAATCTCAAATTCTGGGTTCCTAGTTATTTTTCTTGCAAAGTTAGAAGCCACTGTTGCTCCATCTGGGTCACTAATGGGAAGTCTACCATCTCCCTGATTCTCCTTCCTTCATAAGCAGTCTCATCGCTGGGTGTAATTTTTCCCCAGGATCACTTACTAGCAGTGTGACCTGGTGCCGGCAACTCAGTTTCTCTGTGTGCGTCAGTTTGCTCATCTCTAAAATGGGGATAACAATAGCATAACTATTAGGAAGATGAAATGAGTTACGTGTAAAGTCCCTACATCTTTACTTGGCATGCAGTAGGTGAAATATTCAGGTTTGTCATAAAAATAAAATAGCCCTTGACCAAGTCCTGGGAAAGCAGAGGCTGAAGCTCTTGTGGCCACCGCTGTAGCACAGTGCCCAGAAACAAGAAGGGGCTACGGAACCATATGTTGCATGAATGAACAAAGAACAGAAGCAGAATCCTCCAGCAAGCAACTCCACCACTGGGAGCCTCAGTTTTCCCATCTGTAACTGCTGAGCTTGTGAGAATTCCATAAGACCATGGAGCCCCATCTTGAAATCCATGGTTCACTTATTCCTTGAATAACTACATATTGAGCACCTACGGTGTGGCAGGCACTGGGGACACAGCTGGCAGCAAATCGGACCAGGTCCCTGCCCTGTGGTGCTGATGGTCTCATGGGAGGCAGACCATAAGAAAGAAACCCACAAATAAGAGTTCCAGACAGTCATACATGCTCTGGAGATGATAAAAAACAGTGACGTGAACTAGATTATGAGGGAGGGGGCCACACGGTCACAGGAAGAGGGGCTCTATAAATAAAATATACATATATTACCATCAACTATATACCCATCAAAGCAGATAGATGGCTTACTACGAGCTAAATCCTCACAGTAACCCTCCCCTTAGGTATCAATAGTTCATTTGACAGATGAAGGAACTGAGGCCCCAGTGACATAGAGAAGGACTATGAAAATGTGTCTCTGAATCCAAAGGCAGAGAGAGCTTCTAGAAGGAAGCCAGTCTGGGTGGGACTCAGTTTCTCCCGTTGGGGAATGGGAATTACCAAATAAACCTGCAAAGCGTGCCTTTTCCGCCAGGGGGCGATGGCGCCCCACAAGAGGATTTGGGGTGTAGAGGCGCCGGGGACCGCTGCGCCAGAAACCACCCCGGGGCAAGACCCGTGAGAAGGCGGCGGGCTGCCCGTTCGTTTCTCCCGACTCGTTTCACTATCGCAGAAATGCGGCAAAGGGCCCGCTGAGCGCGGTTCAGGTAACTCTGAGCCTATTTACGTTAGTTAAGGGGGAGAAAAGTTGTCCTCGGCTCTGTAATATATTATATTTCCAAGTTTGATTCCTACACTCTTCCCAAATTTAACTTTCAGATTCCGGATTCGCATCTTTCCAGCTCCCAGAGTTGCGAGTTCGAGTCTACCAGCTGTCCGTACTCTTATTTCCCCGTCCTTATTCCAAACGCTCCAAGTTCAAATTCCAGTCCCAACCGCAGCTCCCGAGCGACTCCTCGAGTTCAGACCTTGCTCCACTCCCAAACCTTCCCCTAATCCCAATTTAGAGTTTCCTCTGCGCCTCCGAAGGATTGGGATGGGGATGGAGAATATGGGCGCACTTCGCCCCTAATTCCACCCGAGTGACTCTGGGCGGGGGACATATTGCCGCCGGACCGAAGGCTCTGTTAGCGAGGGCGCGGCCGAGGGGCGCAGTGACCCGGCCGACGTCCCCACCCGCCTCTAAACTTAGCCGCGGTGACGCGCGGCCCGGCGATAGCGGCGGGTCCAGGGGACGCAGGGGCGCCCGAGCGGAGGGGGAACGGCTCTGCTCCGCGAGCCTCTATTTATAGCGCCTGGAGCCCGAAATAGCGCGAAGCCTAGCGGCCGGGATGACGCGGGAGCCGCCGGGGGCTGACTCACCCGGCCCCAAGCGGCGGCCCCCGGATGGGGGACAGTGGAGGCGCTGGACCCTACCCCGCCCCATCCCGGGCACCTCTTCTGCTGGGACGTCCCAGGTTTCCACGGGGCACTGTGGATGGATATGCAGCAAAAGGAGGATCTGCAGCATGAGAGACTGAGGTTAGATCAGAGGTGGGACTTCCCTAAAAAAAAAACCCAGAATTGAGGAACTAACTTTACACAAGAAGAGGGGTTGGGGGACTTCCCTGGTGGTCCAGTGGCTAAGACTCTGCGCTCCCAATGCAGGGGTCCCGGGTTTGATCCCTGGTCAGGGAACTAGATCCCACATGCTGCAACTAAGAGTTCTCATGCTGCAAAGGAGATTCCAGCGTGTCGCAACTAAGACCCGGTGCAGCCAAATAAGTAAATATTAAAAAGATGAACCAGATATACACACGTATTTCTCACCAGCTACAGGACTGAGGCATCTTGGGGGCAGAGAAATGGATACAACCGGCCAACCATCAGGCCACAGCTGTCCCCCTCTCCACTTGCCATGGCTCCTTGCATGCTGTTCCCACTCCCTAGAATGCCTTTCCCTGCCTCCCCAGTCTTAAGAACTCATGCTCCTCAGGGACCTGGTGCTAAAGGCAATGCCTCACAAATGAAAACTCTGTGACCCATTGGACTGGGAACCCCATGAGGGCAGGGCCAGGCCCTTCTCATTCATCACCATGTCCCCAGCACTGCCCAGCACAAGATAGGCCTCTGGAGAAGTTAACTGCATGAATAAGAAGTGTTGGTAATAAAATAAAATGACGTTTCCCAAACTATAATAGCAAATGTTTATTGTATGCTACATGCCAGGTGTCAGTCAGAGAGTTATCTCCTATGGGTCTCACTACAACCTTAGGAGGGAGGTACTTTTATTATTTTCATCATCACCAACCCCATACTAGAGATGACGAAACTGAGGCTCGGAGAATACCTTGCTTATAGTCAGAGCTGTCTCTTGAACCAGGTCCCATGGCCCCAGAGGTGTTCAGTTCCCAAGATACTGTCTCTAGGCCCTATAGAACCCAAAGGTAAGGAGTGATTCTTAAAGTGCGGTCCACAGAACCTTGGGGGGGTTCCCCAGCACTCTTTCAAGAGGTCCCCAAGGTCAAAATGATTATCATAATAATACTAAGACACTTACTTCCGTTTTTTCACTCTCACTCTCTCCTGAGTGTTCAATGCAACCTGCAAAATATCACAACAGACTGAGCACCCAAGCAGAGGTGAAGACCCAGTTATCTTCTGTTGAGCCAAATGTTAAAGTGGGGGACTTCCCTGGTGGCACAGTGGTTAAGAATCCGCTTGCTAATGCAGGGGACATGGGTTCGAGCCCTGGTCCGGGAAGATCCCACATGCCAGGCAGCAACTAAGCCCATGCAGCACAACTACTGAGCCCACGTGCCACAACTACTGAAGCCCATGCACCTAGAGCCTGTGCTCCGCAACAAGAGAAGTCACTGCAATGAGAAGTCCGCGCACCGCAACAGAGTAGCCCCCACTCACTGCAACTAGAGAAAGCTCACACACAGCAACAAAGACCCAATGCAGCCAAAAAATAAATTTAAAAAACCCTATAATGAGATACTACTTTACATCCATTAGGATGGCTAAAGTTTAAAAAAATTAATTAAAAAATTTCCATGATAAAAAAAAAAAAAAAAAAAATTCTGTTGAGGGACTTCCCTGGTGTCCAGTGGTTAGGACTCTGCACTTCCACTGCAGGGGGCATGGGTTGATCCCTGGTCAGGGAACTAAGATCCCACATGCCGGGCAGCGTGGCCAAAAACATACAAAAAGTTTGTTGATTCTCTTAGTTTTCCTTTGAAATGATCCAAATGTTAGTTTTATGTCTTGCCTTCCCATCTTTACATCTCATTTTTCTTGTCTTATAGCATTTGCAAAGACTTTCAGAACAACGTCAAATGGCAAAGTCGATCAATTCTCATATACTCCATATCACAGCCTTCTGAGATGACTTATTTTGTTATCCCTATTTTATAGAAGGAGAAACTGAGGCACAGAGAGGTTAGTCTCTTGACCAAGGCCACAAAGCAAGTAAGCAAACAAACCAGGACTCCAACAAAAGCTTGTGTTTTCAACCACTGCCTTAAAAGAAAATTCAATAGTCACTCTATTTCTTTAACAGGCAAAATACCCTGCGAGTTTCCACAGTGACCCCCTGGATCTGGAATGAGGTTCTGGAGACCTGAGTTCTGGTTCTGGCTCTGCCTTCTTTCTGAGCCTGTTTCCTGCTGTGAGACAGAAGCTGAAAGCCACAGAAACTCTGTCTTCAGGGTGGAAGGAGACAAGCCCCTAAACAGACTTTGTTTTCTGTGGCTGCCTAACGAATTACCACAAACTTCGTGGCTTAAAACAACAGAAATTTATTCCCTCACAGCTCTGGAGGCCAGAAATCCTAAAGCAAATTCACTCCCTCTGAATTTTCTCAGAGAAGATTCTTCCTTGCCTTTTCCAGCTTCTGGTGGCCCCAGGTTTTCCTGGGTGGCCCCATCACTCTCATCTCTCCCTCCATCTTCACATGGCTCTCTCTTCTCCTATCTGTGTCCAATCTCCCTCTGCCTTTCTCCTGTAAGGACACTTGCCATTGGGTTTAGGGCCCACTTGGATAATCCAGGGTGATAGCATCTCAAGATCCTAACCTTAATTATAACCGCAGAGACTCTTTTTCCAAATAAGTTCCCCTTGACAGGTCTCAGGTGGACTTATCTTGGGTGGGGGGAAGGGCACACCATTCAACCCACTACACAGATCAAAACAGAAAAATGAGAACAGGACAATACGTGGCAGAGTTTAGACTGGGAGGTGTCCAAAGCTTTGTGATTGCACACACTCGTTCCAGTGGAGAATGCTGAAGCATTTGTCCTTGAGAGCCCAGAGTGGTCTGTGCGTCCTACCTGTGGTGGTTAGAAGTCCCGTGTGTCCCCCATGTTCTGGACATCTTCCATAAGGATGGGAAGTTTTTGTGTTTTTTTTGCGGTACACGGGCCCCTCACCACTGCGGCCTCTCCCGTTGCGGAGCACAGGCTCCGGACGCGCAGGCTCAGCGGTCATGGCTCAGGGGCCCAGCTGCTCCGCGGCACGTGGGATCTTCCTGGACTGGGGCACGAACCCGTGTCCCCTGCATCGGCAGGCGGACTCTCAACCACTGTGCCACCAGGGAAGCCCAGGATGGGAAGTCTTTAAGGGAGTTTTTCATTCTTCAACTGTTAATGTGGAGTCGAGAGATTTTCTCTTTCACAAAGTGCCAAATAATAATAAAAATCAACACCCATACAGCACTTAATATGTGCCCTGTTCTAAGTGTTTAAATATCTATTAACTCGGGCTTCCCTGGTGGCACAGTGGCTGAGAGTCCGCCTGCCGATGCAGGGGACACGGGTTTGTGCCCCGGTCCGGGAAGATCCCACATGCCGCGGAGCGGCTGGGCCCCTGAGCCATGGCCCCTGAGCCATGGCCACTGAGCCTGCGCTCCGCAATGGGAGAGGTCACAACAGTGAGAGGCCCACGTACTGCAAAAAAAAAAAAAAAAAAATCTATTAACTCCTTTAATCCTCACAAAAAACCCTCTGATGTCTTGCTGGTGATTCTCCTTTCCTGGCGGAATAAACTGAGGTGCAGAGAGGCTGGAGTGGCAGTTTGGAAGTTCCAGAGCTTGAACCCCACAGTCTGGCTTCAGAGTCTAGGATCTTGACCTTAAGCCATGCTGTCACCTGGAGGCACACTGTCCCATGTTAAAGCTGGACTTTGAGGAAGCCATACTCCCAGATCCGTGGTCAGGCACCGTCTACTGCTGTGATGTCCAATATGGCAGCCACTTGGCTATACGTGGCTTTTAAGCACTTGAAACATGGCTGGTCCAAAATGAGATGTGCCATGAGTGTAAAATCCACACCAGATTTCATAGACTTAGCGTGATTTAAAAGAATGTAACTATCTCATTTAAAAAACTGCTGAGGGGCTTCCCTGGTGGCGCAGTGGTTGAGAGTCCGCCTGCCGATGCGGGGGACACGGGTTCGTGCCCCGGTCTGGGAAGATCCCACGTGCCACGGAGCGGCTGGGCCCGTGAGCCATGGCCGCTGAGCCTGCGCGTCCGGGGCCTGTGCTGCGCAACGGGAGAGGCCGCAACAGTGAGAGGCCCGTGTATCGCAAAAAAAAAAAACTGCTGAGGGACTTCCCTGGTGGAGCGGTGGGTAAGAATCTGCCTGCCAACGCAGGGCACATGGGTTCGAGCCCTGGTCCAGGAAGATCCCACATGCCGCGGAGTAACTAAGCCCGTGCGCCACAGCTACTGAGCCTGCGCTCTACAGCCCATGAGCCACAACTACTGAAGCCCACGTGCCAAGAGCCCGTGCTCCGCAACAAAAGAAGCCACCGCAATGAGAAGCCCGCGCACCACAACGAAGACCCAACGCATCCATAAATAAATAAATTTATAAAGAAAAAAAACTGCTGACATTGAGCACGTATGAAATAATATCTTGCATCTATAAATAAATAAATTTATAAAGAAAAAAACTGCTGACATTGAGTACGTATGAAATAATATTTTGCATCTATCTGGTTAAATAAAATACAGGAACAAATTATTTTCACCTGTTTCTTTTGGCTTTTTTTTTTTTTTTTAGTGTGGCTACTAGGGCATTTAAGCTTGAATATGTGGCTAGTGTCCTATTTCTTGTGGACAGTGCGGGCCCATGGAATTTGCTGTCTCTCCATCTGGGAGGACATCAGATGCTGGAGCGCCATTTGTTACGGGGCCGCTGAGCCTCGGGATTTCTTGGGATGTTCTGGAACAATCCATGTCAGAAGCATATTCAAACAGAGCAACTGATGCTCATGTCAAAAATGTGGCCTTAAAGAATACTCTCAAACCCCTGCCTCCACCAGACCCAGGTCAAGAAGCTACTTAACCAAGAGAGACCACAGTGCCAGGCAGTACTTTGTGGCCACTTGGTATATGGAGTATATTTTTTATTCATAAATTATATACATGTGTGCCTCTACTGAGAGTGTTATAAAATAAAAACTTCCAAAACAGAGATAAAGTACTCATGGATGAGCCAGGCTGCGTGAGGTCACAAGTTCAAATCCTGACTCTGTCCCCTCACTAGCTGTGGTTCCATCCATGAGTCCCAGCTTCTTCATCCAGAAACCGGAAGTGTTTGTCCCTGTGCCCTGAGGGCTGTTGGGGGAACTCAGTGAGACCCTGCGTGCAAAGGGCCTGACATGTGGTCAGGGCCCGACATGTGGTCAGGCAGAGAATGAGCTACAGCAGCGACCAGGTTTCTTGAGAGGCGGGGGCCCTGCTTAGGTCGGAGGGAGACACGCTAGGTTTCTCAGCGGAGGGGAGAGCTGTGTTGTACCTCAAAGCATGGAAAAACAGTCACTAGGTGGAGAAAGACGGGAAAGGTATTTGGGCGGAGGGAGCCGAATGTTCAAGTCAGGAGGCATGAACCATGCATTTGGGGAAAGGCAAGCTGTTTGAGTATTGTTAGAGGGCAGAGTGAATGTGTGCTGGGGAAAGGGGTGGGGGCAAGAGATGGGGTTGAAGGAAGCAAAAGGCCACGGAAGGCCTCGTAGGTCACAGGACTAGAGCACTGGGGAATCATAGCGGGCTCTGAGCAGGGGAGAGACCTGACAGGAGCAGGTTTGTGGTTTAGCAAAATCCTTCCAGATGGGAAGGGGCAGAACTGGGGCAGGAAACCAGGGATGAGTATAGAGATGAAGGATGAAGTGGGGAAAAGGGACCAAATAGGCAACTGGACCAGAGTAAGGAGGGGGAGGAAGGAGAATATATAAAATCTTTAAAAGATAGAATGGAGATGAGTGATGGGTTATGGGAGGTAAGGGGAGGAAGGTACCAGGAGGAGGCCCAGAACTCTGGCCCAGGAGACAGGGTCTATGTGGGACTACGCCTGAGCTGGGGACCTGGGAGAAGGAGGCACAGGTGTAGGAGGAAGCTGTTGAGGTCAGGGTGAAAGTCTGTGGGACAACCGGAGGAAGGCATTCAAGAGGCTTCTAGACACATGGGTCTGGAGCACAGGAGAGACGGTGAAGCAGAGGCTGGGAGGCCGACAGAGCTCAGACAGGGCTGAAATCCTGACAGTGGGAGAAAGTGGAAGGTGCAGTAGGGTAACTTCACCATCAGCCAGTGATGACAGCAGAAAGTGGTCCTGCCCGGGACAGTAGCCTTGGTATCAGGTTCTCATCCTGGTCTGTACCTGGGGACAGGGAGATGAGCAGACCCAAAGTCCCCACAGGAGTGCCTGCCCAGTGGGGGGTAGAGGGCACAGATGTATACAAGCAGTACATGCCTCCATGGGGGCAGTGTGTAATGAATGGGTACCTCAGGGGGTACAGTGATCCATTCCCAAGGACTAGGGGCAGTGGAAAGTGTCAAGACCAGTTCCTGGTGGTGGGGGGGCATAGAGAGGGAAAGCAAATTAATTGGGAGTCTCTCGGTTTCAAATGCAAAGTAGTTTAAGGAAATGTATTGGCTCACATGATCAGAAGGTTGAGTAAAACCACCTTCAGTTACAGCTTGATCCAGGAGCTCAAATGATGATATGAAGTCACTGTCCCATCTCTGGGTTTCATATTTCTCTGATTTTTTTCCTCAGAAAGACTTTCCTTGAGGTAGCAAAGATAGCCCTAGCAGCTTTAGGCTCACATCTCATCCTCTTAGCCACCCCAAAGGGAAGAAGGTGCTCCTAGCCAATGGTCCCATCATTCGTTGTCCTAAATGGGTCACATGCTCACCTCTGAACCAATCACTGTCGTCAACGGACAGCCCAACTGGAATACTCTGATTGGCTGGGCCTAGGACACGTGCCATTCCCTGGAAACGGAGGATGGGGTGAGCCCCAAGACAGCCAGGTGAACTGAAATTGAGAACGGGGTGGTTTCCCAAAGAACAAGAAGAAGACCGGCAAAACTGTAGATGCCCACGTGGCTGGGAGGAAAGGAAGGTTGGAAAACAGATTTTCTCATACGTTAATGGGGCGTGGGAATATTACCACACCTCTAAGGATTAGGGTGAGGATTCCATGAATCAACGCAGCTGAGACATTTAGTAGACGGCTAGGCAAAGAGCAGGTGCTGGATAAAAGGTAGCTATTATTTAAAAACTAGTAAGCAGTATTACTACTACTGATGATGAGTGGCTATGCTGGGAGAAATAAGCTCCCAGGCTCGGGAGGAGACCAAACTGGAACTGAACAATCACGCAACCTACACTGCACCTACATGCAACCTACACTGTACAAGCTCATGCAACCTACACTGTACAAGCTCAGTCCCCAACTGGCTCTTCTCCAGGTCTATGAAATGGGATGAGTGAGGGGACTGCATGAAACCAGAAGGTCATTTTATGTATTTATTTATTTATTTTTGCGGTGCGCGGGCCTCTCACTGTTGTGGCCTCTCCCGTTCCGGAGCACAGGCTCCAGATGCGCAGGGTCAGCGGCCACGGCTCACGGGCCCAGCCGCTCCGCGGCATGTGGGATCCTCCCAGACCGGGGCACGCACCCGCGTCCCCTGCATCAGCAGGCGGACTCTTAACCACTGCGCCACCAGGGAAGCCCCAGAAGGTCATTTTAGAACGCCACCTCCTCAGAAAAAGGCCTTCCCTGACTACTCTTACCAAAGTATCCCCTTTATTACAATATATCCTCCCATTTTATTTCCCTGACAGTGCTTACCCACAATCTGAAATCACCTTACTTATTTACTGTTTGTCTCCCCCATTAGAACGTCAGCCCCACGAGGGCAAGGATCTCTCTTCTGCCTTGTTCACTGCTGTGTTCCCAGCACCCAGCAAGCCCTTGATAAATACTTGTTGAATGACTAGATAAATACTGCTTATAAAAACAGAGTGCCTAGTTTTCTGCTAGGTACTGGGTTCTCCATTAAGGGAAGTGTCCAAGCTGAAACTGAAAGAGCGTACCTTGCAATTCATGATGCAATCCAGTTCCTCTCCAGGCCTCAGTTTCCTCATTTATAAAATGGGTGTGTGGCGGAGGTTGGGGGTCTGGGGGTGTGTGAACTCTTGGCCCAGCCCCTGCCTGCTATCCCCGCAGGAGCCACCAGGGGGCGCGGCGCCTCTGCCCAAAAGTCGGCCCTCAGCCGTTTGAGCCCGGGTGGATGCGTCCCGACAGTCCTGGAATATTCTGAGCCGCGCTGGCTTCCAGGCGTCCAGGAACCCAAGAGTTCGTGCGGATGGGGGCGGGGGGGGGGGGGTCCGCGCTCCTCAAACTGGGGCGGTTGGGCGGGAGGTGACTCAGGCGCGCGGCCCCGGCCCCCAGTTCTCGCGAGGGAGCGCGCACGGCCTCTGGAACTCGCGCGGCGCCGCGTCCATTTTTACCCGAGCGCCGCTAAAAATAGTCCTCGCGCTAGGAGCTGAGCCCGAAATAGCGGCCTCCAGATAAGGCAGTACGACTCAGCGCTTCCGGGGAGCGGAAGGGGGAGGCAGCGCGGGGCGCGGGGGCTGGGGGTGGGCCTGGGCTCAACTGGGCCTCGCCGCGCAGCCCCGGCCGGACGATCGGCCCCCGCCGTCGCCGCATTGACCCCAACCTGTCACCAGCCTCGAATCAGCACCCCCAATCCTCCATCCCCCTGATCCCCTGTCTCCTGGTCCCCCGCATCCTCTGCTTCCCCTCCATTTTTCATGCCTGACCATTATCTACGTCCCCCTTCCCTATCCTAATCTTCACTCCTAGCCCTGCCGCCCCCTCCCCGAGTCCTCAACCTACTCTTCCCGAAGTCCTGTCCCTATTCTCCCTCCCCAGCCACAGCACGAATCTTGCGCCTCTCTGAATCCGCCCCCCCTTCCAGTTCTCAGCTCCATTTCTATGGGGGGGGGGATGGGGAGGTCACAGGAAGTCACACCAGACCAGCAAGCAGAGGGCTGGGGATGAGGCTCTGACTTCTTGCTTAGTTTCTACAGTGGATTGAGTGGGCTTAGTTCTGGGTCTTAGCCAGTTCAGGGCTCATACTGTGCCCAGGATCAGGGATTCAGGCCTGGGCCAGGGTTGGGGCTCAGACTGGGGTCAGATGCTGTCACCAAGGTTGGGGTCACCAGAGTCAGGGCTCAGCCTGGCACCCACTGTTTAGTTCAACAAACCCAATTCTACTATGATTCTTCCCTCCCTTTCAAGTCAGTGATGGGACACGACAGCTCCAGGCAGTGGGAACAGCCAGGAACCCTGCTCCCTCTGGGCCTAGGTCTCCCCCTTGCACTTGGATCCTCTAGGGCACCTTCCCACTCTGATATCCTATGACTCTTTCAGTGCCCACTCCAAGAATCAGCCTCAAGGATCTTATACCGCATTTACCTGAGGTTCAAAGTCTGCATCCTTCTAGTCTCTGAAATATCACAGGACAGAAACTGCCCTGACCTGTGTGAACCCAGGGAGCACAGTGTAGTAGACAGATGTTGCTTCGGTGAAAATTCAGGCAGAACTCTTTGGCTGTGGATGGAAGGCAGCCTCAAGTGGTGTCCATGTCCCTAGTGGACACCAAGCTTTAGCCAGGTGTCCAAGTGTTATGTTGTCTGGATGGGACTCAACTGCCAGGCAAAGGGACTGAGTGGAGGATCCTTTAAGGCAAGAAGAATCATGTAGTTGGATCAAAGAATTAGGAGGCTGGAAAAGTCAACAAGGACCAGACAGAAATGGGCCCCATGGGCCATGGTGAGGAGCCTGGACACACAGTGAGGAGCTCCCCCAAGGGCACTGGGGAGCCATGGCAGGTTCTGAGCAGGGGAGGGACAGAGGAAGGTTTTAAGACCTTTCTGACTGTTTCCTTGAGGTAGACTGAGGAAGGGAGGGGGAAAGGAGGGGCCTGGACCTAGGTGGGAGTGGGAGGAGGGGAAAGAGGAGGAGAGAACAGATTTGAAAGTCAGTGAAGGGCTCCCCTGGTGGTGCAGTGGTTAAGAATCCGCCTGCCAATGCAGGAGACGGGGGTTCGAGCCCTGACCTGGGAAGAGCCCATGCTTGTGGAGCAAGTAATCTCTTGTGCTACAACTATTGAAGCCTGTGCACCTAGAGGCTGTGCTCCCCAACAAGAGAAGCCAGTACAATGAGAAGCCAGTACAATGAGAAGCCAGTACAATGAGAAGCCCGTACCCTTGCACTGGAACGGGGAGTAGTAGCCCCTGCTCATCTCAAGTAGAAAGAGCTGGTGTGCAGCAATGAAGACCCAAGGCAGCCAAAAATTAATTAAAATTTTTAAAAATTGGGGGAACATGTATTGGCAAATACAAGAGTATACCTTGACAAAGTAAATTCTCTTCCTCCCTCTGATCCCTTCTGTTAGCTATTTCTTGTGTACCTTGGCCAGTAGGATTCATTGAGCCCTCACGATGTCCCCAGCCTGTGCTAAGCCTGTCACAGAAGTGACCTTGCTCAAATCACTCACCACCCAGTGTGTTGGCCAGGCACCATTGCTATACCCATTTTAGAGAAGTGAAGCCTGAGGCTTGGAGAAATGCAGGGATGTGTCCTATCAAGGGCCTGGCTTTGAAGGTTTTTCAAAATTGAAGGTATGGGAGCAGGTGAGATCAGAGAGGAAAAAGTCCAAAGGGCCAGAGCCCAGGGAACTGGAGGGGAGTGGCAGGGAGTTCAAGGGGGCTGCCTAGAGGAGGAGTGAGGAAAGCTAGGAAGGTACCTTCCAGAGCCTTCTGATGAAGGGCTTAGGTGGAATTAAGTCATTCCGTTTGGGAGGCTGAGGTACCCCTGGCAGCAGGGCAGAACCCTCTCCTCAGGCCCCAGAGGTGTTCATAGGAAGAGACTGAGGCTGCTTGATGACATCTCAGGAACACGGTGATAGCACAGCCGGCTGTTATGACGTCTGAGTGATTCGCCACCTGCCTGTTATGACCAGCATCTCTAGTCATGCCCCATGGGGGGGATGAGGATGGGAGGAAGTGACAGGCCACGGGGGCGGGGTGACAGGGATGCAGTCATTTAGAGACCGGGGACTCAGCAGCTGAGACATGTGTTCTGCCCTCTGCACTAGGAAAGCTGGGTGAGAGGATCCACGTTTTGGTTGTTTAGTGAATAAGGTCCAGTTTCAACAACGCTTGGCTGGGATGGAGGAGGCCTGGGCTCAGAACCAGGGGTCAGCCCAGAGGCTGCTGAGATCAGGGACATCTGTTTTGTTTGCTGCTGGGTCCCCATCACCTAGGACATAACTGGCACACAGTAGGGGCTCAATACATCTTTGTTGAATGACTGAATCAAATGAAAGGGGTCAGCACTCTCTGGGACTCAGTTTACCTTTTTGCCTAACAGCCCTGGCCATCAGGCCACCTCAGCCAATGGCGTTGCTAGGGATACCCCACCCCACCTAGGGTCTCAGATCTCAGTCCTCGCTCCCGAGTGGGGTGGGGGTGAACAAAAAAAGGAGTTCGTGCCTCTGATGGATTCCGCCCAGGTGTGATGTCACAAGCCGCTCTGGGATCCCTACCCGTGTCCCTCCCTTGGGATGGGGCGTGGAGAGGAACCCGGGAGTCCTAACTTCCGCCGCTCCCCGGGGCCTGGCACTGTTACATAACCCCCGACGTCGCGTCCCCAGGGATGTCGCCGGACGTCCTGGCCAGGCTGGGGACAATGGGCGGGGAGAGGCCCTCCCGCCAGGAGGCTGGAAGTGGCAAGGGCACCCTCTCCTCTGATTCACCCTTGTTTCCGGCCCTTTTAAGCCTCCTGCTTCTCCTCGAGAATCCCTATCTCCCCCAAACTCTCTCCCCTCACATCTTGTCCTCCCTAAATTTCACCTCTTTCCCCGAGCCTGCAAATATGTCCTCTACCCAAACTCCCTGCCCTCGCACCAGTCCCCTGTGATTTCTGAATCCCCTAAACGTCCCGTTTCGCACTCTCTCCTTCACTCACCCATCCGCGGGCCCCTCTCCCGGGTCCCTCAAACTAGCCCCCACTTCCTTCCCCGCCCCCGCCTTCCCAATCTCCTCCCTTGGCTCCCCCAAGCTTCCCCCATCATCTGTCTTCCCCAAACCCCTTCCCACCTCCCTCAAACTGACCCCGAATACTCTTTCTCGTCCCTAATGCCAGCCCTCTCGTTTCCCCGAAACTGCCCCAGTATCCCTACTTCATTCCCGCCAAATCTGGTCCCCCATACCCTCCCGGCTCCAGACAGCCGCCGGGTCCCCCGGCCCCAGGCCCCCGGCCGCCCGCGCCCTTCGCCGGCCCGCTCCCAGGCCCGGCTCCCGTTCCCAGGCCGCCCTCCCGCGGTGGCCTAGAGACCCAGTTTGCGGCGACAAAACATTGGTCTCCGGGCAACAGGCCCCGCCCGCCCCAGGGCGGCCCGCTGCGAGCCCAGCCAGGCCGAGGCCGAGACTGCGCGCGGAGGCGGGGCGGGCTCACAGGGCAGGGACCTTCGCCTCCGGAGGCCCGCAGGGCGCAGAAACCCGGGGAGACGGCAACGCGGAAGTAGAGATTCAGGGCCCCGGAGCCAGAAAACCTCGAGAAATTCGTGGAGGCTGAAGCCACAGGGAGCTGTCTGGGGCGCAGTGATAAAGAGACCGCGCGACAAAGCAAACAAGGACCTGGCCCCGAAATAAACTCGGGGATGGCGAGGCTAAACACACACACCCCACGGGTCCGCAGGGACGCCCCTGAAGGCAGGATAATCTGCCTCAGATCGTCTGGGCCATTGCGCTTCTGTCTCAGGGGCCTCCCTCTCTGACCCTCAGTTTCCGTATTTGTAAAATGGGTAGCGCCCAGCACAGAGGGCTGTCGTGACAATAGGGCTGTCGTAAGGATTCAGTGAATTCACCGACCTGGAGCTCGTGGCACACTCCTGGCACATCCCATCCGTCATTCATTCGTTCAACAGATATTTATCGAGCACCCATTATGTGCCAGGCACTGTGGTAAGTGCTGGGAATTCAACAGAGAGCAAAACAAAGATCCCTGTCTTCGTGGGACCTTACACTTTGGGAGTGGGGAAGGAGGTGATGGACGATATAGAAGCACAAATTAGCACATTATGTAACACACTGGAAAGTGGTCATTGCTGGGGAGGTGGAGAGGGAGGGAGGGTTGGGGCAGCCGTTTTAAATAGGGTGGTCAGAGAAGGCCGACCTGAGAAGGTGATGCTTGAGCAAAGACTGGAAGTTGGTGAGAGAGGAGCCTGCAGATATCTGGGCCAAGAGCATGCCAGTCAGAGGGAGAAGCAGGTGCAAAGGCCTTAAGGTGGGAACATGCCTGATGTATTGGATTAACAGCCGGAGGCCCATGTGGTTGGAGCAGAGAAAGCAAGGAGGGAGGGAGTGGCAGAGACACGGGGCCTGTGGGCCATGGTGAGGGCTTTGGTTTTTATTCTGAGTGAGTTAGGAGCCATGGGAAGGTTTTGAGCAAAATAGGGACATGGACTGATTTTGATTTAAATAGCATCCCTCTGGCTGTATGTGGGGAATAGACTTTGGGAGGCCAGAGTGGAGGCAGGGAGACCAGTGAGGATCCCCAGGCAATCGTCCAGGCAAGAGGTGATGGTGACTTGGAAGGTGCAGCAGGGATCAGTTTCTGGAGGTGTTTGAACATAGAGCTGTAGAATTTGCTGACAGGCACATTCATGGCAAGCCCTCAATAGATGGCATTAGTTACCATGATGTTAGGGGGTGCTCACAAAATTTTCATAGAAGTCCTTATCATCCCCATTTTACAGATGCAGAAACTGAGGCCCCAGGAGGTCACTCAACTTGCCCAAGGACTCAGCTCAGTCTGGCTCCAAAGATGGTACCCCTCTATTAGGTTGGCTATTCCCAAATCCAAAACACCCTCAGAGTCTGGAACTCTACCTAAACTTATCCATGTGGGCCCCAGGACCCCTGGAGCTATATCCTCATCAACCACACACAGTGGGCGTAGAAAGTGGTGGCCTGATGGAGAATGCTGCCTGACTGGTGTTCCGGTTGTCAGGTAGTCACCCATGCTGGCCTGGAACACTTGCTTAAAGGCAGGCATGTACATGTAGAGAGGGTACACCCAGAACCTCCCAGCCCAGCATCCGCTTCCCACACTCAGTCCCAGCACTGGACCCAGGCACACCCCAGTGCTGCCTGCAGTGACCTGTTCAATACAGTAACACACTCACAGGCAGATAGGTACGTGGCCATCCCCCGTGGAGGTACCTTTTCAGGTGATGTGCAGCAAACTCAATTTCTGGCTTTATCTCTTTGTGTTTCCATATCTCTCCGTCTCTCTCTCTCTCTCTCTCTCTCTCTCTCTCTCTCTCTCTCTCTCCTCTCTCTGTCTTGCTATCTTTGTCTCTCTCTGTCCCCAACCTGACCCCCAGATCTGTCTCTCTGACTCCTCACACTCAGGACCCTCTACCTGCAGGGGAAATCACTCTCGTTCCTGGCCACGTGTCTCCGCAGAACCTCACCTATTATGTGACATCAGAACCTGGCATCAGCCAACAAGGACCTACTGTATAGCAGAGAAAACTATACTCAATATTTTGTGATAATCTATAAGAGAAAAGAATCTGAAAAAGAATATATATATATATATATATATATGTATAACTGAATCACTTTGCTGTGCACCTGAAACTAACACAACCTTGTAAATCAATTATACTTCAATTTAAAAAAACATTAAAAAAAAAACTGGCATCGGGACACATGTGTGGAGGCCTCAGGTCAGCTGCTCAGAATTACTCAGGCAGGATGTCACACGTCATAATCTCTGCCACTTCTTTCTCTGAGATTCTGACCCACAGCTTTTGGGTATGGGACTGGGGCAGTCTACTTTTATCAAGCTCCCCAGGTGATGGGGACTTGCACTAGCTACTCCATCTAATTTTGCTCAAAGGTTAGAGCAGAGGTGAGGGGCTTGGAGCTGTCCAGAATCGATGGAATCCCTTTGGGAACAAGTTTGGGAGTTAAATTAAATAATAAAAGAGAATCACAAAGACACAGAGGCAGACCCAGAAATGGGTAAAGACTCAGAGAAAGGGGAGTGGGAGGGGGGCAGAAATCCAGAAAGGGACTCAGGGGAACAGAGACACAGAGTGACAGAAATGCACAGAGATGGTGCAACAGAGACAGAGAGACAGGGGTCAGAAAGATGCAGAGAGAAATTGGAGGCATATTAAGAGACAGAGACTGAGAGACAGACAGTCATTTCGGGGGATAGAGAGACCCCAAGAGGGGCACATTTTCAACAGTATACATGTGGCCCACATTCTATAGGCTATACTTCCTAGAAGCAACCAGTGCCATAGTTTGGCAATTGCAGGCTTACCAAGCCAGCTTCCCTCCCTAGGCCCTACATGTAGGATGCACATTAAACACGTTTATATAACCTGCCCTCTGTGCAGAATCTAGGAGCTTTACATAACATAGCCCCATGAGTCATGCTGCAGACGTGGGGCAGTGACCTGACACACCCAATGAGAGGGGACCCCTCACCCAGGAATGTTACCTGGAAGTGACTCTGTGAGAAGTGAGAGATCATAGGTTTCACTGAGGAGGAAGTAGAGGGTCAGAGAGGGCAAGGCACTTGCTCTGGGGTCACACAGCCAGGTTCCAGTAGGACAAGAATTCCAACCTCATCTGCCTGATTCCATTGCCTTTGCACCCCAAGACACCAAGAAAGGCAATGACTGCCAATGCCCTGTGATGTGCTCCTTTACAGACTGGAGGAAATAATAAAAATATCAGTAAGCACGTGTATTAAGCACACTGTGCTGCAATAAGTACTTTACAAACACCATATCATTTATTCCAAATCCCAGTGAAGAAGGGACAGAACCCAGTTGTTAAATAACATAATTATACTTTTTATGTACGGAGCACTTACTATGTACTAAGTGCTTAACATGATTTCATACAGTCACAATTCTGGAGGCGGGTGATGTTTTCACTCCCAATTCAGGAAGGAAAGAGGCTCAGAAAAAGGAAGTTACAGGTCAAGGTCACAGAGTGGGTATTTGAACCCAGGTCTCTCTATCGGTTTATTTCTCCCACCTACTGCCCCGTGGACGTGCGTGCCCACAAGTGCGCCTATGCACATGTGCAATCAACCTAACATCTTACACTAACATCTCAAAAACTTTAGTTCAAATATCAACAGCTCCTGCCTCGTATTCTTCCTCTACTCCAAGAGGGCATAACCCGGTCTCCAATCCCCTAAACCTCCCCGACGCCTGGGGAGCAACCCTCCCCTCTCCCAGCAGTGCCTCAGTCCCTGCGGCGCGGCCCGAACTGGATCCAGTAAAGTGTTCCTGGCCCTTTAAGAGAAGGAACAGTCGGCCGGCGTTGCCCGGCAGCGCCACGGCGGTTGCCAGGCAACGTCAACAAACGACACGGCCTCTGTCTCCGCACCCCCCCCCCCCCCCCCCCCGCCCGCGCAGACGCAGTGACGCGACGGGCTGTGGAACGCCGTCGCTTAGCAACGTGAAGGCTGTTTGTCCCGGGCCTGGCCGCGCGGCCGCACAGGGCGCAACCAGGACCAGCCAGGGCGGACAGACTGGCCGGCCGGGAGCCTGGTCGTGGGGGGTGGGGGGGCGCTGCGGTGATGGGAGCGGGGGAGAACCAGGTCCCCAAATTGCCGGTTTCCCTTTAGACAGCCGCCGCCTGCTTGTCACCCGCTCCTCCTGTCTGACCTGGGACCGCCTCCGCTGGGTATCTGTCCGTCTGCGCCCCCTCGTCCCAGGCATGTCTGTCTGTCCAGCATCTCCTGCGCCGTGGCTGTCTCATATTCCCCCAAACAATAACAACTGAAATAGATCCAAGCACTCTTCTCTGGCCTGCTGCTTTTGCCTCCGACTCCTGGGTTTCTGGGTGCACTGTTCAGTTTGGGGTCCCAACCAGTGGAGACAGGCACAGTGAACAACCTGTGCGCGCCCATACACACTCAGAGCCACAGCGCGAGAGCTCCCTCCCGTTCCTTTCCCCGCTCCCCTCGGGTTTTCTTTTTTTGCGTGTCTTTCTGGAGGCTCTCATCAGACAAGCAGCCCGAGGTCCTTCCATACTGTGTCCGGGAAGCTGTCCACAGCTGGAAGGTTTTAATAGTTCATCCCCAACACACACCCCCGACACCCCCCATCCAGTAGCTTCATGTGACCAGGGCTGGAGCGAATGTCCAAGGAGAGAGAAGACATTGGGTGTGTGACTGTGAATGGCTGTGACTGTTGGTGAGTGATTCTGTCGGTGACTATGTGTCTACCTGGGATTTCCTGTGTGAGAGCATGCTCAGGAAGGCTTCCTTCGTGTGTGAGAGCAACTGCTGGACTGAGTGAGTGGTTTCCCCAGTTTGCATTTGTGTATCTGGATGTATGGGTATTTCAACCCGGCTGACTTGTGTTCATGTATGTGTTCGCGTGTGTGTACTTGTGAGAGTCTATTTGTGTGGTCATACATGAAACAATGTGTGTGTAGGTACCTATGGATGTGTATGATTTTGCCTCTAGCTTGCATTTCTGGCTGTGTGTGTATGTGTGTAGTTCTGGATCTCAATGTACGGTCATCTGAGTGTAACTATGCAGGTAACTGTTTGTCAGCCAGTTGTCTCTCACAGTTCTTTCCACAGTGTTTATCACAATTTTTCATTATATATTTGTTTGTTTACTGTCTCCCCAACTGGGCTGCGTGCCCCATGAGGGCAGGGCCCAGGGCTGTTGTGGTCACCACTGGGTCCCCAGCAGCGCCCTGCACACAGTAGGTGCTCAGTAATTATTTGTTGAGAAAATGAATCAGTGACTCATGTGTGTCCATGTCAAGTGCACACATTTGTGTAACTGTGTGAATGGTTCTGTGCTTCTGGGTGGCAGTCTCCTGTGTGTGCCTTCCAGCTTTGTAGCTGCATCTAGCTGTGTAGCTCTAATTTTCAGCACCCACCACACTGTGTGAAATATAGCAGAGCTTCAGTCAATATTTGTGGACTTGAACTGTATTAGCATTAGGACCTCTATGTACCTCAGGTTTCTCATCTGTAAAATGGGAATAATAATTATACTCACTCATGGGACTGTTGTGGGGAGTAAATGAGTTCATGTAGAGAACATTTGGAAAGTGCTCGGCACAGAATAAATGTTTACAAAATACCACACTTGACTGTCAGCAGTATTACTACTTTCTCTCTGTATGCCCCTGTATGCATGTGTCCAGAATCTGAGCTACAGACTCAGGCGTGGTTCTGAGCTAGTGGGTACCAAAATACCTCTGTGTGTCAGTTTCCTTCCTACAAAATGGCAACAGGCCTCCTACAGGGGTGGCTGTGACCAAATGAAGCTGTGTCTCTAAGTCTTGACCCTGGTGTAAGGACCTAGAGAGTGCTCAGTGTCTGCAAGGCCAATCATGATCATCACTGTGAAGCTCAGGTTCTGGGGAAGGCAGTGGGGGGCAGAGTTTGCGGATGGGGAAAGTAGAGGTTCAAATCATTCAGTGGGACTGGGAATGAGTAAAGTCCAAGAGGGAAGAAAAGGCTGCAGCAGGCTGGTTGAAGGTCAGAATCCTGAAAGGACTTCCCTCAAGGGATGGTTTGGGGGCTAAGGATTAAAAGTAACTGGAAGTGTTTGGAGAGATGCCTGGAGGAACAGAAACCAGCCTGAGTCTTGCAGGCTGGTGGAATTTCAGGAGTGGGTAACAATAGGAATAATAATGTACAGTGTTCAGGCTCTGATGGGGCTTTGTGAGGAATTTCTGTCTTGTTCTCAGCTCTGTCTCTGGTGCCTAGAGAGCCTGACGCAGGGGAGGTGCTGAGAACATGTTTGAATGGCTGATTGAATGAATAAATTAATGAATGAATTTCATCCTACAATAACCTGTGAATTCTGGTCTCCAGGGGAGGTGAGGAGGTCCTGGTGGGTTGCCAGGACTGGCCTGGGGCCCTAGCCTCTGAGATCTGCCTGGTGCCTGTCCCCAAGCCCTCTGTTCCCACAGCTCACGGGTGTGGAGGGTGTGGAGGGCGTGGAGGAGGCCGGGAAGGGAGGGTCAGGCTGCTGGCTGCCGGCCCTGGAGAGCTGCCCAGAGTGTCTGCAGGAGGGAGAGGGTAGCTCAGGCGCCTGAGTCACCTCGGAGAAACCCCGGCCGCATACCTGGCCGCTGACATCACCGGCCAGGGCACCCCCCAGTGGCCCAGACAAGCCGACTGAATCACAGGTGGAATTCAGCCACCCCAGGCGCGGGCACGTGGCCCACTGTGCCCCCCCCCATGACACCGCCCCCCCCCTCGTGTCTGTCTGGCTGCGGGGGCCGGGCAGGCCGCATTCAGGTCAGTGAGGGGGCGTGGGGCCTGAGTCAGGGACGGGGCAGCTCCAGCCTGAGACCACCCAGTCCAGCCGCAGGCGTCCTCAAGGTGCAGGAAGGGGAGGTGGGGGAGAGCAGGCGGGGAGGCCCCTGGGCCGTGAAGAGGAAGCCCGCTCGGGTATGACTGGGAGGCTGTGGGTTGTGGCCAGCAGCTGGTTGACCTGCTGGGGGTGGGATGGGGTCTGGGTGTTTGCGCAGAGAACAATGGAATCACCATACGTGCGCTCACGCACGCAAACACCCCAGAGCCAGGAGGCCCTGCCTCCGTCCATCCACAACTGTGGAGCCTCACCACCTGGGTTGTAACCAGCCCTCACTCTGCAGAAACCCGCAGGTCAGGCAAGTTCCCTAAGGGCTCCTGGCCTCAGTTTACTCATCTGTTGAGTGGGGATAATAATAATTGCCACTGTAGCTTATACTTACAGGGAATATACTTTCTGTCAGGCACTGTTCTAGGCATTTTTATATACAAACTCATTTACTCCTCAAAATGCTGGGAGGGAGGTGCTGTTATTAACCCTGCTTTACAGATGAGGAAATTGAGGTCCAGAGAACTTAAGTTACTTGCCTGGTGTCACACAGCTAGTGCCCTCCTTATAATGGTATTGGAAGAGTTTAACAAGAAAATACAGTGGATCTGTATGTAGCACCTGGCACCTGGTTAGTTTTCTTAAGTGACTGCCAGCTATATTATTAATTCTACTCATGTTATTTTCACTCAAAGTGCAGCTGGAAAGGTCTCCAAAACTGTTATCCGCACCACCTTGGTCCAGTCCTTCCTTTTAGCTTCCCACAGTCTCCTGCTTCCTCTTCTTTGGTCTTACATGCCTACAGTAGGGAGAGAGGGACTTTCCGGGACTCCCTCCTTATCTGAATCTTTTCAGGACTTGACAGTAGTTGTCCAAACACCTCCACCAGGAAGTCCTCCTGGTTTGCTCAGGCCTCCCTGAGCACTCCTGCCACCCAATGCCTGGAGTGGTTATAGTCAGTGATACACCACCACACTGTGAGGGTCTGGGTTGGGGTGGGTGAGAGGTTGGCCCCTACAGTGAGGGGGTCCACAGCGCACCTGGACCAGGGCCTGAGACAAGCCAGCATCTGAGGGTGGCCTCTACTTAGCTGTGTCTGCATGCCCGCACATGTGAAACTGTGCGTGTGTATAATTGTGAGCATACATGGGAAAGAGTGTACACAATAATGGGATCTGAGTGTGTGATGCTGTGTATCTGTGTGCCTTGTCCTGTAAGCATTTATGCAGATCTGAGCAAGACAGATATGTTTCTGTCCAAGGCAGTCTGTCAGAGTTTATGAATGAATAAATGAGTGGATGGTGAAGATTCATTTAATCAACAAATATTTACTGAGCACCTGCTGAGTGCCTGGCACTGTGCTGGGGACTTGGGCGTGACCTGGACAGCCTCGGCCCGGGCCTGAATAATAATATAGACCAGTGAAGAAGCCCAGACTGTCCCCAGACAGTAATGAACCCAGAGAGGCAGAGAGGGGAGGGGGGCTCTCAGGGGGAGGGGTACTGACCCAGGGAGGGCTTCCTGGAGGAGGGGATACAGGAGCTGAGAACTGGAGGAAGAGAGTATGAGCTAGAGCGAGGAAAAAGGGGCATGCTCCAGGCAGAGGGAAGAGCACATACAAGTCCCTGAAGACTAGGGAGAGAGACCACGGCGTCTAGAACATGGCGAAGAGGAGGGGGAGGTGAGACTGCAGTGGTTGGCCTAGGCCAGGTCATGCCGGACCTTGTGGGCTGTAGTGAGTGAGGAGTTTGAATGCAGGATGCAGGGGTATTGGGAGGGTCAAGCTAAGAGTTTCCAATCTGGACCACTCTGCTTCCCTGAAACACCACAGACACCCCCTCCAGGAGGCAACTAGGATTGCTCAGTGGGGAGTGGGCCCAGCCAGCCAGTAACACTCACTACTCAATGCTGGACATGGAGAAGCCAGCAGTTACTAACCACCCGGGCTCTACCCTCACGGAGGTCACAGCAGGACACACACCCAAGCATGCACACCCCACTCTTCTCGTGCTTCAGAAACTCTCACAGACATTTCTTTTGGAGCCAAAGCCTTGGCATCACCCAGGGGCTGCATGGAAACACAAAAGACTATACCAGATGTGAGTTGTAACCAGATTCCCCAGCTTACTTGACTTCACATAACAGCTGAGAAGCACTGTTCTCAGGTTTAACCTCCCTGTGCCTTGGTTTGCTTCTCTGTACAATGGGGACAATAACTTACTTATGGGGCTGATGTGCTATGAGGATTAACCGAGATAATGCATGCGAGCAGAGCTAAGTGTTTACTTTCCGTATCTTCCTCCTCATTTTTATTATGAAATTTCAGAACTGGAAAGGACTTTCAGAGCCCATGGTCATCCAACCTCCTTGCTCTATGGATGGGGAAACTGAGGAACAGAGTAGCAAGGGTTTTGCCAAAAGAAGAATGGAAGAATGTGCTGAGGGCTCCCTTTGGCAGAGTTGGGTCCCCGGGGCTATTTACAGGATGCTCTGAGCAAACAGAGCTGGCACTGCCACCCCACCCCCAACAGGGGCAGAAGGCTGAGGGCTCTGCCTGCTCCCCCCCACACAGATCCAAGCCCTCGGGAGCCAGAGCAGGGGTCCTGCCCTCTCCTCTACACTCAAGTCCTCCTCCTCCTGGAAGTTCCCTGGGATTCAGCCTCATGGCAAAAGACTTGCCTTACCCATGCCATGCTCTGGGGGCAAGGTGTTCATGTCCATGTGTATGTTTGAGTAAGACTCTGTGTGTGTGTGAGAGTGAGAGTGTGAGTGTGTGTGTGTCTCCAGGGCCAATTTTTACCTTAGGCCCTAGGGCCCATGATAATTTTAGAGGCCCATCGAAGTGTTTAATTTCTTTTAAAATCAAGGAAGAACTAAACTTCTAGGTCAAATGAAATGTTTTAATATTTAATATTTGTCTTTATACCAATGTAGTCATGATAAATAATTTTAAAGATGTCTTTATGGAGAAAGAGGCCCACAAAGGCAAAAGGGCCTGGACCCATGAAAGCTATAATGGGATCTTGTGTGTCTCTGCTTCTGGTCACGTCTCTATGAGGGTCTGCAAAGGTCACGGTTCTATGAGGGTCTGCAAAGGTCTGCATAGCTTTGTTTCAAAAACAAAATAAGGCCTTCCCTGGTGGCGCAGTGGTTAAGAATCCGCCTGCCAATGCAGGGGACACAGGTTTGAGCCCTCGTCCCGGAAGATCCCACATGCGGCAGAGCAACAAAGCCCTTAAGCCACAACTACTGAAGCCGGCGCGCTTAGAGCCCATGCTCTGCAACAAGAGAAGCCACCACAATGAGAAGCCTGCGCACCGCAAGGAAGAGTAGCCCCCGCTTGCCGCAACTAGAGAAAGCCCGCGCGCAGCAACGAAGACCCAATGCAGCCAAAAACAAAATAAATAACTTTTTTTTAAATTAAAAAACAAAACAAAACAAGTGCCTACAATGTGCCAGGCATGTTCCAGAAGCTTTACTGATATTCATTTCACATAATCCCCTCACCAGCCCCATGAGCTGGGCACTATTCCTGCCCTCCTTTCCCCAGCGAGGAAACTGAGGCTCCAGACATCACTAGGTCAAGTTCACCCAACTACTAAGTGGTGGGGCCAGAATGTAAGCCCAGGCCACCTAGATTCTGGGTCTGCCTGTCGGGGGTTGAATGTCCAACGTCTGCATGAGTGTGACCATCTGCGTGTGAATATATCGACATATATAACTCATTTAATAATAATTAAAAGCAAAGGCTCTGAAGCCCCGCAGCCTACATTCTTATCCCAGCTCTGCCACTAATTTGCTGTGTGACTCTAGGCAAGTGACTTCATCTCTCTGGGCCTCCATTTCCTTGCCTGTAAAATGATAGTTCCTACCTCATAGGAGTGTTGTGAGAATTAAATAAGTTAATATGAGTGCTCAGAAGAATTACTCTTGTTATTGTGTGTGAGGAGCACCACGTGCATCTATAGTGAGGATGTGTGTGTAATGTGTGTTGGTAACCATGTGAACGTGTGTGTTTCTATCTGCAGGTGTGTGTGTGCGTGAAGCTGTTTCTCTGTGTGGCGGTGTGTGTTGCTGCTTGTGGGTGGATGTCGGAATGCCTGTGTGCCCCTGTGAGTATATTTGTGGATGTATGGGCCACCTGGGGCGGGGTGTGAAGGTCTTTGGGCAGGTAGGGTAGGTATTTGTGTGTCTCCTTTATTCCATGGGAGAGGAGATGAGGGGCTTGGACAGGATAGGAATGAGGGGTCACTCCCTGTCTGATGCTGGGGCCGAGTCACTGCCTGCTAGTGGTTGCCATGTCAACTCCTAGTCCCTATCCCTCCTCCCAGACTGGTTGCAGACAGAGGGGGCGTGGGGGAAGAGGTGTTTGAGGGTGGGCTTTTGTCAGGAAACCTCAGTCTCCCTGTATTGTCCCCCCGTCCCCTCAGCCTTCCACGTCTCCCTACCCCTTCCCCACTATTGGGACAGAGAATCAAGACTCTCCTGGGAATTAGGAACCACCCAACCCCTCCAGCTTGGCTTCATACCTGCTGTGTGACCATGAGCCAGGCCCTCCCCCTCTCTGGGCCTGTGGGATTCAACAATTTTAAAGTGCTTTGCCCTCTGTGCCCTGGCTGGGCCAGGCTCTGCACTGGGAGGGAAGTGCCAGAAAGTCAGGTTTCTGAAGCAGCTAGTGAGATCCTTACCAGTGGATGCCTAAGGGTTGGAGGCTGGGGTGTCTGAAATACCCTAATTAGGCTCTTGAACTACATTTCCTAACTGGGTGGCTAGGTAAGCAGCCTTCCCCTCTGAGCCTGGGTTACAATAGTGTACGCTGTGTGCAGACAGGATAGGTCTGCAAGGCTTATAATTCCCCACCAATGGAACTGTCATTTAAACAATCCCAACACCCAGGTTTTTCAGGGAGTTTCACTGAACCAGGCAGCTCTCAGAAGTCAGGAAGAGAATAGGAATCCTGGGTTTGAATTTCTTGATGAGATGGGATCTTGGGCAAGTCACAAACTCTCTATCATTTTCCTTTTTTATAAAATGAAGATTTTTCCTCCCTTAACCTTCCAAAGCTGTTTTAACGATTGTAAATCTTGTATTGAAAGGCTTAGTACAAGAGCCGGTATTTGGTAAGTGCTAAACACATGGCATTTATTATTATTATTATTATTATTATTTCATCATCATCATTATTATTACTATTATTATTTATTATGCCCCACACACACATACATTATTTCTGACTACGGATAGAATTATAAAGTAGAAAGTAGAGGTTAACAACACCATCAGCAGGAGGGACACTTCACCCTGTTTTATTCCCCATCCCCACCAAACCCCCGTACCTCCCAAACGCCGCTGGATCTCTGGGGGCAGCAGGGTCCAAGACACACATCCTTTGTCCATCCGGGAAAAGTGAAGCTGAAGCTCAGAGAGAAAAGACGTTTTTCAAGGTCGCACAGCCAGTCAGGGCAGAAGCTGGTATGAGCCTCGGGACTCCACCCCCACTTCCACTTTCACCTGGAGCATCACAGCCTCTCCCACCCGGTTCGGGACTCAGTTTCCCCGCCTATGTGACTACACCACAGAGCCAGAGCTGCTTTTGGAGATTGACCTTATTCTTGAGAGAGAGCGCTGCACCACCAGGGGAAATGGAAGGGGCGGCCAGAGGTGAGGGGGACCCCCATCTGGGGTCTTCCCTGCGGGGATCCTCCGCTGGGTCAGTCTAATAGCCTATTAATATCAGCCCCCGGGGCGGCGCTGCACTGCGCAGGCGCGGGCGGGTTCCGCAGGCGCGCGGGGTGAGCGCACGAGCGAGCGAGGGATTCCCTCTGACGTAATTGCTAGGATACCAAACAAACACTCAGCAGCGCCGGCCAAGCTCCTTATATGGCTAATTGCGTCACAGGAACTCCGGGGAGACCAGGCCGGGATCCCCTCCCGCCGAGTGCTTCAGAACGCAGCCCCCAAGACCCTCAGGGCCGCGAGGGTGATGCAGGTGATCAGATCGAGGCTAGGGCAGGCCTGTTGCCGGACGGTGCGGGGCTGGGTTCACCAGGGCCGGAGATATTGAGAAGTTCGCGGAGCGCGGGAAGGGTGACGTAAGCAGGGGGGCCGGGCCCCGGACATATAAATACAGCGGCTCTGGGCTTCATTCATAAGACTGAGAGCTACGGCCAAGGCTGGGATACGCGGAGCTGGGACTTGATTGTAGTGGTTCTTCGTCTTGGGGGCTGTGAAATTCAGTTTATTATTTTTCCGGAAAGTTTTTGGAAGGATTCTTCTAGATAATTCTACATTTTATTTTGGAGGATCGACTTACTTTTTTTCGTCTTCCTTATTACTCCCCTCCCCCCGTGGGACCCGCCGGACGCGTGGAGGGGACCGCACCCGAAGCAGATTCTGTACAGCAGGACAGAGCTTTCCGCCTCTGGGGGAGCGATCCCCCCTCGCCCCCGGGTCCTACGGAGCCTGGACTTTCAGGAGGCACAGCGGCATCTTGTGGGGGCCTGGGCACCGCAAAAGAATTACACAGAAACTTTGCCTTTGTTGGAGCGGGACGCTGCCCCCATCCCGAGTTTCCCCGGACTCTCACCTTTCTTTCCCCCACCCGGCCATAGCCTTGGCTTCCCGGCGACCTCAGCGTGGTCACAGGGGCCCCCCTGTGCCCAGGGAAATGTTTCAAGCTTTCCCCGGAGACTACGACTCCGGCTCCCGGTGCAGCTCCTCACCCTCCGCCGAGTCTCAATACCTGTCTTCGGTGGACTCCTTCGGCAGTCCACCCACCGCCGCCGCCTCCCAGGTAAGTTCTAGAGGGTTGGGGTGATGCTTTGTGGTTTATAATTTTTTTAAAGTCAAGGGTGGAGAGAGCAATCCCCCCACCCCAAATAAAGACGCGTCAAAATCCAGGATCTGAGAGGGGATAGGCTCACGGCGCACTCTGCAAACTGCAGAGTCCGGACGTGCTTGCAATTGGTTGTGTGCGTGGAACGCAGGGAGGGAGCACAGAGGGGTGAGCTTTGGGGGTGGGGTGAGTACGCCGTTCAGTGCAAGGTGTATGAGGTAGCAGGGCTGAGAACTTTTAGCCGGCTCGGGGACTGCCCCCCACTCAGCTCACCAACCTGAAGCTAGCGCGGTTAGGCAGGTGGGGGAAATCCCGGGGAAGCTTCCAGTAGCCTCCTCCCTTTTTCCTCCTCCATCCGAGCGCCTACTCCGGCGCCGGGTCACCCTCGACCCAGTGGGAAGGCGGGCCTCGAACCCTCAGTGGTGCTGCCTCCGCCTCCTGCGCGGAGACGTAACGGGGAACCCGTGCGTAACGGCTGACGCGCTGGAATCCTCCGTCTGACGCGGGGCACGCACGGCGCGTGGCGCCCCCTTCGTCCGCCCCGCCCCTGACGTCCCGGGAGCGTTCTATTTTGGAACGCCGGGGCCACGTTGCTAAGGGAGGGGGCAGCCCGGCATTCCGATTGGCCGCCGCGGCGCACGCTTTGGCCAATCAACTTTCCCTTCCTATTTGTAGGGCGCAGTTTCCTTCCCCCAGTTCGTCCCCGGAACCCGTGGTTCTTCGGCACTAGGGTCTCTTTTACGGGCCTCTAGAGGCAGAGCGAAGGGATTCCTGTCGCCACAGGAGCGATCTTCTGCGATCCAATGAGTCCGCAAGGACCTTGCCGGGATCCTGTCCCTCCGCTCTCAGGGTCAGAGGGTGTCTGTGTGCCGGAATTTCTTTGGGAGACATAGTGACCGTCACCCACTTCTCCAGGCACACACAGATACATTCCCACTCCTAATGCCCCCGACGCCGGGTGTCTCCGGTTTGTCCGAAGACAGGACTAGAACCGCTAGCCCTAGGGGAACCAGCCAGGTGGTCTCCAGGAGCCCCGCCCCCTCTGGGTTTCCAGGATGCTGATTGGCCAGCGAGCCAGCCTGTCCCTCACCACGCCCCCTGGGAGAGTAGTTAAGCCTTCCGAGCAGTTCTAGGATTACATTTTGGGGGTGGGGGGGTGGGGGAGATGAACGGTGCTTGGGCTTGGGGTCTCGGGACCTACACCACTCCACCTCCGCGACAGTCTGAGGGAGCCTGGCTGCCCACTTTCTCTCCTTGTCTGCCCACCGTAACCTGTCGCTTGTCAGTCTCACTCTGGGGAGAGACAATTACTTGAAACGTTGTTCCAAACTCCTAGGCCCGTCCCCAACACCCTTTTAACTGGGACCCCCGCCCCTGCACGGGGGTCTCATGGACCCTCCAGTCTCTCATCCCCTCGCTCAGAGGGGTGTGTATATGTGTGTGAGTGTGGAGGGAGGCTTAGCCTAAGGCCTCTCCCTCTCCCTCCCCTTGCCTCTGGGGTGGGGGTGGGGTGTTGTGGCTGTGTGTGTGGCTGTGACTCCATCCCGGGGGTTCTGTCACCCGGCTGTGTCCAGCCTCCTCCCCACCCCCCACACCTAAGAGTCACCAACCCGGGGTGTGATTCACCACCCGCTGGAACCGTGCAACCTTTCCCCGAGGAAGAAGGAGGAGGTAGAAGCCAGTTGCACAGAAATCCTCTCATTAACCACTGCGTCACGGTGTAGTGCAAGGGTGGGTGTTGTGGCTTTTTGCCTGTGACACACACATCCACACCCGCTGGCCCTGTGCTCACTCACAGGGTCGGTGTGTGTATGTGTGTTGGGTGTGTGTGTGTCGGTGTCTCTGTTTGTGTGTCTACGCCTGTGTGTGTATGTGTCACCCCGTAGGAGTGCGCCGGTCTTGGGGAAATGCCCGGTTCCTTCGTGCCCACGGTCACCGCGATCACAACCAGCCAGGACCTCCAGTGGCTCGTGCAACCTACCCTCATCTCTTCCATGGCCCAGTCCCAGGGGCAGCCACTGGCCTCCCAGCCCACAGCCGTTGACCCCTATGACATGCCAGGAACCAGTTACTCCACGCCGGGCATAAGTGGCTACAGCAGTGGCGGAGCTAGTGGCAGTGGTGGGCCTTCCACCAGCGGAACCACCAGTGGACCTGGGACTGGACCTGGGCCCCGCCCAGCCCGAGCCCGGCCTAGGAGACCCCGAGAGGAGACGGTGAGTAAAGGGCATCAGAGCTTGCTCTGGGCGCGGGGGCGGGGGTGGGGGCGGGGGAGGAAGCAAGAGAGGCAGGAACTTTCCCACTGTTGGGGTGAGGGACCATCTGCAGCCTCAATGCTGCAGAAACCCTATCATCCTCCCCACAGTCAGTGAGGTCTAGAAGGTTCTTCTCTGACTCCTGGGGATTCTTGAATCAGAGGAGTTTCGGGGTGGATGGGGAGGAACACATGTCCCCCAAATCTCACTACCTCTGTCTCCCCTACTCAGCTCACTCCAGAGGAGGAGGAGAAAAGAAGGGTTCGCCGAGAACGAAACAAACTGGCAGCAGCAAAGTGTAGGAACCGGCGAAGGGAGCTGACTGACCGACTCCAGGCGGTAAGGATGGGCCCTGGGGCGCGGTGAGGGTATGCTGAAGGGGGGCTCTCTCCCCATCTTCTGTTACCCACCACCACCTGTGCCCTTATCCTGGACTGAGAACCAGAGGTTCCACATGTGGAACTAGGTACAGACGGGGTCACCCAGCTCATACATGCAGGCTCTCACATACTCCTGGCTGCTTCCTGTCCTGGTTTATGACCCCGGCTCCCCCCCCACCCACACACACACACACAACTTGCCTGGCCTTCACTTCATCCTGAGGGGACATATGAGTGAACTTTAATAGAGGGGCGCTCCAGTCATTTCCCCTTTTTGGTCTTGGGCAAGTGATAACCCATTTCTGCCTCAGTTTCTCCATCTCTTCAACTCCTCAGTGAATCTCCCAGGTTCCTGCTAGATTTAACATTCTGGAGAGTCTGTGAAACGAAATTCTTTGATTCTATATCAATTCCCCCACCACCTGCCCCAGCCACCCGTAGTTCTCAGAGCTTGGACTGGTGGCCTCTGCCATGATGCCCCTCTATTTTCATGCCCTACCTCAGTCTGAGAGTTTTCTACTTTATGCTTGCAGGGGTTTCCCTGCTAAATCAGGGAAATTCTTTACTTCCCTGAGCTACCTGGTCTCTTCCCTGGGAGGCAGAGGGGGGAAAGTAACAGAGGGGAATAGGTGGCCTTAGAAACATATAACGATCGTTCACTCACTCAACAAACCTCTTAGTGCCTCTTGCAACCAGAGACTTCCTATGTGTACCTGGCCCTTTCCCAACCATCCACTGGACAGATGGGGAAACTGAGGCTCCTAGAAAGCAAGACCCTTGCCCCAAGTCCCATAGCACACCAGGCCTCCATCTCAGGGGGTCTTTCAGTCCAGAGCTGCCTTCCAACCCTGGGCCTCCGCAGTCAGTCTAGGAGAGATGGCTTCAGCCATGACTCACCTTCTCTAGTTGCTCACGGCCTTTTTCTCCTTCCTTGCTCTTCTCTGCGACCTGGCCGCCCGGGCCTCAGGAGACAGACCATCTGGAGGAAGAAAAGGCGGAGCTGGAGTCGGAGATCGCTGAGCTCCAAAAGGAGAAGGAACGTCTGGAGTTTGTGCTGGTGGCCCACAAACCGGGCTGCAAGATCCCCTACGAAGAGGGGCCCGGGCCGGGCCCGCTGGCGGAGGTGAGAGATTTGCCGGGGTCAGCATCCACTAAGGAAGATGGTTTCAGCTGGCTACTTCCGCCCCCGCCACCACCGCCCCTGCCCTTCCAGACCAGCCAAGACGCACCCCCCAACCTGACAGCTTCTCTCTTTACACACAGTGAAGTTCAAGTCCTCGGCGACCCCTTCCCCGTTGTTAACCCTTCGTACACTTCCTCGTTTGTCCTCACCTGCCCGGAGGTCTCCGCGTTCGCCGGCGCCCAACGCACCAGCGGCAGCGACCAGCCTTCCGACCCCCTGAACTCGCCCTCCCTTCTCGCTCTGTGAACTCTTTAGACACAAAACAAACAAACACACAAGGGAGAGAGAGATTTGGATGAGGAGGAGAGAGGGGAAGAGACAAAGCGGGCGAGTGGCCTCCCTGCCTCTCCTGTCTGACCCTCCGCTGCCACTGCCGTCGGACAGGAGGACTTCCTTGTGTTTTGTGCCGCCTCTTGTTTCTGTGGCCCGGCGAGACCGGAGAGCTGGTGACTTTGGGGACAGGGGGTGGGGAGGGGATGGACACCGCCCCCCGGCTGCCTGTTGGCCGTCTCGCTTCAACCCAACCTCTGGGGATGGGGGAGTGGGGGCGGGGGTGATGCCCACATTTGGGCTGGAGGGAGAGGGGTGCTGGCGGTGGGCTTTGGGGTGAGCTGTAGTCCTCTGCAGAGAGGCCCAACAAGGAAATGCCACAGGACCCCCAAAGAGTCTCCCATGCCCACCCTTCAAGGGGTGACCAGGCTGGTTCTCCCTGCTCGCCCCCCACCACCTTAGCTTATTTATCCAACATTTCCATGTGGGTAGATCCTCCCCTGAATTGAGCCCCCCTTTAAAGGGAAGTTGATGCCCCCCTATGATGATCCCCTTCCCCCCCCACCCAGACTTAGTCTGAAATGTGAACCTCCCTCCCTGACCGTCCAGCTGCTCCCTCCCAGCGAGACTGGCTGATTTAAATTTCCTGAACCCTAAGGATCCCCCCCCACCCCGCACATTCAGCCCCCAGCCCTCTTTTCGGATTATAGTGTTAGTCTACCCTCCCCCACCGCCCGTCAGCCTCCCCTCCGGGCCTTCCTTGTTGGGCCTCTCTGATTCAGGCAGCAGTGGGTGCTGTGATGCCTGTCCCGCGGGAGTGTTTTATACTGTGAAATGAGTTGGCCGGATTGGGCGGGGGGAGGAGCCCGGTGGGACAGAACCCCTCCGGAGGGACTGTGCCGCCCACTCCCCAAAGCCCTTCCGTGGTCCCCCCTCCCCCACCTGCCTCCTTCCTCCCCTCAAAATGAGTTTGACTCAAGGGGGTGACAGAATCCAGAGGGGCTGACACTTATCCATTCGCGTGGCCTCTCTCCTCAGGACCCCCCCTCCCCCAAGACCAAGCCCTGGCCTTTTCCTTTAAGGCCTGTCACCCTAACCCAGCCTAGGACGCCAATTTCTCCCTCCCCTCGGCACCCCACATCCTTTCTATAAAGGGAGCAAGGGGAGATTGCCAGGGGGCCCAACGTTTTTCCGGAGAAGATTTAAAGGCTGAGGCTTTGAACCCGAAGGGGCTGGGCTCCCGCCGTCCCAGCTTCCCCTCCCCCTGCCCCAGCCCCAATTCTTGGTTTCGGCTCCCTCCCCCCTCCCCCACCTTTCCCTGTGTTTCACCTCATGAGAATTTTATCATGAGGCCAATTGATATTTTTTAATATCGGGTGGGTCACGCCGCCCTCCGTGCTGCATGGAGAACATTCCACTGCCCCGTCCCGCAGCTCCCGCCCTGAACCCAGACCCCCCCCCTCCCGTGGCTATTTATCCCTTTCCTGATTTTCGAAAGGCACTTATATCTATTATGTATAAATAAATATATTATATGTGGGTGTGTGTGTGCGCGTGAGTATGTGAGAGCTTCCGCAACCTTGTTCTAGGTCATGTTGGCCCTCAAAGCCATGCCGTTGAATTGGAAACACTGCTTCTGGAAACTTCGAGGCAGCCTGTCTTGGGCTGCCTCTGTCTCTAGCTGTCTCTTTTCTGATTGTCTCGGCCCCTCTGGTTGTTTTCTGGCCGTCTCTGGCTGTCTCTTTCCCGAGTGTCCCTTCCACTCTGTCTTTTCTCTGCCTGTTTTTACTTGACCGTTTCCATCTGACTGTCCCTGATCCTCCAGCGGTCTTCCGACTCTGGGTTCGTTGGGGACCTGAGATTTTATTTTTGTGAGTAACCCTGTGGGATTATAGATTTTTGTAATCTGTATCTTTGAGGATTCTGGGTGTGAGTGTGAAGCTGTGAGCAGGGCCTGCCGCTGCAGACCACAATTTATTGAATATCCAACTACCCCCACCCCATGCTGTATTTGTGATTCTCTTTTTGTATTTTGCACCTGACCCCTGGGGGGCTGGGGCTGGCTGGCACTGGGCCGCTACCCTCCCCTTCGTGGTTCTGCACTGTCGCCAATAAAAAGCTCTTAAAAGTGCATCCACCAAGCTTCAGGGTCTGTTTGCTTCTGACACCCATCGCCTGCCTTCCTTTCAGCATGAAGGAGTGAGGTTAGATTGCTATGGGACTGCACACGCACACACACACGCACACACATGCTGGAACTCTTACTAGTGAATCAGCCAACAGCAGGATGGAGGGAGGCTAGACAGTCAGGAGGACTTCCCACACACACAGGCTGTACCTCCTCCTTGAAGAAGTAATGAGGCAGAATATAAGCCATGAGGTGTCTGATACCAGAATGCTAAAGGTCAGGGAGGTTTCCTGGTGAGGGAAGAATTTATACAGTGAGCCCCCTGCATACAAACAAGTTCTGTTCCGAGAGGGCATTCGTTAAGTCCAATTTGTTCATAAGCCCAACAAAGTTATCCCAGGTACCCAGCTAACACAATCGGCTACATAGCACTGCACTGTAGTAGGTTTATAATACTTTCCACACAAATAATACATAAAAAACAAACACAAAAAGAAAACATTTTTAATTTTACAGTACAGTACATTGAAAAGTACAGTAGTCCAGTACAACAGCTGGCATCCAGGGGCCGCCATGGAGTGAAGAGGCAAGAAGAGTTACTGACTGGAGGAGGGAGAGGAGGTGGGAGATGGTAGAGCTGAAGGATCGTCAACAATAAGAGACGGAGGGCAAGCTGCAGTTTCACTCACGCCTGACGTTGATGGCACAGGTTCTCGTTTCTTGCTGGCCTCAATTCTATCTACCCTCTTGAAAAAACGATCCAGTGACGTCTGGGTAGTAGCTCTTTTTTGCTAGTCATCCAGTGATGCCTAGGTAGTCTCTCTTTTTTTCTCGTCATAGATGACATGGTAGCACTGGATTGCATTCTGAACGGCTGCTGCAACCTTCGTGTATCATTGCACATGAACTAACTTACATGATTAGGCATGCAAATGAATGTTCACATCTTTGAAAACTCACAACTTGAAGGTTCATATGTAGGGAACTTATTGTACTTGACCCTGTAATGTTCTGGGAATTGTCTGAGCAAAAGTTAGAGGCAGAAAAAGTTTATACTGTGAAGACCACTCAGGTATGTGGCAAGTCCTCAGCGTTATATGAGTCACAAAACTTGGATCACTTTTACAGTGAAGATCAGTTGCCTTTTGCTTTTTCACATGATCACTTCTTCTGGGTTTGGAACATATTGGGGACAAACCAAGATTGACTAAACCAAAACCATTGCCACTTTGTCCAAAGATACAGCTGAGCCAACCCCATTGCAAGATCCACACCTGCTCTCATTTGCATAGCAGCAAGCACTCTGGGGATGGAAGTACTGAGGTTGGATGTCTTAGTAAATGACTAAGCAGGGGAATTTGTCAGGATGGAATTACTTAATTTCTTAGTTAATTCACAAAATTTGCTAAGCATTTATCGTGTGCCCAGCCCTGTGCTGGGCAGGGTTGGGGATACTGCAGAGACTGAGACAGCCCCAGGCTCCCCCCTCCTAAGGTTCACAGTCCAGTGGGGGACACAGACCTGTTCATAGTCAGGGATGATCTAAATTGGACAGGGCCGGGGGAGTCCATGGGACTTGAGGGGCCCAGTGGAGGCACCTAAGCTGACCTGGGAGTCAGGAAAGACTTCCTGGAGGAGAGGATACCTAAGCTGAGCCTTAGAGGATAAATAGACAGCATAGAAGGGAATAGAAAAAGGCTGAGTCTAATGAAATAGTGAGTGCAAACAGCTGTGAGTGGGGAGAGGGCTTGATACATTGAGGGAGCTAGAGGTTCACAGGCGCTAGAACAAAAGGTGTGCAGGGAAAGGTTACCAGGGAGCAGATTCTTCAGGCTGAAATTCCAGACTAAGAGTTTAGATCTTCCCTTGAGGGTACTGGGGAGCTCTGGCAGGTTTTGAGCATAAGAAGGTCAGGGACAGGTTTGTGCTTTAGGAAGACTCCTCTAGCTGCCAGGTTGAGGGTAGCTGGGAGAGGAAGGGGGCAAGGATAAGACAGAAGATCAGAGATGAGGCTAGGGTGAGGACACTGAGATGTGAGGGGGAGCCTGGAATAGGACCAGGGCTGTGGGAGAGAGAGGAGGGGAAGGATTCAAAAGACTTTGAGGAGGCAGAACAGACAGGATGTGGTGAGTAGCTGATTTGGGAAAGACAGCACAGGGCAGTGGTAAATAGCATATGGGCCAGAGGTCTGAGAGCCCTGGGGCTGGAGGCTTCCCAAAGCTGGGTGACCTTGGACAAGAGACTTCATCTTTCTGAACCTCAGTTTCCTCAGCTGCAGAATGGGGCTGAGGGGAATCAGTGAGCTAGTACACGCCAGCGCTGAGCGCAGAGTAAAATGCACTTATCACCATCTTCATCGCTGTTATTGGGGCCACCCTGTTTCCCCGCCTGGAATATTCCCCCTCTCTGCTGGCTAATCCACTCTCTTCCTTCAGGTGTATATTCAGCTATTACCCTGACACCCTACCTGAACTCAGGTCTCCTTGTAAGATGTCCTCATAGGTTCTGTGCCTGCCTTCCCCGTACTTATCACTTTTGTAGTTGTTAATGAAATGGGTAATTGATTAGTGTTTAAAGTTTGTCTCCTCCACTTGACTGGGAGCACTATGAAGTCAGGGTCAGGATTTTGTCGTCACCAGTGTGTCCCCAGGACCGCTCAGTGCAGGGCCGGGCATAGAGCAACCACCCCGCAGATACTTGTTGAATGAGTGAATGAATGAATGAATGATCAAATGAATAAATATTTGCTTAGTAAGTGCATGCGTGATTAAGTACATGAGTGAGTAAATGAATAAGTGAGTAAGCAAGTGAAGAGGAGGAATCCAGGATCACTCTCAAACTGTAAATATCCTAGAACAGAGAGTGTAGACGAATTTTTCTTAATCTTTTAGAGTTCTTTGTTATTCGCGGAAAAAGAGAAACGCATCCACAGGGAGAGACCCAGGTGGGGAAAGAAAAGTTGCCGAGCGCAGAAGTGAAACAATGTTCTCTAAGCCAATTCGCACTTTATAACGGTTAGTTTGGATAAGAGAAAATACGACGCCCGAAAGGTGGAATTGAACCACTCTGTCGCTAGACAGCTACAGGTTTGAAGCCTGCACCCCAGACCACTGAGGATCATCCGGGCGAATAACTCGTTTTCCCACGCAGCTATATAAAACCCATAAATTTCTATTTTTTTAACCTATGGTGATGTAGTTTGGGAGAGTGTGAGACTGTTGACTTCAATATACACAAATTCTCCCAAGCTATTTATTACGGTTCATATCCTTCCAAAATGTTGAGTTTGCCTCATGAGTTGAATCATTATCGCTTTAGAAACTGTCTCATTTGCATAGCGCCGCGCATTCTGGGAAACGGTGCCAGGGGACCTGGAGCCCTCTCTTCTGGCTGTTAAAGGGCCAGAAGCCCCTTTTTTCCAAGTAAGAAGTCCATTTTTTAAAAGAAAAGATTCATAATTCGGCATTCAGAGGCCCCTTTCCTGAAAAATCCGAATTCGAGTGGGTGGGTTCCTGCTAGAGTCTGATTTAGCCCAGAGGCTCCGAGCTGGCGGCTATAGGGCTGGGGCGACACCTGCTGTTCTTTTGTGGAACTTCAGCGATCTACAGAGCCCTACGTTTTTTCACATGTTCAGTGAGCACCGAGAGTCCCAGACGCAGTCCTAGGTTCTGGGGATGACAGAATTTCTGTCCCCATTGAGCTTAGGCACTAGAGATCATCAGTTTTTGCATCTGCATTTTATGTCCGGGGAAAGTGAGGCGTAGAAACGGATAGTATCCTACCCTATCCACACAGCCCATCCACGTGGGAGAACAGAACTTGTGCCATTGTAATTATATTATTACAAAAAAAATGATCCTTTTAAAATCCAAGTCAGTGATCCTTTGACAATATCATTCCCCGACATGAAACCTTCCCAATGGCTCCCGTCTCAGAGTAAAAGTCAAAGCTCTCATCACAGCCTTACAAACCCGATGATTAGACCTTTGCACTCCTCGGACCGGATCTCCTACTCTTCTCTCCTCATATAGTCGGTTTCTGGCTCACAGATCTCTTGCTGCACACATCAGGCATGCTCCCTTCTCAGGGCCGTTGCGTTTGTTGATCCCCCTGACTGAGTCTCCTTTCCTCCGCATGTTCCCATGACTCACTGCCTCTCTTCACTCTGGCCTCTGCTTAAATATCACTACTTAATGAAGCCTTCCCTGAGCACCCAATCTAAAATAGCAAGCCCTGTCACTCTATCCCCTTCCCCTTCTGGACTTTTCTCCATCACCCTGCTCACCACCTGCCATATTCTACTTCTGTTTGCTTATTGTCTGGCTGCTCCCGCTAGAATATCAGCTCCATGAAACCGTGGACTTTGTTTCGGTGGATTTTGTTTATTTGGCCACGCCGCGAAGCTGATGTGATCCTAGTTCCCTGGCCAGGAACTGAACCCAGGCCCTAGGCAGTGAGAGCACGGAGTCCTAACCACTTTGGTTCATTTCTATGTCCCTGGTACCCAAAGAGTGCTTGAGCACTTGCCAGCTGCTCACTAAATGTTTGTAGGATGAATGCAAGAATATTATCACTATCCTTTTCTGAGCCTCAGTTTCCGCATCTGGAAAACAAGACTAGTGCAACTAGGGGGAATCATAACGAGCAGCTGGCTATAGAAGCCTGACATGGCACCAGGAAACTGGGAGTCACTCAATAAAGGCTGTTTCCATCTCCAACCTGTTTCCTGCCTCCAGTGGGGGTACCAAGGATGGGCTTGGGGGCTTTAGCCGTTCCTGAACCCATAATTGCAACCAGTCCATCTTCCTCCTTTCTTTGAGATGGACAAATGGACACTTTGTCTTTTGGAAAGTATGAATAAAAGTATCTTTAGGAAATGTTGCTCTTTTATTTGGAAGTTTAAAACACCACCCCTGCTTGGCAAATTCAGATTTAAGAGAAGCCCCCCTAAGTCCTGTTTCTTTCAGTTAGCTAGCTGCTGCTAGGCAACCCCTGTATACAAACCTGAGGCTGTAACTACTACTCCTGTAACATCATTATCTATCTCTTAAAATGTGACATGCATCACAAGAGGCAAGATTTTAGGTGATGCACAAACATTTTAAATGGTAGTAGTTTCGTGTTTAACTGTTATCTTCTATTTCTGGCAAGCGATACTGACTTCCTTGGTGGTGGAGTAACATTTCCTTTTAAAAGACATTTTTTAAATTTTTTTAATAAACCAATTTAAAGAAAAAATTAGGCAAATAGCAGAACAGGTGATATAAAGATCATCAAGGTCCTGAGGACTGACTGAGGTTTGGAAAACAATGTCACAGCTAACAATGCATCTTCTGTTTACTGGACATTTATCCTATGCCAGGCCCTGTAACAAGGGCTTTACATGTAGGTAGTTTATGGCGACAATTTTCTATTTGAGGAAATGAGCCTTCAAGAGGTGAGTTCACTTGCTCAGGGTTACGCAGCCAAAAAGTGAAGATGATTCAAAACCAGGTCTGTGGGTGTTTAGACTCCAGTCTCCTGCCTCCTCCTCCCCCAGTTTAGTTTTGGAAACTGAGGCCCAAAGAGGCCACGAGGCCCTGTGCTTATTCCCAAGGCAGTTGGAATGGAGAGAAACGGGCGGAGAGGCTGGGGAGAGAGAAAAGACATGGCTTGCTGACTGACTAGATGTGGGGGGTGAGGGAATAGGAGTCCAGGGCCATACCTGGGTCTCTGGCTGGGCGACAATGTGGGCAGGAGAGGATGTCCCTGAGTGGGAAATCAGATAGGACAAGGAAGAGGTTTAGATATGTTTGAGGGGGGAGTCTTCCATTAGGCAGTTGGATACATGGTTCTGGGACTCATGTCAAATGGTCGCCCAGCAGGGAGAGTGTGGGGATCGACTCGTGATGTCTGCCTTGAGCACAGGCATGGAAAGTGGCTGTCAAGGCTTGGCTAGCCCTGGGATCAGCCAACTCTCAGATGGCAGAGGGGAAGTTTCTTCCTCCGCAGAGATGGGGAAGGTTCCTCCTTGAGTATCACTTACCTGCTTTTCAGTACAGGAAGGTGAAAACTGGAGGGGGCTGGAAGCACAGGAGGCCTTGGGTTTTCCACAGAAGTCTTTATTACAGTGTAAATCCAAGCTCAGGCCTCCCCTGGGCCCCATGCAAAGCCCCAGCGTTGGGGCCAGTGGCATCCAGGAGACACCACCCCCTCACGGCGCCTCCAGCGGTGGGGTCCCGGAAGTGCAGGGCGTGTGCCCTATCTAGGCAACTACAAGTCCCAGCAGGCCCCGTGGCCAAGGTGCCTCGTCTTTCCAAGACTCCTAGAGCAGAGCCTCTTGGGAAATGTAGTCCTGGCCACTCAGGCAATTTGCGCAAACTCCCTGGTGTGAGCGATCCTGACACCCACTGGGAAATGGCTTGGGATGAGGCAGGGAGAGGGTGGGGATGGAAGGGAAATGGAGGAGGGCAGAGGGCTACAGGGGGTGGGGGCAGGCGTCCCGCAGGCAGAGGCACCCCTTTCATTCGGCTTTGGCTTTGGATCCGGAGACTGCGGCTGCTGCCGAGGCAAGGGCTCCGGTCCCTGGGAACTTAGCTCGGATCCTGAGGGAGAAACAGGTGGAGTCAAGGGGTGGGGCAAGCGACAGGATAAGTAGTATCTAGGAACTAAAAACTCGATGGAGGAACTGAGTGCCGAAGCCAGCCCCTGCCCTCCACCTACTGGCCTGCGATGGAACTGTCTCTCACCTTTTAAGAAAAGCAGGCACTCAGCCCCAGGAGATTTAGGGACAGGGAATATTGGGGGTGGGGGTGAGGAGGAGCATTCCCAAGTTTTTTCATTTCCCAGTCCATCCGTCTCTACCACATGCCCTTACTTAGCTTTGATGTGGCTCAACTGATTGGTCACCAATCCCACATACTGGTCAATCTGGGCCTGGGGAGACAAGAAGGGGTGAAAGGAGAGATTGAAGGGGGTTCTTCTCCCTAATTCATTAAGAAAGCTGCTTCCTCCCTCACCCCCAGATCAGGAGTTGGGAGGAGTGGCCCACCACTCCACCATCAACTCTAAATCTGATAAAATACCCTTGGAAATCAGAAGTCCAAGGTGAAGCGTCAAGTCAATTGGACCACACTCTGTCTGGGAAGTGATGTCAGGTAGACACACAAGAATCTGCCAGTGGCTTTGCGTCCTGGGAACTACTGTTAATCTTTGAGTGAGTTTTGTGTGTGTGTGTGTTTAGGGGCAGCGTAAGAATAGAGGGTGTTGGTTGTCGCGTCCCTGAGTGGATTGATTTAAATATTAGTTTAATTCAGTGTTAACTGACTTTGTGAGCCTCGGTGATTCCGGCATGTGAGGGAGTTAGGGCTATCTCCCTGGCAGGAACATGTATCGTTTGGCTCTCAGCTGTGCCGGAGAATGTCAAAAATGGAATGTTGGTCCATCTGCCTGTCTCTGGATAGGATATATGTCCGTTGGCCCTGGTTCTGTCAGTGTTCTGGGCTGGGATGGGTGTCAGTCAGACCCAGACTATGTGTAGGGATAGATGGTGTCAGTCTGTCTGTCTGTCTGCAAATGGAATATGTGTTTGTCAGTCTCTGGTGGTATCAGGGGAGACAGAGTATCGGGGTATCAGGAGAAGGCATTCATCTGTCTGCCTGTTTCTGGCTAGAAAGAG